>NC_091299.1:13190646-13547853 GCF_038502225.1 Cherax quadricarinatus | reverse complement strand
ACAGAGAGAGAGATAGGGAGACAGAGAGATAGATAGATAGATAGAGAGAGATAGAGAGATAGAGAGAGAGAGAGAGAGAGAGAGAGAGAGAGAGAGAGAGAGAATCTGGTAGTAGTGCTTCGACAGCAAGTTCTGAGCCAGGAGTTTCTCCACCAGAGAACGGTGCAGTTAGTGATCAGGGAACTATCACTGCACCTGATCACCTACTGCGCCGAAGTACGAACAGCAGGGACACATCTGTCAGAACTGGTAGAGGTCGGGGTAGAGGACGTGGAGGAGGAAGACATCTACAGCCGTCTCACCCTCCACTAACCCAGTTCCAGCGGCAGAATCTGAGGACAAATATGCGAAACACAGGAGGTGCAACAAATCCTAGTCCACCCTCCCAGGCACCTAGGCTGTGCTCTCGCTGTCACCGGAAGGGGCACACTGCCAACAACTGCCTGCGAGATACCAGGTGTAATTACTGCTACAAGAAAGGACATAAGGAGGACCAGTGTCGGAAGAAAAAGGAACTTGACAGACAGGGCCACCTGTTTAGAGACCTGTTCTCAGAACAAACCAGCAGGATCTCTGAATTGGTAAACACTCTCACACGTCACCCACTTAGCTACTCCTATCCCAGCCCAGCAGGTGGGATTGGGCCTTATACAAGACCACAGACCTACATCCCTGCAGCTGCCTCAGTACCCTACCTCTCTCAAGGGCAGGCACCTTACATTCCCTACACACTCACCACCTCAAGCTGACCACTTCATCACGAGGAGCCAGTCTATCAGCATCCTGTCGGCCAACATTAGAGGTTTCATTACTAATGTTGGAGAGCTCACACATAGCTTTGTGAACACTCGACGTCCCGACATGATAGCTGTTGTTGAAACATTTTTGGATGACAGGACTCCAGAAAATTTTGCAAGAATTGCTGGCTACACCTCATGGGGTGCATAAAGATATTAAACTAAAGTGAGTGAGTGAGTGAGTGAGTGAGTGAGTGTGAGTGTGAGTGTGTGTGTGTGTGTGTGTGTGTGTGTGTGTGTGTGTGTGTGTGTGTGTGTGTGTGTGTGTGTGTGGTGTGTGTGACTCAACAATCAATATTTGCACCAATAACTCATTACAGTTGTGACCGGGTGTGGAAGTGTGAATTGCTCATTACTCTATAATTTGTTCATGATTGTAGCCAAAGTATAAACGTAAGTAACCATTCTACAGAATTCATTACCTTTGTAACTTGTGAGCTCATTACCTTTGTACCTAGTTCAGCTATCAAAACTTTGGGGGCCCAGTCCCTGGACCCATTACGTACCTCTGTAATCTGTAAATACCTTTGTAACTTGTCATGATTGTGACCAGACTTACCTGGAGTTCATTACCTTTGTAAATTGTGAGTTCATTACCTTTGTAAATTGTGAGTTCATTACCTCTGTAACTTGCTCAGCTATCAAAACTTTGGAGTCCAGTCCCTGGACCAATTATGTACCTCTGTAATCTTTTGACTACCGCCCACAGGATGGGTATGGGGTGCATAATAAACATATTAAACTAACTAACTAAACTAACACCTCATGGATGAGAAGAGACAGGCAAGGGCAAGGAGGTGGTGTTGCTGTGTGCTTCTCTAAAAGTGTTCATGCCCAGCACATAGATGTTGCCACCCCTTCACATCTTGAAATGATGTTCTTCAAGCTCTGTATAAACACTAGTACCTCTGTACTAGCATGTGCAATGTACAGACCTCAGTGGCAACATGCAGACCCTATCAACTTCCTAATGGAAAATATTGACTCCCTTCTGCTACAACACAACTGTCAAAATATTATAATTGTTGGTGACCTCAACCAGCACCTTATACAGAGGGACTTTGATGACCTTCTTGCAGTGTTTGACATGAGAAACTTTGTTGATTTCCCTACTCATATCTCTGGCTCCTCCCTTGACCCAGTAGTGAGTGATCTGGCAGAAGGCATAGTCACTTGTCAACCCCTCGGCTACGTTGGATCGTCTGACCACAAGGCTGTTTTTACCACACTTAAGATCCCAACAGAACGAGGCGAGGAGTCCACACGCACAACCTGGCTATGGGAAAGAGGTAATTGGCCAGCCCTTTGCTCTGAGCTCGCCACCACCGACTGGAATGCTCTTCTCCAGGGGGATGTTGATAACCAAGTGAAAGCCTTCACTGGACACATCCTTAATCTGCAACAAGAACACATTCCTCACCGGCAATATGTGACAAAGCCTACAGATCAGCCTTGGTTTGGCTTTCATTGTAGAGAGGCTGCTACTGCTAAGTACAAAGCATGGCGAAGGTATAAGAGACATCCTACCACCTATAACAGGAACTTGCACATGCAAGCCTGTAGGCATATGGGTGATGTTCAAAAGTGGGCCATTGTTAAATGGGAGGTGGACACTAAAAGAAAGTTAGCATCAGGTAGGGTAGGCTCCAAAACCTGGTGGTCCCTGGTCAAGGACAGACAAGGTTATCTGCCTGATGAACTTATTCCACCTCTAAATCGACAGGATGGGACCACCTCTACTAGTAGTCAAGAGAAGGCGGACCTCTTTGCTGAACACTTTGCTACCAAAATGAAAGTTCCTGATCCAGCAAGGGACCCTCCTTGGCTAGCTGCAAGAACTGTGTCAAAACTGTCAGTGGTGACAATAAGGCAGGAGGAGGTGCATTTCCTTCTTAAATCACTTGACCAAGAAAAGGCTGTGGGCCCAGACAAGTTGAGCCCAAGATTGTTGAGAAGATGTGCAGACCAGCTAGCAGCACCTCTAACTCGCATCTTTCAGCACTGCCTAGTACAGTGTAAATGGCCCTCTCCATGGAAAGAGGCAAATGTAGTCCCTGTTCACAAAAAGAAGAGCAGAGCAGAAATCAGCAACTACAGACCAGTGTCACTCCTGTCAATCACTGGTAAGATCCTTGAGACAATAATCTCAAGACAAATGACAGATTTTTTTGACTACCACTCACTACTTTGTGATCGTCAATATGGCTTCAGGAAAGGTTACTCTGCTGCTGATCTGTTGTTAAACCTCTCCACTAAGTGGCACCAGTCACTGGATGAATCAAAAGTCAGCTGTGTGGTAGCACTGGACATTGCTGGTGCTTTCGACCGGGTGTGGCACCAGGGCCTCTTAGCAAAACTTCAAGCACTGGGAATTGCAGGCTCTACGCTATGTCTCCTCAGTGATTACCTTCATGGTAGATCTCTAAGTGTAGTCCTCAATGGAACGGAATCAGCAAGGCATCCTATTGGGGCAAGCGTTCCACAAGGAAGTGTGCTGGGTCCACTGTTATGGAATGTCTACTTCAACGACCTTCTTCATCTCATCCCAGAATCACATGCATATGCAGACGACTGTACACTGACATTCACTTATCCAAGAGAAGAAATGCCAGCTGCTCTAAGCTACATCAATCACCAGCTGAGAGCTATATCAGCTTGGGGAAATAGATGGCAAGTAACATTTGCACCTGAGAAAACGCAAATGATGATCGTCTCTAGGCACCATGATGGTAATGCTGGTGCAGTAGTAAGGATGAATGGGACGATGTTGGCACCTGGAGAAGAAGTTGATATCCTTGGGGTGAAATTTGACTCCAAACTAACCATGAAGAACCATGTTGTAAATCTTGCAAACAAGGCAGCCAGGAAGCTTACAGCACTTCGCCGTATCTCGCATCTGCTTGACAGTAGGGGTTGCAAGATCCTGTACGAGGCACAAGTACGCTCACACCTTGAGTATGCTCCACTTTCTTGGTTTGCCTGCCCCCCCTCTCATCTGCGACTGCTTGACAGAGTAGAGAACAGAGCAAGACGTCTCATCTCTCGCCTGGACCCATCCTGGATAGATCTGTCATTTCAGCAGAGCCTTCAACATAGGAGGGATGTGGGTGGCCTTACTGTTATGTACAAGGCCAATATTGTCAAAATACCACACTTGGATCCACTTCGAGGACAGCGTGAAACAAGCTTTTATGCCACAAGACGGGCAGAAAGCAGCAACTTCACTCTGGCTGTACCCTTCTCCAGAACATCACTCCATCTGAGATCATATATACCCAGGATGACTCGAGTATGGAACACATTCGTGCAGCATAATGATGTCAACGAGATAACGTCAGTTGATCAAATGAAAATGCTGGCCCACAGATGGCTCCAACTTCATCCTGCTCCCTACTTGTATGTCTCATAACAATAAAAATGCTTTCAAATGAGCTGATGTAGGTAACAGCTCATAGCTTGCCAATAAAGTTAGGAATCCTTAACCTGTAAATAGCTGTCAATAAAGATAGGGATCCTTAACCTTGTCAAACCCTGTGTAAAAAAAAAAAAAAAAAAAAAAAGAGAGAGAGTGAGTGAGAGAGAGATACTCCTTTGAGCTGCCTCCTGGTGTTATCAATGCTAAAACATTATTTGCCACATTCCTCCAAGATGATTTTTACTGGAGTTGGAAGATTTTCCAGACAGTAGTCAGTTTCCAAGAGCAGTTCCTTGAACTGTTGTGATATTGTATCTGGTAGCTTGTATACAACCACAATGACAAGGTTTTGGTTTTCAGGCTTTACTGCCAAAACTTCAACTACATCATTTGTGCAGTTCAGTAATTCTGAGCAAATGAACAACTCTGACATACAGGCTGCTTCTCAATATTCATGTTTATGTTTAGTTCCAATAAAGCATAAGCAGTACTAAGCCCTAGCTTCCAGCATCTGAGTAGGAACAACTGCTACGTGGAGGGTGTTCTGGGGGTCACTGCTCCCACGGCCCAGTCCATGACAAGGTCTCGCAGTGGATCAGGGCCTTATTAAACAAGCTGTTACTGCTGGCAGTATGCAAACCAATGTATGAACCACAGCACTGCTGTACATAAAACTGGAAAAAAAGCAAGACTCACCTACTTGAAGAAGTGACTGACTTCAGTGTCACCTTTTCTGAAAAGCAGACTAGGGAAATAAGTCACTGCCTGACTTTTTTTGGGTTATTCTAGCTATAATACACTCGTATGACAACTGTACTTATGTGTACCTGTACCTAAATAAACTTACTTAGGGCCCCCAACTACTGAGGAATGGGGGAGGGACCCAAATCATTAACCATTTGTTTCTTAACCCTTCGTGAGTCATGCCCCTATCTAGTAATCAGTCACCACAGCCAACCTCCAACAGGTTTATTTGGGTACAGGTACGCATAAGTATAATTATCATACATACCGTAAATTACCTAGCATAGCCTCCCCCCCCCCCCAACAAAAAAAAAGTCAAACTGACTGCAGTCATGCAGACAAACCACGGAAAATATCCCTCCTCACAACTACCATCATCTTATCACTAGACACGAAAATGTACTATACAGTTCTCTTTTTTTTCTCACCTTGCAGTACTTCACGTTTTTCTTTCTTTCTTTCTTTCTTCTTCTTCTTCTTGTTTGGACTTTTAGGGTCACTGACAGCTGACGCCGTATCAAGCCCTGTCCTATTGTGTCCAGGGAAAAAATCAAATTAAAATTCAAAATTTATTTACACATGATACATCGACCAAACTGAAAAAAAAAAAGTTGGCTAGTGGGGATACGTGTTATATGTATCCGATACGCCCCGAGGGTAGTAGGTAGACACAGGTAAGTGTCAGAATCTCCTGACTACTTCTTCCTGGGTTTGTAAGAGCCATCGACGGCTTACGCCGTATTGAGCCCTATTAAATATAATCACAACACTAAAAATAATATATTTATTTACTACAAGTACATGTACAAGGTATACAGGTCTAGCTGACATCAATGACATACTACTATATAGAGAGCCGCTTGTTATGCAGAGCATTTCGAGCAAATTAAGTTAGTTTTGTCCCAGGATGTGGCCCACACCAGTCGACTAACACCCAGGTACCCATTTTACTGACGGGAACATAACCTACTGGTGTAAAGAAACACTCCCAGTGTTTTTACCCTCGCTGGGAATCGAACCCAGACTTTCTCCGTGAGATGCGAGAGCTTTAGTCACCAGGCCACGTGGCACCTTATGGAGAAGATACATTGCCCAAAGCTGGGCGATGAAAAAAAGGATCAGGAGTTCTTTTGTAAATAGAAATATAAACTAAAAGTTCCTGAAACGATCAGACGGATCCCCTCGCCAAGCACCAGCAGAGAGGGACGTTCACGCTCTTACCTGAGTTTAGCCGCAGTAGAAAAATGGAATCGGTTAAAATTGAGCCTATGAAAGGTAGTGCCCTTTTGTAACGTGCCCGGCGGGTAAAGATAAAGATGAAGATTATATTTATTTGCAAGGTTACAATGTGTATTTACAGGTTAGGTTAGGTATGGTTTGTCAGGAAACGACAAGTGTTTCCTGACACGGGTCTTAGTCAGATGATGACCCGCCTTTGGAGCTTTGGTCATCTGACCGCTGTATAGCCCTTGTGGCTTAGCGCTTCTTTTTGATTATAATAATAATAATGGTCATCTGACCGAGGCCTTCCGCTGGCTTACCGGTCCACCCCTTAAAAATTATGATCAGTTATAACCATTTTAATTGTGTATTTACAATTTTGATTAGTTAGGTACAAGAAAACCACTATCATGCCGAGGCATTTTGGGCAGACTTATCCTAATACATAAAATAAGATAAGCTTTCGTTCGGATTTTTAACCAGGAGGGTTAGTCACCTAGGATAACCCAAGAAAGTCAGTGCGTCATCGAGGACTGTCTAATTTATTTCCATTGGGGTCCTCAATCTTGTCCCCCAGGATGCGACCCACACCAGTCGACTAACACCCAGGTACCTATTTGCTGCTAGGTGAACAGGACAACAGGTGTAAGGAAACGTGTCGAATGTTTCCACCCGCTGGGAATCGAACCCGGGCCCTCCGTGTGTGAAGCGGGAGCTTTAGCCACCAGGCCACCGGTGGCCTGGACAAACGTCCCAGTGGGAATGGGGAAAACTGGCCACTAATGCTTAGGTGACAACGAGACGTCCACACCCGACGAAGGTTGGCGCAGAAGTCCTAACGATCTGGTTTGCTTAATGTCCCTCATATTAGTGTTTGTAGGGCTACCACACCTTATGCCATATCTTCCTGTTGGGTTTCAAGGGTCATTAACAGCTTCCGTTGTATCGAGGACTGCTTCCTGATTTAAGAGGGAGAGACATTGCCCAAGACTGGGCGATGAAAGAAAATGGAACAGAAGTGCCGTAGGCTAGTAGAAGAAACAGGAACAAAAAGTTCCAAAGTAGGCCAGGTAGGGTGTGGGCAGGACTCCACACACCTCCTAAGTTCAGTAACCTGCTTCCCACCAAAACCGTAACAGAAATATCCAGAGCAGCAAAATAGCAAAACAGAACCCCTTTATGATTTTGCTGAGATTTTTAACCCCGGAGGGTTAGCCACCAAGGATAATTCAAGAATGGCAGTGCGTCATCGAAGGACTGTCTTATTTCCATTGGGGTCCTTAAATCTTGTCCTCCAGAATGCGACCCACAACAGTGGACTAAGCACCCAGGTACCTACTTGCTTGCTGGGTAAACGGGACACCATTATTATTATTATTATCCAAAAATGAAGCGCTAAAAACAGGACACCAGGTTTAAGGAAACACCCAATGTTGCCACACCAATGGAAATAAGTCACTCTGTCTAACTTTTTTGTTATCCTACGTACTTTACAGATATGCTGCTATGTATGATAATCTATGTGACTGTATTTGTGTATACCTGAATAAACTTACTTACCTTGCTGGGGATCGAACTCAGATATGGCAAACACGAGGAAATTAAATCTTCATCAGAGTACAAAACAAATTCTGGCCACAAAATAAAGCGAAAATCCAACGTCAAAGACCTGGGAGTGCTTATGTCGGAGGATCTCACCTTCAAGGACCATAACATTGTATCAAATCGCATCTGCTAGAAAAATGACAGGATGGATAATGAGAACCTTCAAAACTAGGGAGGCCAAGCCCATGATGACACTCTTCAGGTCACTTGTTCTATCTAGGCTGGAATATTGCTGCAAACTAACAGCACCTTTCAAGGCAGGTGAAATTGCTGACCTAGAAAATGTACAGAGAAACTTCACGGCGCACATAACGGAGATAAAACACCTCAATTACTGGGAGCGCTTGAGGTTCCTGAACCTGTATTCCCTGGAACGCAGGCGGGAGAGATACATGATTATGTACACCTGGAAAATCCTAGAGGGACTAGTACCGAACTTGCACACGAAAATCACTCACTACGGAAGCAAAAGACTTGGCAGACGATGCAACATTCCCCCAATGAAAAGCAGGGGTGTCACTAGCACGTTAAGAGACCATACAATAAGTGTCAGGGGCCCGAGACTGTTCAACTGCCTCCCAGCATACATAAGGGGGATTATCAACAGACACCTGGCAGTCTTCAAGCTGGCACTGGACAAGCACCTAAAGTCGGTTCCTGACCAGCCGGGCTGTGGCTCGTACGTTGGTTTGCGTGCAGCCAACAGTAACAGCCTGGTTGATCAGGCTCTGATTCACCAGGAGGCCTGGTCACAGACTGGGCCGCAGGGGCGTTGACCTGGAGTTTACCTGGAGAGAGTTCCGGGGGTCAACGCCCCCGCGGCCCGGTCTGTGACCAGGCCTCCTGGTGGATCAGAGCCTGATCAACCAGGCTGTTGCTGCTGGCTGCACGCAAACCAACGTACGAGCCACAGCCCGGCTGGTCGGGAACCGACTTTAGGTGCTTGTCCTGTGCCAGCTTGAAGACTTCCAGGTGTCTGTTGATAATCCCCCTTATGTATGCTGGGAGGCAGTTGAACAGTCTTGGGCCCCTGACACTTATAAGATAAGATAAGATTTCGTTCGGATTTTTAACCCCGGAGGGTTAGCCACCCAGGATAACCCAAGAAAGTCAGTGTTTCATCCAGGACTGTCTAACTTATTTCCATTGGGGTCCTTAATCTTGTCCCCCAGGATGCGACCCACACCAGTCGACTAACACCCAGGTACCTATTTGCTGCTAGGTGAACAGGACAATAGGTGTAAGGAAACGTGTCGGAATTTCCACCCACCGGGAATCGAACCCGGGCCCTCCGTGTGTGAAGCGGGAGCTTTAGCCACCAGACCACCGGGCCACCGAGTCACCACCAGACCACCGGGCCACCGGGTCTCTTAACGTGCTAGTGACACCCCTGCTTTTCATTGGGGGGATGTTGCATCGTCTGCCAAGTCTTTAGCATTCAGGGGACCTGAATGCTAAAGTAGGAGAAACTTTTAGAGAGGGTGTGGTAGGTAAGTTTGGGGTGCCAGGTGTAAATGATAATGGGAGCCCTTTGATTGAACTTTGTATAGAAAGGGGTTTAGTTATAGGTAATACATATTTTAAGAAAAAGAGGATAAATAAGTATACAAGATATGATGTAGGGTGAAATGACAGTAGTTTGTTGGATTATGTATTGGTAGATAAAAGACTGTTGAGTAGACTTCAGGATGTACATGTTTATAGAGGGGCCACAGATATATCAGATCACTTTCTAGTTGTAGCTACACTGAGAGTAAAAGGTAGATGGGATACAAGGAGAATAGAAGTATCAGGGAAGAGAGAGGTGAAGGTTTATAAACTAAAAGAGGAGGCAGTTAGGGTAAGATATAAACAGCTATTGGAGGATAGATGGGCTAATGAGAGCATAGGCAATGGGGTCGAAGAGGTATGGGGTAGTTTTAAAAATGTAGTGTTAGAGTGTTCAGCAGAAGTTTGTGGTTACAAGAAAGTGGGTGCGGGAGGGAAGAGGAGCGATTGGTGGAATGATGATGTAAAGAGAGTAGTAAGGGAGAAAAAGTTAGTATATGAGAAGTTTTTACAAAGTAGAAGTGATGCAAGGAGGGAAGAGTATATGGAGAAAAAGAGAGAGGTTAAGAGAGTGGTGAAGCAATGTAAAAAGAGAGCAAATGAGAGAGTGGGTGAGATGTTATCAACAAATTTTGTTGAAAATAAGAAAAAGTTTTGGAGTGAGATTAACAAGTTAAGAAAGCCTAGAGAACAAATGGATTTGTCAGTTAAAAATAGGAGAGGAGAGTTATTAAATGGAGAGTTAGAGGTATTGGGAAGATGGAGGGAATATTTTGAGGAATTGTTAAATGTTGATGAAGATAGGGAAGCTGTGATTTTGTGTATAGGACAAGGAGGAATAACATCTTGTAGGAGTGAGGAAGAGCCAGTTGTGAGTGTGGGGGAAGTTCGTGAGGCAGTAGGTAAAATGAAAGGGGGTAAGGCAGCCGGGATTGATGGGATAAAGATAGAAATGTTAAAAGCAGGTGGGGATATAGTTTTGGAGTGGTTGGTGCAATTATTTAATAAATGTATGGAAGAGGGTAAGGTACCTAGGGATTGGCAGAGAGCATGCATAGTTCCTTTGTATAAAGGCAAAGGGGATAAAAGAGAGTGCAAAAATTATAGGGGGATAAGTCTGCTGAGTATACCTGGTAAAGTGTATGGTAGAGTTATTATTGAAAGAATTAAGAGTAAGACGGAGAATAGGATAGCAGATGAACAAGGAGGGTTTAGGAAAGGTAGGGGGTGTGTGGACCAGGTGTTTACAGTGAAACATATAAGTGAACAGTATTTAGATAAGGCTAAAGAGGTCTTTGTGGCATTTATGGATTTGGAAAAGGCGTATGACAGGGTGGATAGGGGGGCAATGTGGCAGATGTTGCAAGTGTATGGTGTAGGAGGTAGGTTACTGAAAGCAGTGAAGAGTTTTTACGAGGATAGTGAGGCTCAAGTTAGAGTATGTAGGAAAGAGGGAAATTTTTTCCCAGTAAAAGTAGGCCTTAGACAAGGATGTGTGATGTCACCGTGGTTGTTTAATATATTTATAGATGGGGTTGTAAGAGAAGTAAATGCGAGGGTCTTGGCAAGAGGCGTGGAGTTAAAAGATAAAGAATCACACACAAAGTGGGAGTTGTCGCAGCTGCTCTTTGCTGATGACACTGTGCTCTTGGGAGATTCTGAAGAGAAGTTGCAGAGATTGGTGGATGAATTTGGTAGGGTGTGCAAAAGAAGAAAATTAAAGGTGAATACAGGAAAGAGTAAGGTTATGAGGATAACAAAAAGATTAGGTGATGAAAGATTGAATATCAGATTGGAGGGAGAGAGTATGGAGGAGGTGAATGTATTCAGATATTTGGGAGTGGACGTGTCAGCGGATGGGTCTATGAAAGATGAGGTGAATCATAGAATTGATGAGGGGAAAAGAGTGAGTGGTGCACTTAGGAGTCTGTGGAGACAAAGAACTTTGTCCTTGGAGGCAAAGAGGGGAATGTATGAGAGTATAGTTTTACCAATGCTCTTATATTTGTGTGAAGCATGGGTGATGAATGTTGCAGCGAGGAGAAGGCTGGAGGCAGTGGAGATGTCATGTCTGAGGGCAATGTGTGATGTGAATATAATGCAGAGAATTTGTAGTTTGGAAGTTAGGAGGAGGTGCGGGATTACCAAAACTGTTGTCCAGAGGGCTGAGGAAGGGTTGTTGAGGTGGTTCGGACATGTAGAGAGAATGGAGCGAAACAGAATGACTTCAAGAGTGAAACAGAATGACTTCAAGAGTGTATCAGTCTGTAGTGGAAGGAAGGCGGGGTAGGGGTCGGCCTAGGAAAGGTTGGAGAGAGGGGGTAAAGGAGGTTTTGTGTGCGAGGGGCTTGGACTTCCAGCAGGCATGCGTGAGCGTGTTTGATAGGAGTGAATGGAGACAAATGGTTTTTAATACTTGACGTGCTGTTGGAGTGTGAGCAAAGTAACATTTATGAAGGGGTTCAGGGAAACCGGCAGGCCGGACTTGAGTCCTGGATATGGGAAGTACAGTGCCTGCACTCTGAAGGAGGGGTGTTAATGTTGCAGTTTAAAAACTGTAGTGTAAAGCACCTTTCTGGCAAGACAGTGATGGAGTGAATGATGGTGAAAGTTTTTCTTTTTTGGGCCACCCTGCCTTGGTGGGAATCGGCCAGTGTGATAATAAAAAAAAAATAAAATGTACTACTATACAGAAAGCCGCTTGTTATGCTGAGCATTTCGGGCAAATTAGGTCAGTTTTGTCCCAGGATGCAACCCACACCAGTCAACTAACACCCAGGTACCCATTTTACTGATGGGTGAACATAGACAACCGGTGTAAGGAAACACGTTGAATGTTTCCACCCCTTAGCTAGGCCTGTGTACCTTGTAGATGTACTTGTAGAAATAAAATTATTATTATTATTATTATTATTGTAGTATGACACTGTTGTCAGCTAGGCCTGTATGCATTGTACATATACTTGTAGAAACAAAGATTATTATTATTAAGGCTGCATCTGATGAGCATCAACAAGGATGTTGATACACGTATTTGGCTGGAGATTGGCGAGTTTTAGTCGTAAGTCACCATGCTTTTCCAGGTTCACTCTCTGTCTGCTTAGTTAGAATTGCATTTGCATGGCTATAACCAGCTTCAACCATGTATAAACTTGGTAAAGCAAGTAAAAATGACTCGACCACTGCACAAAGCCAGGGGTATTTAGTATTTACATTGTTGGAATAGTCACTTTAGCTTTTACTTCTGAAAAATGCTTTTGCTTTGAGATCCATGGTAATATCAGTGAGATCTTCCTGCATTTGAGAGTCAGTGTCTGCATAGTGTATTTCCAAATCAAATGGAGGCGATAATTTGCAAAAAGGCAAGGCAGTTGCACGTTGTGTCTGCAACATCTTCAATTACAATGCCTTGTTCCATTTTAGGCAAATCTTAAAGATATGCCAGAAACAGACCTCTCTGGACAGATTTTTTGTACGACAGGGGTCCAGTGACTCAAGCTGGTAAAAGGCAAAGAAGGGAAGTAACCCTGGATAGGGCCTTGATACCTGAATTCCTTATGGACGGGGATTCCCCTTCCAAACAATAACCTCTCCTCCTCCCTCTCCCCTCCTCGCCGTCTTCCATACGCCAACAAGAGTCTTCAATAAAGGTAAAAGTGATGTTAAATGTTCATTTATCCATTTCATTAGCCATTTATATTTATTTCTCATTGTTTTCTGTATGTAAAACTATAGTTATTCTCTATGAAATGTATTTTTTGTTAATATTTTTGGAAGTCTGGAACGGATTAATTGGATTTACATTATTTCTTATGGAAAATATTGCTTCAGTTTTTGTACGATTCGGTTTTCGTCAAATTTTTTCGAACAGATTAATCACGAAAACTGAGGTTCTACTGTACTATAAAAGAGATAATATCTTATTAATATACTATAAAGGGGGTATATACAGTGGACCCTTGGCTAACAAACGCATCGCATAACATTAAATCAACCTAACGAAGCATTTGAGTGTAAAAATTTTGGCCCGCCTAACAATAAAAAACTCGCCCAACATGATTCGTCCCGAACCTGTCCGTCCAGCCTGAGTGCCCCAGCTGCCCTGCCGTCATTGTTTACAAGCCAGGGTGGCCGGTTTCAAGCATACACTCGATACATTTTGTATCATTCCATTGTTTATAGTGCTTGTAACTGCTAAATAAGCCACCATGGGCCCAAAGAAAGCTTTTAGTGCCAACCCTGTGGTAAAAAGGGTGAGAAATATTATCGAAATACTATCATAACACGGTCAGCTGCTGCTGCACCACCGTCAGCTGTTGCTGCACCACCGTCAGCTGTACTGCTCGAAGATGTGGAGAGACTGTTGTTGGTGTGGCTTAACGAGAAACAATTACCGAGAAACAATTAACCCCAGAGGGTTAGCCACCCAAGATAACCCAAGAAAGTCAGTGAATCATTGAGGACTGTCTAACTTATTTCCATTGGGATCCTTAATCTTGTCCCCCAGGATCCGACCCACACCAGTCGACTAACACCCAGGTGAACAGGAAATTCCAACCCTGTTCTGGAAGAAAATGCCAAACAGGACCTACATTACTCAGGAGTAAAAGGCACTCTCAGGACACAAGCCTATGAGAAACAGGCTAACTTTCTTGTTTTGTTATAATGCTAGTGGGGATTGCAAAGTGAAGCCTTTACTCATGTATCACTCTGAAAATCCCAGAGTGTTCAAGAAAAACAGTGTCTCATCACTCATCAATACTCTTCAGTAAACTTAAGCGTCATTTTAACATTTATTTATATAGTTATTGTGCATCCTAAGTAGTAGGTTGGTAGACAGCAACCGCCAAGGGAGGTACTACCGTCCTGCCAAGTGAGTGTAAAACGGAAGCCTGTAATTGTTTTACACGATGGTAGGATTGCTGGCATCTTTTTTTTCTGCCTCATACACATGCAAGATTTCAGGTACGTCTTGCTACTTCTACTTACACTTAGGTCACACTACACACACATGTACAAGCATATATATACACACCCCTCTGGGTTTTCTTCTATTTTCTTTCTAGTTCTTGTTCTTGTTTATTTCCTCTTACCTCCATGGGGAAGTGGAACAGAATTCTTCCTCCGTAAGCCATGCATGTTGTATGAGGCGACTAAAATGCCAGGAGCAAGGGGATAGTAACCCCTTCTCCTGTATATATTACTAAATATAAAAGGAGAAACTTTCGTTTTTCCTTGTGGGCCACCCCGCCTCAGTGGGATACGGCCGCTGTGTTGAAAGAAAGAAAAGTTATTGTGCATGTCTCGTTGTTTTCTTTGTAGGGAAATGTATATTTTGTGAAAAAAAAAAAAAAATTTAACACTTTTGGCTGTCTGGAACGGATTAATTGGATTTCCATTATTTCTTATGGGGAAAATTAATTTGGCTAACGATAATTTTGTCTGACGATGAATTCTCAGGAACGGATTAATATCGTTAGCCGAGGGTTAACTGTGCTAGGAATAAGGCAAACTGAATTATCTATATTTACATATGTGTTAGCTAAAAATATAAAAATCATTCTCCTCTCTTTTTATCACTACATTCATTAGGCACCTTTTCGTTCTTCTTGAACTGGCTCATGCTATGACTGGCTTTGACATGTGTAGGCAGTCTGTTCCATTCCTTTATTGCTGTACAATAAAATGTGTTTGAATCCTGACCAATGACTGTGGGTACTACAAAGTTGTGTTCTCTTCCCCTAATGCAATGATTGCTTTGATTCCCAGTCTTGACAAAATTGGCAGCAAGATATTCTGGACACTGTGAGCAATTTTATATTATTATTATTATAATCAAGGGGGAAGCACTAAACCCATAGGATTATACAGTGCTTGGGGGAGGGATGGAAGGTATTCAGGTTTAACTCAGGGAACTGGAGCACAGATCCAGTTCCCTGGATCAAGAGCCCCTCACCAGCATCAAGGAACCTTCCTTGAGGGGAGCAATTTTATAAAACCTGATTTAATTTCAGTTGTTTTGTCTTCAACATTCAACATATCCAAGTGCAAGTGTTGTAATTCATCCTGGCCTACATGCTCTCTTGGACTCGGGTCCAGGGTGAATCTTACCATTGTGTTCTGGGTGATTTGTAGTCTGTCTTTCAGTCTTTTTGTCAAGGCAGAGTACCATGAAGAGCAAGCGTAGTCCATATGACATTGTAAATATGACATAGGGTCTTGTGAGCCTCAGTAGGTAGACACTGTGCTTGTCTGTAGAGGAACTTCAGTCTAGCATTCGCTCTCTTTACTACACTGTTCTCTATTAATTCTCCTGACATGCCTGGATCAAAAGGGATTCCAAGATACTTCATTGAGGAAACTGAAGTGATGGGTTTCCCATTACACTGGACATTAAAATTATTTACCCTCCTCAGTTTATGTTTCATGCCAAAGAGTATGGCTTCTGTTTTCCAGAGGTGTAATGATAGTTTTTTGCAGGAATCCAGTTCCAGTGTTATTACATTAGCTATATCTTGTGGGTCTTTACCTGACACTAACAGAGCACTGTCATCTGCATACAGTAGGAGTTTGCACTTGAAAAAAAAAAAAAGAATCAAAACATACATGAACCAGAAATGTAGCAACACATATTGCTAGAGCTGTAGGCATCAACAGGGAAACACTAATCGAGTACTGAAACAAAATTCAACTAGACTAAAACCAAATTAATTCAAGAGGATAAATTAAACTAGTTTTTTTTAATGAATATTAAAGAGCTTCCTTTAACATCCATTTTTAATATTTTAGCCAATTAAACAAAATTAATTTCTTTAACTTTTAATTATAATGAGCATATATACAACTAATACACATACATGTATTACTGTTACTTTTATTATTCATGCCATAAGTATCTTTATAAACTTAATGGTACTTTCCAAAATATTTCTTATCAATATTTCTGATCCAGTTGTGACAGCCCATCATATTGTTTTGAATAAGATATTTGAAGGTATATGGATTAATGTTTTCCCGCTCAAATCTCTCTTCTTCCAACCGAGAAGCCACAAGGGTTTCGTGGCTCACTACCTCCGCAGGAAATGGTAATTTGTGAGCAATCATCGTTAAAAATGGTTTCACCTGGAAAAGAAAAAAATAATAAAGATTTAATTTTTTAGGCTTACAAATTTTGATGATTGAGGCACTTATGCAACATATGGGAATCTTTATTAAGGAAACGTTTTGCCACACAGTGGCTTCTTCAGTCCAATACAAAGCAGAAAGCGACCTGCTCTAAGCCCATGTTGCCCTGGGTTGTGTAACTGATGGGTATCTAGATGAGTGATCTTGCTTCTTAGAACCCTTTCAAAGATTTTTATGATATGGGATGTTAGCGCTATCAGTCTGTAGTTCTTCGCTGTTGCTTTACTTCCCCCTTTGTCTGGGTATCTATAGGAAATTTCACTGCTAAGGCATGTATACATAATAAAAATAAAAACAATGAAATAGTAGTTATTGTGGCAACAACAGTGAATGATTTTATTAGTTCTTTTACTCTCACAACCCAGTTTGGAACAGGACTTTTTGGTGACCATCTGATTAACCTAGCTGTTGCTGCTTATAACCCAGAGGTCAACATTGCCATTACAACTTGGGTGATCCGGTACATCATGCAGAAATTTTCTCAGCTTCCCTTGAAAACTAATTTTTGTTCTGGCAAGATTTCCAATCTTTGCATATCATAGAGAATACCAAGCATTTTGAAAAATATTGTACCTCTGCATACCCTTTACAATTTACAATTTGAGCACACATACAGAGGTACAAAAAAAATACAGATAAGAGCAGCATGCCAAAGCCACTTATACTATGCATAGCATTACGGGCTGGCTTAAAATTAACTTAAGATTAACTAAGCAATGATGAAATCAGTGATAAAACATTAATGTAAACAGATTACTATAAAGCACAAGTGAGTATTACAAAGACAGGTCATATGGTTGCATGCATTGTTGTACATTCAGTCGTATGGAGAATTCTGTTAGGTAGTGTATTTAAAAAATAGTAAAGTTAGATTGGGTTTTAGGTTTAACATTTATGTGATATAATTGTGAGAAACATTTAAGATATACAATTTATAAGGTTCAGTTATTCAGTATTTATTTGGTTTTGGGTGAGTAAGTGATCTTTGAGAAGAGACTTGAATTTATAAACAGGTAGTGTTTCTTTTATATTTACAGGTAATGAATTCCAGATTTTAGGGCCTTTTATGTGGATTGAGTTTTTGCATAGTGCGAGATGGACACGAGGAACATCAAAGAGTGATCTGTGCTTTGTGTTATGGTCATGTGTTCTGTTGAGGTTGGCAAGGAGATGTTTGAGGGGAGGGTTAATATCAGAGTTAAGTGTTTGAGGGGAGGGTTAATATCAGAGTTAAGTGTTCTATGTATGTAATAGGTGCAGTAATAAGTATGGATGTTTTGTATGGTGAGTAGGTTTAGTGTATTGAATATTGGTGGAGTGTGCTGCCTGTAGTGAGAATTTGTTATCATTCTAACTGCAGCCTTTTGTTGGGTAATTAGTGGTCTGAGGTGGTTAATTGTTGTTGAGCCCCATGCACAAATTCCATAGGTGAGATAGGGGTAAATAAGAGAGTGATATAGGGCCAGAAGGGCTGACTGTGGAGCATAGTACCGTATCTTCGATAGTATGCCTACAGTCTTGGAAATTTTTTTAGAAATTTGTTGTATATGTGTATGAAATTTGAGTCTATTATCAAGGTGGATTCCTAAGAATTTTCCCTCTGTTAGCTTTGTGATAGGTGATCCGTTTATCATTATGTTAAGAGGGACATCTGTAGCTCTGTTACCAAACTGAATGAAGTAGGTTTTGTCAATGTTTAGTGTAAGTTTGTTAGTCCTCATCCAGGTAGATATTTTCTGTAATTCGGTATTTACAGTATTGGCTAGCGTGACTGGGCTCGGGTGGGAGAAGACGTATGTAGTGTCATCTGCAAATAGTGTGGGTTTGAGTAATTGCGAAGCATTTGGTAGGTCATTTATGTATAGGAGAAAGAGAAGAGGGCCAAGGACACTTCCCTGTGGGACACCAACTGTAATTGGTTGTGCAGAAGAGTTTGCCCCATTTGCGTACACATATTGGCTTCTGTTGTTGAGGTATGACTTGAGGTAGTTGAGGGAGTGCCCTCTTATACCATAGTGTGACAATTTTACATGGAGCAAGTCATGGTCAACTGTATCAAAAGCTTTACGTAAGTCAATGAAGATCCCCAGTGGGACTTCTTTTTTCTCTATTGCAGTGTATATATGTTCTAGCATGTGTATAATAGCATCATTAGTATTTTTATTAGGCCTGAATCCAAATTGGCAGGGGTTGATTATAGAGGTATTGGGTCTTTTTTAGAAAATTATTAATACATTCGTCAATATCTGTGTTGATTTCTAGCTCAGTGTGCCAGTCAATGTTTGCTACTGCTGTTGTGAAGTTATTAATGGCTGCCTCATTGTGAAGTCTGAAAGTGACTTTAGTAGTGTCTTGGGGTAGTTTACCAAGAGTTGTTATGAGGAAAGTAGGGTAGTGGTCTGTGGTATTATCTGTAATTATGCCTGATTTTAAAGGGGATATGGTGTTGGTCCAGATGTGGTCAAGTAGGGAAACACTAGTCTCTGTAACTCTTGTAGGTTTTGTTACTGTTGGTAGCAACATACAGTTACTCATTGTGTTTGTGAATTCAGTAACGTGTGGGTCCTTGTCTTGCAGGAGATTTATATTGAAGTCACCTGAGAGTAGTAAGTGATCTTTGTTCATGCGTGCATCAGTTATCATACTTCCTAGGTTTTGACTAAATTGGCTAATGCTTGACTGTGGAACTCTGTAGATGTTTATCAATGTGAGAGGTTTTTGTAGGTATTTGGATTTGAATTTAGCTATTATATATTCCCCATGTTCATCCCTTGTGCAAGTATTAGTGATACATTCTAGTTGGTCAGAGTAGTATATGGCTGTGCCACCCCCTTGTTGGTCTGGCCTACAGTTGTGTATGGCTGTGTAACCAGGAATGGCATAGACATCTGTACTATCAGGCTTTAGCCAGGTTTCAGTTAGTGTAATGATGGACATATTGGCATGTAAGGAATTTAGTAATGCTATGAGGTCATCGTAATGCTTGCTTAAAGATCTGATATTGTAGTTAAAGATAGTTATGTTGTTGTTGGCACTGAGAAGTGCCTTTGATTGTTCTTCAGTGTAGTAATTACAGTAACTGTTTGATTCATTTAAGTCATTAAATAAGAGGTTGGTATCAGGATCAATGCTTGTAATCATAAGATTTGTAGTGAATCTATAGTTAGAATTAAGTATAAAACAAAGTAAATAGTCTTAAGCTAAAAAATAGCACCTGAATTATTTAACAAATGTAAAATAATGAGCTAAGGTAGTTTTTTTTTTTTTTTTAAGCTAAAATAAGGGAGACAATATAAAAGGGACTAATACAAATAAAGTGATGATCAAATAATGGAGCTTGGGAATATGATAGTAGGTAGTACTATAAAGGTAATTTTTTAAAGTTAGAATTATAGTATAAAATTATAATATAAAAGGGACTAATATAAGTTGTGGTGAACAATAAAGTGGTAATCAAATAAATGAGCTTTGGAATATAATGGCAAAATTGTGAACTTATTCTACTTTAGCACCTTAGAATAGCACCTTGATTATTTTAACAATTGTGAATATATAAACTAGGGTAGTTATATAAAGCTAAAATAAAGGAGAAAATATATAAGGGACTAAAATTAAGTAATGGTAAACAAAGTTAAATGGACAGATGGTCACTATGAAATAATATTGGTTTAGGAGTAAGATCTGATTTGTAATATTAAATAAATTGAGCAGTTTATTGCACAATAAAAAGTAAAAAAAAATGAGGTAGTTGGTACTAGCTAGCAAAAGATAGTTTTGGTACTTGCAAAAAAGTAATTGGAATATATACTAATTGCATACACAATGAAAAGTGACTAAAAAACAAGTAGTGATAAACAAAATTAAATGGACAGGTAAGAATAATGAATATTATTAATTTGGAGTAAGATTTGACTTGTAATTTAAAATTATGAGCAATTAGTAGCAGTAAGAAAGAAGTATAGAGTATTGGAGGTAGTTGGCATTAGCTAGTGATGAAAAATAATAAAAATAATAATGCACAATATAATAGTAACGTACACTATATGCACCACACGTATATATGTATTAAGGGCACTTATCTAATCTGTTACAGAAATGTCAGCTTTTCTAAGGAAGGTAAAGAAATCATGTTCGTTTGAGATGGTATATTGTTGTCCTGTTGAAGTTTTCCTTACTAGTATTTTCCCATCTCGCGTGAAACACTGATGTATTTTGTTTTCCTGTTTAAGTTTTCTCAGCCTGAACAGAAGGTTTTGACGTTTTTTTGTTAGACACTCATTTATGTACACTCCATTTTTCATTGTAATTGCTGATTTAATTAGGTCCTTTCTTTTATCGTATGAATGAAGTCGGATCATTATACTGTGTTTATTTCCTGGTTTTCCTAGCAAACGTGTTTCTTTGATTTCATTGTTTTGCACGATGACTTGTACGTGGTCCTGTATTATCCTGATAGCAGTTTCTTTGCACTGTGCTTGTGTTATGTCACTTGGAATGTGTGGACTGTTTATTATAACTGCATCAAACAACTTATCTTGTTCAGTTTTGTTGTCTTGGAAATCAAGGTATTCATTTAGTCGAGTGTGCATGTTCTGATTCCAGTCCTTGATTGCTTCTTCAACCTTCATATTTATTGTTGTTATTTGCTCAGTGTGACTGGCTATAGCTGCTTTTAGAGTATTTTCTGTGTCAACACTTCCCGATGTAATCTTCTCTTCAAGGTTTTGGATCTTGTTCTCGAGGTTGGTTATCTTGGATTCTCATCGCTCGAGTGTTGCTTTGATATCTTTGATCTCATTTTCTAGAGCAACGATGTAGTCCTTGATATTGTCAGGAATAATCATACCTGAGTTATCATGGGTGAATCCTTTGAAGGGAGTGGAGTTGGAGGGGGAGTCAGCCATGTTTGTTGTTGTTGTTGTTGTTGTTGTTCCCTGGGTGGCAGCGGTGAGGGGGGATGATGATACACCGGAGTGGAAGTTTTTAAATATGGTCAATTTCATCAGACTTTTATTAAATACAACACCATTATATCACTCATTTAAATATTTCAATGCAAATGCTTGCTCTGTTTACCTGGAGTTTACCTGGAGAGAGTTCCGGGGGTCAACGCCCCCGCGGCCCGGTCTGTGACCAGGCCTCCTGGTGGATCAGAGCCTGATCAACCAGGCTGTTGCTGCTGGCTGCACGCAAACCAACGTACGAGCCACAGCCCGGCTGGTCAGGAACCGACTTTAGGTGCTTGTCCAGTGCCAGCTTGAAGACTGCCAGGGGTCTGTTGGTAATCCCCCTTATGTATGCTGGGAGGCAGTTGAACAGTCTCGGGCCCCTGACACTTATTGTATGGTCTCTTAACGTGCTAGTGACACCCCTGCTTTTCATTGGGGGGGATGTTGCATTGTCTGCCAAGTCTTTTGCTTTCATAGTGAGTGATTTTCGTGTGCAAGTTCGGTACTAGTCCCTCTAGGATTTTCCAGGTGTATATAATCATGTATCTCTCCCGCCTGCGTTCCAGGGAATACAGGTTCAGGAACCTCAAGCGCTCCCAATAATTGAGGTGTTTTATCTCCGTTATGCGCGCCGTGAAGGTTCTCTGTACATTTTCTAGGTCAGCAATTTCACCTGCCTTGAAAGGTGCTGTTAGTGTGCAGCAATATTCCAGCCTAGATAGAACAAGTGACCTGAAGAGTGTCATCATAGGCTTGGCCTCCCTAGTTTTGAAGGTTCTCATTATCCATCCTGTCATTTTTCTAGCAGATGCAATTGATACAATGTTATGGTCCTTGAAGGTGATCCTATTTTCCTATAATCCAATTTTCACCAGAAAACTTTTGATAATAACTCTGTTGAATACTTTACTTGGTATATTCAGCAGACTTATTCCTCAATAATTTTTTTTACTAATACAGTGGACCCTCGGTTATCGGCCATAATCCATTCCAGAAGGTCGGCCTAAAACCGAAAAGGCCGAAAACCGAAATAATATTTCCCACAAGAATTAATGTAAATCAATTAATCCATTACAAACATCCAAAAATATGAGCAAAAAATACATTTTTAAAAGATTAACTATAGTTTTACATACAGAAAACAATGAGTACATTCATTACTTACCTTAAAATATTTGTAGTCTTAATGTAGGGGGAGAGATGAGTAATACAGGTCTCCCTCCACATTTGCAAGTTCCACTTTCGCGGGCTTCGAACATTTGAGAATGCCCAGCTGCCCAATCATATTTAAATTTTGTCATTACATATATAAATAACAAAAAAGGCACAATACCGTGACTGGAACAATACACAAATAACCCACACATAGAAGAGAGGAGCTTATGACGACGTTTCGTTCCAAGTCGGACCGAAATGTCATCGTAAACTCCTCTCTTCTATGTGTGGGTTATTTGTGTACTGTGTCATTACATATGTTAGGAATTGTGGCGGTGGCAGAGTTTGTTTGGAGATAAGACAAGATAGTCTTTCAATATGAAACTAATATCAACTCCATGGCTTATTTCATTGTTTTCACAAAAAGCATTTTCGAATATAAATATATCTTTGTATTATACAAATACTGATTCATTTATAATTAATATTCTACTGTACAACTATGAAATAATTACTATCCTACTGTACAACTATGATATACTCCTTAGTGTTAAGCAGACTGTAAGCCAATAATGTTAAGTTGGCCCATAATGCCTAGGCATAATAGAGGCTCTCTTTGCACTGCAACCCACTGTTGTAAATACAAAATCTCAATGTACTGTTTGCAAAGACATAAAATAAATAAATAAAATAAAATAAAAATAAAATATTTATCTATCACAATTCATCTAATATGACATAATAAACAATATTAATAACATAGAAACATGACATATACTCTAGAATAAAATATGTCATTAAGTATGTCACGAGTGTTGTTGCATTGTTGTTGGGTGTATAAGGGCCACTGAGAGAATAAGCCTTACATAGTGGTGGTGGAGGCAGCAGCAGAGGAGGTAGAGATGGTGGTGTTGTCAGTTGCCCTATATAACTCCAACAACATTGGAGGAGTTGGGTTTGTGCTGTCCTTTTTTTATCGATTAATCGCTTAACTTTCTTGCTACACTTTATCGCTGGCTGGCGCTCCAGCCTTTATCGACTCATGCTGCTTTAGTATCGTACATATTGTACAGTCACTGAAGAAGGCACATTCTCCCCTCTCTCTTCCTCTTCCACTTTGGTACTCTGCTACGAGTTCTTTCTTGAATTCTAGTCTTTTTCACCTTCTTTACCAAAGGGCTGGCACTAGTACAATATTTTACGATGTTTTCATGTGTTTTATGATTGTTCATGGTTCAATAGGTTAAGGAAGCAGTATTGTTAGGCTAAGTAAATGCTATTATTATATTTCCCTACAATATATTTGTGCACCAAACATTTGCGATTTTTAACATTTGCGAGGTTCTTGATCCCCTAACACTCTTGAATGTGGAGGGAGACCTGTATTTATTTGTAGGAAGTCAGTGTAGGGAGCGGTAGATGTAGGTACAGTACACGTATGTAACCCCTGGGCTACACTACACAGCCATATTATTACACTACACACCCCTCATGGAAGGTTCCTTGATGTTGGTGAAGGGCTCTTGATTTAGGAAATTGGATCTGTGCTCCAGTTCCCCGAATTAAGCCTGAATGCCTTCCATATCCCCCCAGGCGCTGTATAATCCTCCGGGTTTAGCGCTTCCCCAATGATTATAATAATAATAATACACTACACAGCCATACTATTATCATGTTCAATGAGTTTAATAATTTCTAACAACGACCTTTAGATGCCATCATAAACAAAGGGAGAAGTAATGAATAATTCATGCCGAGAACTGTAAACAAACGCATATGATGGCCGGTTACTGGGCAAGACGCCAGATTCACAGTTTTCTCGAACGCTGAATCAGAGAAAACGTAATGTTTACTCTCCACCTGACTCTCCACTCAACAGCATATAAACATTGCATGTTTATATGCTATATGCTATGTAACGTATTTCTTATATAATTTTGAAGAAAATATCATATATGGATTAATGAAAATGTCTATATTAACCTAAAATAAGACATTTAATGTGCCCAAGAGTGATTATTATTAAACATACATCACATATAAACACTGCTACACTCCCTGCTTTCCTGCTACACTCCTTGCCTTCCTGCTAGACTCCCTGCATACCTGCTACACTCCATGCTCTATGCCTGCCTGCCTTGAATTCTATCATGTTTCTCACTTTCTTTACCAAAGGAACTTTCTTTGGGGCCATGGTTACTTATTTTGCAGTTGAATTTAACCCTTTCAGGGTCCATGCCGTAGATCTATGGCTTTACGTTGAGAGTCCAAACCGTGGATCTATGCCATGAGCTCAGCTCACTCTGATAAGCTGTGAGCAGTAAATTTAGGCCTAGATATGAGAGAATATACATCTATGTGGTATGTGTGCACCACATACAACAAATCCTGCATCACAGTGCATAATGAGAGAAAAAAAAACTGAGACCATAATTTTCGATTAAACCAACAACTTTGCAGTGTTTTTTCGTATGTTTTTTATAGTTGTATTTACAATTTCTTGGTCTCCTCTGATAGAATGAAAGGTATATTACAGAAATAGAGATGATTTTGATTGGTTTTAGTATTGAAATTGGCTTAAAACTGAGCTCAAAGTAGCGGAAATGTTAAATTTTTGCCGATGTTCAAGAGTAAACAAATGACCTCATACGTCTAATACACGCCAGCTGGTGGGTCTAATATATGTTCACAAATGTGCTGATATTATTTATACAATTATTACAATATTGCATGACAGTAAATCTTCTATTTTTTGGTTTGAATAAAAATTCATTATGCGAATTAAAAATCAAAATGGAATTCATTTGTAAAGCCTGAAAGTGTAACTAATGAACAGAGGAAATGTTAGTTTAGTGCCAGGAATGCCTGCATTGTTTATTCTGGACCCTTTTTTGAAACTGGAATATTTTGAACTTTGCACTAAATTGGCCAAATTACCAATTTCCAATCACTTTATTTTGTAGTTGAAACAGCTGAGTTGGTGATTTCTTGTGCTCAATTGATAGAATAGAAGTAATACTAGTGAAATAGCTAAGAATTTGATTGACTGGAATAAGGTAACTGGCCTAAAATGGGAGTCAAAGTCGGCAAAATCGCCGATGCATAAATATCGCTGACACATCAAAATTCGAGAGCATAATTTCATAAATTTTCCATCAAATTTCGTACTTTTTGTTTTATTACCTGCAGAAAAAGATTCTTTACCATTTCATAAGAAAAAATAACAAAATTATTTTTTGAAAATTCTTGGACACTGGTGCGCACTTTGAAATTTGGCCTCTGGACCCTGAAAGGGTTAATCAATAACCACCAAAAATAATGGATTATAGCGAAATGTTTAAATGAATGAGCAGAAGCTTCCTCACTCGCCCATAGACACAGCCACACTGACTCAGGAACACGCGAGCAGCTGGTGGTGGATGTGTCCAATACGGCCGACAAGCGAAATAACAGCTGATAACCGAGTTGGCTGATAAGCGTAATGGCTGATGACCGAGGGTCCACTGTACTTTTTTCCTATATACCTCTGCTATATAAAAACAAGTGCTAAACCCATATGAGTCATAGGTGCCTCTTTTTTCTTTACAGAAAGGAACTATGTATGCTATCAATCCTTAACCCTTTGACTGTTTCAGGCCCCTCTCTGAAACTGTCATTCTATGTCGCCAAATATTCAAAAAAAAAAAATTATTTTTTCTTATGAAAATGTTAAGATTATTTTTCTGAGTGTTTTAGTCCAAAAAAAAAAATTTTGCCATCGGTACTTACCGAGATATACAGCCGTGAAGTTTGCAGAAAATGAGCCGCGTATGGCAACAGCGGCGACTGCCGCTCACCCGGTAAACTTTAGTTTACTTGTAATTGAAGGTTTTTTGTTTTTTTCACTATTTTATTTTTTCACATAACTTATGTGGCCTATGAGACCAAAGTAAGGTGCAATGTACATATATACACTCGTTGTATACAACACAATAAGCACACAAACATAATTATCAATATATTGTTTACTAAACTTGTTTACAAAAACAAACAAACAAACAAACAATCATTCTTCTTCTTCTTCTTCTTCTTCTTCTTCTTCTTCTTCTTCTTCTTCTCCTTCTTCTCCTTCTTCTCCTTCTCCTCCTTCTCCTCCTCCTCCTCCTTGTCTTGTGTGGGAGTGTGTGGCTTATAATTGTTTTGAGTCAGAAGTCGGCAGCTGTCAAAGTGACATATTGTCTCATTAGTCACTACCCCTACTGCCTGTCAAAACAATGGGGTCGGATGCTGCTTCCCCTCCTCCATTCTATCTAATTATCTTTCTCCCTCATTCTATATCTTTCAATCTGTCTCTCTTTCTATCTGTCTGCCTATCTCTGTCTCACAGGTACACATAAATACAAGTATACATAGTGTAAATTACCTAGGATAACCCAAGAAATCCAGACAAAGTGCTATACTCTGCTTGAAGATGTGAGTAAACGTGATGACACAGTCTTGTGGCTCTCTCTGAGACAGAGAGCTAGATGGACAGACAGGGAGCTTGACAGACAGACAAATAGACAGACAGAAATGTTTGTGTACCAGCAAAAACAAAGGGAGGCGATGGTCATGTAATATTACCCTCCTTTACGCTCATCAAAGTCAGCTCTTATCAGATGTTATCTCCCCTTATCTTGTCACTGTCATGGGGTGGACTTTTTTTTTTCTTGCTTCAAGGGAACAATATTATTACATCTTCTTCTTCCTCCTCCTCCTCCTCCTCTTCTCCTCCTCCTCCTCCTCCTCCTCCTCCTCCTCTGCCGTCCCTCCTCCCCTCCTCCTCCTCCTCTTCCTCCCTTCCTCCCCCTCCTCCTCCTCCATTGCTTTTGGTCTCAAACTCCTCCAAATCATGAAATTGATCTTCACTGACACTTCCATCTGTGTTAGAGCATCACTTGGGAAGAGAAGAGTCCCAGATTTGCTGGGGAATCACATATTTCTTACCACTAGACATGCTGAAAAATGACAACTGAAATGGCATTCCCACAATGCACCACTGGCTCCCCGATTTTTTTTATATGGTGCACACTGACCATGGAGACCCATTCTCTCACATGTGGGCCTAGCAGCTTTCTCCTGCTTGATTTGAAGCTGCTAGAATTTATGCGTATAAATACGTCAGAAACATTGGCTCGTAAGACGTATTTATACGTCGGAAACAGTCAAAGGGTTAAGTACCTTCACTTATTTGTATACATACATTAAACAAATACACTGAACCATTCCAAAACTACAGTAGGGTCCTGCTTATATAACAGGTTCGGTTCCAGGCTACCGCCATAAAGCGGAAATTGCTGTAAAGAGAGTTACCCTTTTTTTTTCACTTGTAAATGCCCATAAATGCCTGTTAACATGTTTACACTATCATATATTAAGTTAGCAATAGAACTAGGCATAAAAAACAAGAAAAAAGTAAAATGCACATACAGTACCTTAAAATATTTGAAGTCTTAATGTAAGGTGAGAGGTAAGTAGTATTTATTGTAGGAAATCAGGTGTGGTAGCCTGCCTAGCTACCACACCTCACAATTATGTTTATTTGTTTTACAATGACTGTATATATTTTGTGTATGATATGTAGCATATTTATATAATTCTGAAAAAAAAAATGTCATAGATGTCTATGATAATGTAATATATGGCATTTAAAGCACCCCAGAGCGATTATTATTATTATTATTATCTTATTATTATTACCATCGACATACCTTGTTTGCTGACTTTAATCACTTTTATCGTGGCATTTAAAGTACGAGGCTTACGACTCCTCTTTTTATCACGACTACTATTATCATAAACAAGAGAGAAACTAGAGATATGTGGAGAATGTAAACAAACTCAATGTTGGTGGCTTGTGCTGTGACCTCCACTACACTAATATGTACGGCTTCTCTCAGTGGCCCCTATAAACCCAACAACAACACCACTTACTCCTCACATACATAATGACATTTTATTCATTCCAAAGTAGTATATGTATATCATGTTTCTATGTTATTAATATTGTTTATTATGTCATATTAGATGAATTGTGATAGATAAATAAGCCGTGGAATATAGTTCTTCTCTATAAGATGTATTTTTTGTTTATACTTTTGGTTGTCTGAAACAGATTAATTGGATTTACATTATTTCCTATGGGAAATGGTTTCAGTTTTAGTCAATTTCACATTTCACCGGACTCTCTGCAACGAATTAAAGACGAAAAGGGAGGGTCCACTGTACATGCATTTTATCTCTTTAGAGCGTTTTAAATACCTAGTATATTATGTGTGGGTGGGGTGGCCAGATGGGGTTACGATACCTACAACACTATTCAATACCTACCTTACCTACTATTCACCTTGCACCCTATATTAAGACCATTAAGACTACAAATATTTTAAGGTAAGTAAAAACTGTACACCATATGATGCATTTTATTGCTCTAGGGCTCTTTAAATGTTGAAGACAGGAGTCCAGAGGAAATGTTGGCAGAGTTTGATGAACAGATACAAGGGAGCCACATAACAAAAGAAGAATCTGAAGAAAAACAGTTAACATTGCAGTAGTTACGTGAACAGTTCCATGTTGCTGCTAAACTAGCAGACTTTTTCACTGAAGAGGACCCTGACAAATCTAGAAGCAGTTCTTTGAAACAGGGTCTAGACCAGTGGATGATGCCTACCATCAGCTGTATAATGTACTGCAAGGTAAAAGAGCCCAGAGATCCATTACAGAATTTCTGCACACTCCAATGCAACCATCGACTTTTGTACCAAAACCTCTACCATCCACTCTTGCCGACAACCAACAACCATCCACCTCAGCCCAGTAGGGCCACACCATGTATATCCACTCTCTTCACAATCATCCACAAATACCATTACCACACTTTAAGGTAAGAAATACTATTATTTCTATTACAATAGTAGTCTTAAGAAGTAATATATCAAGACAATGAACTACAATTACATATTCACTTTTATTTTTGTAAGAACTGTTGGTCTAAAAAGAAAGTCATTTGGCTTTTTGGGGGCTACCAGGAATGTAACCTTATTTTTCCCATAAGTTCTTCAGTTTGTCTAGCATGGTTTTAACTAAAACG
This sequence comes from Cherax quadricarinatus, assembly GCF_038502225.1. NCBI lineage: Eukaryota > Metazoa > Arthropoda > Malacostraca > Decapoda > Parastacidae > Cherax > Cherax quadricarinatus. Next base: position 13,518,126 of record NC_091299.1, on the reverse strand, counting down.
GTGTTTTCAGGAATGTAACTACCATGCTAAATGACGGTCTACTGTATATAAAATATATAGTAACTTTAAAACACTTGAAATTTTTTAAAGCTTCTAGACATAACTGAGAGACAAGGAGTACATGGAGGATGTAAACAAACAGTGGCATGCGGATGCCATAAGAGTGAACCAGAGAGCTGTATAAACAAATTTTTGGTCATAATTTGAAATGTACATATTAGTGAAACAACGTAAAACAGGGCCCTACTACATTCCCATCTCTTTTAACATCTGTCTTAATTTCTGCCATCCTTGCTGCTTTATGCCTCAATATAATGGGGTTATGTGCAGAAGGTATTCTGAATTGTAAAAATATATGAATTATTGTTATTATAACCAATTTTATCACTAAACCATAAAGTTTCATAGAGTCCTGCAAAACTCTATGAAATTTATAAAAAAATCAAGGTGTTTCCAAAATTACCGAAGTGGAATAAGTTGGAATGAAAAGATACACTATAGCAAGCTATACAGAAATAGCAGCAAAATAGGTTTGTAGATACTGAGTACAGTATTCCCTTAATGGTTCCTAAGGCAATGTTATGAGTACAGTAGTTCCATAGCTTAGTTACTGTGACATCCTCTGAGTGTCATTAAAATTAAAGGTAACAAAGGAAAAAAATAATAATAATCACAAAGCCCCCAAAATATATATACAGTGGACCCCCGAGTTTCATGATTAATCCGTTCCAGAGAGCCCACCGAAGGTCGAAATTCACGAAACTCGAAACCATTTTCCCCATAAGAAATAATGGAAGTAAAATTAATCCGTTCCAGACACCCAAAAATTTTTTTTTTTTTTTTTATTATCACACTGGCCGATTCCCACCAAGGCAGGGTGGCCCGAAAAAGAAAAACTTTCACCATCATTCACTCCATCACTGTCTTGCCAGAAGGGTGCTTTACACTACAGTTTTTAAACTGCAACATTAACACCCCTCCTTCAGAGTGCAGGCACTGTACTTCCCATCTCCAGGACTCAAGTCCGGCCTGCCGGTTTCCCTGAATCCCTTCATAAATGTTACTTTGCTCACACTCCAACAGCACGTCAAGTATTAAAAACCATTTGTCTCCATTCACTCCTATCAAACATGCTCATGCATGCCTGCTGGAAGTCCAAGCCCCTCGCACACAAAACCTCCTTTACCCCCTCCCTCCAACCTTTCCTAGGCCGACCCCTACCCCGCCTTCCTTCCACTACAGACGGATACACTCTTGAAGTCATTCTGTTTCGCTCCATTCTCTCTACATGTCCGAACCACCTCAACAACCCTTCCTCAGCCCTCTGGACAACAGTTTTGGTAATCCCGCACCTCCTCCTAACTTCCAAACTACGAATTCTCTGCATTATATTCACACCACACATTGCCCTCAGACATGACATCTCCACTGCCTCCAGCCTTCTCCTCGCTGCAACATTCATCACCCACGCTTCACACCCATATAAGAGAGTTGGTAAAACTATACTCTCATACATTCCCCTCTTTGCCTCCAAGGACAAAGTTCTTTGTCTCCACAGACTCCTAAGTGCACCACTCACTCTTTTTCCCTCATCAATTCTATGATTCACCTCATCTTTCATAGACCCATCCGCTGACACGTCCACTCCCAAATATCTGAATACGTTCACCTCCTCCATACTCTCTCCCTCCAATCTGATATTCAATCTTTCATCACCTAATCTTTTTGTTATCCTCATAACCTTACTCTTTCCTGTATTCACCTTTAATTTTCTTCTTTTGCACACCCTACCAAATTCATCCACCAATCTCTGCAACTTCTCTTCAGAATCTCCCAAGAGCACAGTGTCATCAGCAAAGAGCAGCTGTGACAACTCCCACTTTGTGTGTGATTCTTTATCTTTTAACTCCACGCCTCTTGCCAAGACCCTCGCATTTACTTCTCTTACAACCCCATCTATAAATATATTAAACAACCACGGTGACATCACACATCCTTGTCTAAGGCCTACTTTTACTGGGAAAAAAATTCCCTCTTTCCTACATACTCTAACTTGAGCCTCACTATCCTCGTAAAAACTCTTCACTGCTTTCAGTAACCTACCTCCTACACCATACACTTGCAACATCTGCCACATTGCCCCCCTATCCACCCTGTCATATGCCTTTTCCAAATCCATAAATGCCACAAAGACCTCTTTAGCCTTATCTAAATACTGTTCACTTACATGTTTCACTGTAAACACCTGGTCCACACACCCCCTACCTTTCCTAAAGCCTCCTTGTTCATCTGCTATCCTATTCTCCGTCTTACTCTTAATTCTTTCAATTATAACTCTACCATACACTTTACCAGGTACACTCAACAGACTTATCCCCCTATAATTTTTGCACTCTCTTTTATCCCCTTTGCCTTTATACAAAGGAACTATGCATGCTCTCTGCCAATCCCTAGGTACCTTACCCTCTTCCATGCATTTATTAAATAATTGCACCAACCACTCCAAAACTATATCCCCACCTGCTTTTAACATTTCTATCTTTATCCCATCAATCCCGGCTGCCTTACCCCCTTTCATTTTACCTACTGCCTCACGAACTTCCCCCACACTCACAACTGGCTCTTCCTCACTCCTACAAGATGTTATTCCTCCTTGCCCTATACACGAAATCACAGCTTCCCTATCTTCATCAACATTTAACAATTCCTCAAAATATTCCCTCCATCTTCCCAATACCTCTAACTCTCCATTTAATAACTCTCCTCTCCTATTTTTAACTGACAAATCCATTTGTTCTCTAGGCTTTCTTAACTTGTTAATCTCACTCCAAAACTTTTTCTTATTTTCAACAAAATTTGTTGATAACATCTCACCCACTCTCTCATTTGCTCTCTTTTTACATTGCTTCACCACTCTCTTAACCTCTCTCTTTTTCTCCATATACTCTTCCCTCCTTGCATCACTTCTACTTTGTAAAAACTTCTCATATGCTAACTTTTTCTCCCTTACTACTCTCTTTACATCATCATTCCACCAATCGCTCCTCTTCCCTCCTGCACCCACTTTCCTGTAACCACAAACTTCTGCTGAACACTCTAACACTACATTTTTAATCCTACCCCATACCTCTTCGACCCCATTGCCTATGCTCTCATTAGCCCATCTATCCTCCAATAGCTGTTTATATCTTACCCTAACTGCCTCCTCTTTTAGTTTATAAACCTTCACCTCTCTCTTCCCTGATGCTTCTATTCTCCTTGTATCCCATCTACCTTTTACTCTCAGTGTAGCTACAACTAGAAAGTGATCTGATATATCTGTGGCCCCTCTATAAACATGTACATCCTGAAGTCTACTCAACAGTCTTTTATCTACCAATACATAATCCAACAAACTACTGTCATTTCGCCCTACATCATATCTTGTATACTTATTTATCCTCTTTTTCTTAAAATATGTATTACCTATAACTAAACCCCTTTCTATACAAAGTTCAATCAAAGGGCTCCCATTATCATTTACACCTGGCACCCCAAACTTACCTACCACACCCTCTCTAAAAGTTTCTCCTACTTTAGCATTCAGGTCCCCTACCACAATTACTCTCTCACTTGGTTCAAAGGCTCCTATACATTCACTTAACATCTCCCAAAATCTCTCTCTCTCCTCTGCATTCCTCTCTTCTCCAAAAATATTAAAATAAAATATTTTTTTTCAAATTAAATAAAGATTTACATAATGAAAACAATCAGAAATCAAGTACATGCATTTAAAATAAATAATAATAATATTACACTTACCTTTACTGAAGACTTCTGGGTGGATGGAAGATGGGAGGAGGTGATAGGAGGAAGGTGTACACTATTGTTTGGAAGGAGAATCTCCTTTCATTAGGACTTTAGGTAGCAAGTCCTTATCTGGGGTTACTTCCCTTCTTCTTTTAATGCCACTGGGAACAACTTGAGAGTCACTGGACCCCTGGCGCACAAAATATCTATCCAGAGAGGTCTTTTTCTGGCGTTTCTTTAAGATTTCCCTGAAGTGGGACACAACACTGTCATTGTACATGTTGCACATACGGCTTGTTTCAGCTTGGTCAGGGTGATACTTTTCGACAAAACTTTGCAACTCATTCCACATTCCACACATGTCCTTAATCACTGAAGAAGGCACCTCATCCACTCCCTCTTCCTCCTCCTCTGAAGCAAGTTCCTTGGCTGTGGTCTGATGCTGTTCCAGTTGAAGTTCTTGCAGTTTGTCAGTGGTTAGCTCTTTCCTGTGGTCCTCCACCAACTCTTCCACATCCCTGTCACTCACTTTATTTACCAAAGGGCTTGCACTAGCTTTCCATGGGTCCATGATGACTTACTTAGCAGTTGCAAGCACAAAAAACAATGGATTATTATGAAATGTATTGTATGAACCCTCTGTGTTGGTAAACAATGGCACACTGAGCGTGAATGGCATGGGAGACTGGCTTTGTGTGCGCGGTGACGGGCGGACAAGTACCGGACGGTTGCTGAAACACAAGTTTTTTTCACAAAACTCGAGGCCAAATTTTTCCAAAAAAACTCGCCTTAGGTCGAATTTCGCGAAAGTCGAGGCTGCAGAAACTCGGGGGTCCACTGTACATATATATTTTTAACAAACCGGCCATCTCCCACCGAGGCAGGGTGACCCAAAAAGAAAGAAAATTCCCAAAAAGAAAATACTTTCATCATCATTCAACACTTTCACCTCACTCACACATAATCACTGTTTTTGCAGAGGTGCTCAGAATACAACAGTTTAGAAGCATATACATATAAAGATACATAACATATCCCTCCAAACTGCCAATATCCCAAACCCCTCCTTTAAAGTGCAGGCACTATACTTCCCATTTCCAGGACTCGAGTCCGGCTATATAAAAATAACTGGTTTCACTGAATCACTTCACTAAATATTACCCTGCTCACACTCCAACAGCTCGTGAGGTCCCAAATACCATTCAAGGTATGGCAAGGGTTACACCAATACATAAAGGTGGTGACCCTACAGACTTAAACAACTATAGGCCAATATCAAACTTACCATTGCTATCCAAAATCTTTGAGAAACTCATGCACAGGAGACTATATTCATTTATAACAGCACAAAACATACTCAACCCCTGCCAATTTGGATTTAGGAAAAATAAAAGCACTAATGATGCAATCATAAAAATGCTAGATCTGCTTTACACAGCATTGGAAAATAAGGAATATCCACTAGGAATTTTTATTGACCTAAGAAAAGCTTTTGACACAGTAGACCACGACATCCTGCTCCACAAACTTGACCATTATGGTATAAGAGGCCATGCGCTTGCTTATTTCAAATCTTACCTTACTAATAGGTATCAGTATGTTACCATTAAAGACACAGTATCAACAACACGGCCACTTGATACTGGAGTTCCGCAGGGAAGTGTCCTTGGTCCCCTGCTCTTCCTCATATACATCAATGATCTTCCAAACGTATCCCAACACCTGAAACCCATTCTCTTTGCTGACGACACGACTTATGTCATCTCTCACCCTAATCTTGCCACCCTCAACACCATTGTTAATGAGGAGCTGATCAAAATATCGACTTGGATGACAGCCAATAAACTTACGCTTAACACTGACAAAACCTACTATATTATGTTTGGTAGCAGAGCAGGAGATGCACAAATTAACATTAAGATCGACAACACTCTAATTACCAGACATAATGAGGGCAAATTCCAAGGCCTATACCTTGACAACAACCTGAATTTCAGCACCCATATCCAACACATAACCAAAAAAGTATCCAAAACAGTTGGGATCCTCTCCAAGATACGATACTACGTGCCGCAAAATGCCCTTCTCACACTATACCACTCATTTATTCATACCTCACCTATGCTATTTGTGCTTGGGGATCAACTGCAGCAACACATCTAAAGCCAATAATAACCCAACAAAAAGCTGCAGTAAGAATAATCACTAAATCCCATCCCTGGCAACACACCCCCCACTCTTCATAGATCTAAACTTACTCCCTGTTCAGTACATCCACACTTACTACTGTGCAATCTACATCTACAGGACCTTAAACTCCAATATCAACCTTGACCTAAAACGCTTTCTTGATAGTTGTGACAGAACCCACAGGCATAACACCAGACACAAACATCTCTACGACATTCCCCATGTCCGACTAAACCTTTACAAAAATTCAATGTATGTCAAAGGCCCTAAAATCTGGAACACCCTACCTGAGAACTCTAGAACTGCAGACACATTCATCACCTTCAAAACTACCATTAGAAAACATCTTATCTCCCTGATAAACCCCATCAACTAACTACACGAATACCACCTGGTGGTTCACACTTACACTCACTCACCCATTTGACCATAAACAGAAATATTAATCTCAATCTTAAAATAATGAATCCTATGATACTCCAATACTGAAACTATGTACTGTGCCAAAACAAAAGCATTCACATTGCTAAACTCACAAACTAGTATTTAGTCACTTAGCCATAATACCAACTTACCTCATAATTTGTAATATTTTAAAATAAAGAATTAAACTAAGTCTGCCCGAAATGCCTAGCCATGCTAGGCATTCTAGTGGTACACTCTGTAATCATTATTTAACTACATGTAAACCACACAACAACCAAATTCTGTAAATTCAACATTGTAATCTTTATAGAGAATAAACTTTGAATTCACTCCTATCTAACATGTTCACATACGCTTGCTGGAAGTCCAAGCCCCTCGCCCACAAAACCTCCTTTACCCCTTCCCTCCAACCTTTTCGAGGACAACCCCTACCCCGCCTTCCTTCCTCTACAGATTTATATGCTCTCCATGTCATTCTACTTTGATCCATTCTCTCTAAATGACCAAACCACCTCAACAACCCCTCTTCAGCCCTCTGACTAATACTTTTATTAACTCCACACCATCTTCTAATTTCCACACTCCGAATTTTCTGCATAATATTTACACCACATATTGCCCTTGGACAGGACATCTCCACTGCCAGTACATGCAATATATGTAAAAGGACTCAGATTAGGTCAAAAAATAAAAATACGTAAATAACCTATTAAATCTCAAAAGTAAATAAATACAAGGCTAATTCTCCATTTTTGCAAAATGCTGAAACCAACTTAATATACATATACAGTGCCTGAGAACACATACCTCTTCAAAAGAGCACTTGCCACCAACTTCAATAATAACTCGCTCTGCTTTTACTGGTGTCACATAGTGATCAATGGGACCTTTACCACCACCCATTCTCTTTCCCTGGCCCTTTTTGGTGATTGGCTTCCAGGGTGCATCAACCCTCCAAATGGCGAACATCTTATTGGGATTAATCTTTCGGGCAATACCCATGCGGATCATTTCTAAGTGCCCATGTCGTAGCAGTCCTCCTCTTTTTGCCTGTGACAGAAAAGAATAATACTGTAGATCATTTTCATTTTAAGGAATTCTTGTATTCAAATTGGTCAGGGCCAACTGTATTACAGGACACATTATAGATTATTATAGACACTGAAATGGATCTCATTTAATTCTGCTTCCTCTTGGCCCTTTTATTTTAGTTAGCAAATTTGGTACAAATGTAATGTAAGGCTACCTCTTTTTGTCTAAACTTTAAACAGTGAACAAAAGCTAGCAACATTTTCCTGCCCATGCCATCACACAGGATGGATTTCAGACATGAAGGACAGAAATCTGTCTGACCTGGGAGACTTTTGTAATGCAATAAGAATACTGTCCAGCATTTCACTAAGAGTACAGCAGCTAAAGTTACATTATTTTAAAGGTCTGAATGTAGCGATGCTGGAGTCACTTTCTCTCAGGCTAGCCAAGGAAAAAAAAAACAAGTGGAACTGATAAGGATACAGTATCTTTGTGTAAAAAATAAAATGAACATACATAGGTAATGACAATCACATATCTCACATAGATCTATATTAACCCTTTGACTGTTTACGCCGTATAAATACATCTTACGCGCCACTGTTTCTGACGTATTTATACGCATAAATTCTAGGGGCTTCAAATCAAGCAGGAGAAAGCTGGTAGGCCCACATGTGAGAGAATTGGTCTCCATGGTCAGTGTGCACCTATATATAAAAAAAATCGGGGAGCCAGTGGTGCATTGTGGGAATGCCATTTCAGCTGTCCTTTTTCACCATGCTTAGCGGTAAGAAATATGTGACTCCCCAGCAAATCTGGGACTCTTCTTTTCCCAAGTGATGCTCTAACACAGATGGAAGTGTCAGTGAAGATCAATTTCATGGTTTCCAGGAGTTTGAGACCAAAAGCAATGGAGGAGGAGAAGGAGGAGGGAGGAGGAGGGAGGAGGATGGAGGAGGAGGATGGAGGAGGAGGATGGAGGAGGAGGATGGAGGAGGATGGAGGAGGAGGATGAGGAGGGAGGATGAGGAGGGAGGATGAGGAGGGAGGATGAGGAGGGAGGAGGAGGAGGGGGGAGGATAGGAGGATGGAGGGAGGATAGGAGGATGGAGGGAGGATAGGAGGATGGAGGGAGGATAGGAGGATGGAGGGAGGATAGGAGGATGGAGGGAGGATAGGAGGATGGAGGGAGGATAGGAGGATGGAGGGAGGAGGATGGAGGAGGAGGATGGAGGAGGAGGATGGAGGAGGAGGATGGAGGAGGAGGATGGAGGAGGAGGATGGAGGAGGAGGATGAAGGAGGATGATGGAGGAGGAGGATGGAGGAGGAGGATGAGGAGGGAGGATGAGGAGGGAGGATGAGGAGGGAGGAGGAGGAGGGGGAGGAGGGAGGAGGAGAAGGAGGAAGGAGGAGGAGGATGGAGGAGGAGGATGGAGGAGGAGGATGAGGAGGAGGATGGAGGGAGGATGAGGAGGGAGGATGAGGAGGGAGGATGAGGAGGGAGGATGAGGAGGGAGGAGGAGGAGGGAGCAGGAGGAGGAGGAGGGAGGAGGAGGAGGAGGAGGAGGAGGAGGAGGAGGAGGAGGAGGAGGAGGAGAAGAAGAGGAAGAAGAAGAGGAAGAAGAAGAGGAAGAAGAAGAGGAAGAAGAAGAGGAAGAAGAAGAGGAAGAAGAAGAGGAAGAAGAGGAAGAAGAGGAAGAAGAAGAGGAAGAATAAGAGGAAGAAGAGGAAGAAGAAGAGGAAGAAGAGGAAGAAGAAGAGGAAGAAGAAGAGGAAGAAGATGATGTAATAATATTGTTCCCTTGAAGCAAGAAAAAAAAAGTCCACCCCATGACAGTGACAAGATAAGGGGAGATAACATCTGATAAGAGCTGATGTTTGATGAGCGTAAACGAGGGTGGGGGAGGGTGCAGCTGATAAAAAAAGATTAGATGACCATCGCCATCACTTTGTTTTTGCTGGTACACAAACATTTCTGTCTATTTGTCTGTCTGCCAAGCTCCCTGTCTATCTGTCTAGCTCTCTGTCTCAGAGAGAGCCACAAGACTGTGTCATCATCACCTTTACTCACATCTTCAAGCAGAGTATAGCACTTTGTCTGGATTTTTTGGGTTATCCTAGGTAATTTACACTATGTATACTTGTATTTATGTGTACCTGTGAGACAGAGATAGACAGATAGAAAGAGAATGAGGGAGAAAGATAATTAGATAGAATGGAGGGGAAGCAGCATCCGACCCCATTGTTTTGACAGGAGGTAGGGGGAGTGAGTAATGAGACAATATGTCATTTTGACGAGCTGCCGACTCCTGACTCAAAACAATTATAAGCCACACACTCGCACACAAGACAAGCTTGATGAATGAAGATAATAGCACTTATATGAAAGTATCTAGTGACTACATATGTGTATATATACAGTGGACCCCCGGTTTACGATCAGCTTCCAATACGACCAATTATGTAAGTGTATTTATGTAAGTGTGTTTTTATGTGTATGTTTGGGGGTCTGAAATGGACTAATCTAATTCACAATATTCCTTATGGGAACAAATTCGGTCAGTACTGGCACCTGAACATACTTCTGGAATGAAATAATATCGTAAACCGGGGGTCCACTGTATTATAGAAACCAGAAGGAAGAAAGAATGGAAGGCAGGAATGAAGGATGAGATGAAAGGAAGGAAAAAAGTAAGGAAAGACGAAGGAATGTAGGAATGCAGGTAGGAAAGGAATGCAGGAAGGTAGGAAGGAAGGTAGGAAACGAATGCAGGAAGGAAGGAATGATGACACAGGGCCATTTACCTAGAATAACTACATAACACAACTGCCTGCTAATACTTTGAAGAAAACTGCTCAGAGGAGGTGTTTTGTCTTTGCACTTAAAAAAAAAAAAGTCCACAAAAATGCACACACACTGGTTTTGTGCGTGAGGAGTGTAAAACACCGTTGTGAATGAAAACATGTTTCAAAGAGTTCCACAAGCTGCAAAACTTCTAGGAATATGTTCGGTGACTGTACATTGGTATATATATTATAGAACAATAGTAATAAAAATTTTTTTGTATTGTTTGTTTTTGTAAACAAGTTTTGTAAACAATATACAGGTCTCCCTCAACATTCGCGTTTTCAACTTTCGCGGGCTTCACACATTCGCGAATTCCCAACCACCAAATTCCCAGCCGCCAAATCATATTTAAGTTTCCCGCCACCTGCGAGTCCCTACTACCCTCCCTCCAACCCCCGCAACTGGCAGCCAGCCCTCCCACCACTCAGTGTGACGAGTGTTTTGTTTGTTCATTATTTGCTATTAAACTACAGTATAAATAATGTAAACACATTCTTGACTGCATATTGGAATGGCTATTTGGACAGGTATTGGGCGGTGACATCATGTGTTTACTCTTGAACACAGCAAAGAATCAAACATTTCTGCTACTGCTAATAATAACAATAGTGATAATAATAATAATAATAATAATAATAATAATAATAAATGTGATAGAATGAAGAAGGAAATTGTACAAAAATACGAGGGAGTGGCTGAAACATTGTCAGTGTGGCTTTGTTTATGCTGGAGTGAGCATTAGTCTCCCTGCTCTTCCAAACATTTCACAATAATTCATTGTGTTTGGTGCTTGTAGATTGAGTGTGACTGGAATGGTTGAGGCAGTGGGTGAGGCAGTGGTTGAGGCAGTGGGTGAGGCAGCAGTTGAGGCAGTGGTTGAGGCAGTGGGCGAGGCAGTGGGTGAGGCAGCGGTTGAGGCAGTGGGTGAGGCAGTGGGTGAGACAGCAGTTGAGGCAGTGGTTGAGGCAGTGGGTGAGGCAGTGGGCGAGGCAGTGGGCGAGGCAGTGGGTGAGGCAGCGGTTGAGGCAGTGGGTGAGGCAGTGGGTGAGACAGCGGTTGAGGCAGTGGTTGAGGCAGTGGGTGAGGCAGTGGGCGAGGCAGTGGGTGAGGCAGTGGGTGAGGCAGTGGGCGAGGCAGCGGTTGAGGCAGTGGGTGAGGCAGTGGGTGAGGCAGTGGGTGAGACAGCAGTTGAGGCAGTGGGTGAGGCAGTGGGTGAGGCAGTGGGCGAGGCAGTGGTATTTAATAACATACATGTTAATAATAATAATTAATGTTAATAATATGTATTATTATTATTTATAACATGTTATTAAATACCACTGCCTCAACTGCTGCCTCCACCATTGCCTCAACCGCTGCCTCAACCCCTGCCTAAACCGCTGCCTCTACCAGTGCCTCAACCGCTGCCTCACCCACTGCTTCAACCGCTGCCTCACCCACTGCTTCAACTGCTGCCTCACCCACTGCTTCAACCGCTGCCTCACCCACTGCTTCAACCGCTGCCTCACCCACTGCTTCAACCGCTGCCTCACCCACTGCCTCAACCGCTGCCTCACCCACTGCTTCAACCGCTGCCTCACCCACTGCTTCAACCGCTGTCTCAACCACTGCCTCAACTGCTGCCTCACCCACTGCTTCAACCGCTGCCTCACCCACTGCTTCAACCGCTGCCTCAACCACTGCCTCAACCACTGCCTCACCCACTGACTCAACCATTCCAGTCACACTCAATCTACAAGCACCAAACACAATGAATTATTGTGAAATGTTTGGAAGAGCAGGAAGACTAATGTTCACTCCAGCATAAACAAAGCCACACTGACAATGTGTCAACCACTCCCTCGTATTTTTGTACAATTTCCTTCTTCATTCTATCGCATTTATTATTATTATTATTATTATTATTATTATTATTATTATTATTATTATTATTATTATCGTTATTATTAGCAGTAGCAGAAATGTTTGATTCTTTGCTGTGTTCAAGAGTAAACACATGATTATTTATACTGTAATTTAATAACAAATAATGAACAAACAAAACACTCATCACACTGAGTGGTGGGAGGGCTGGCTGCCAGTTGCAGGGGTCGGAGGGAAGGTAGTAGGGACTCGCAGTGGTTGAGGAGGTGGTGGAGGCATTGGTGGAGGCAGTTGCATTTAATTACATACATGTTATTAAACCTTAACATGTATGTATTTAGTACAATTTACGAAGTTTTCATGTATTTTATGATTGTTCATGGTTCAACAAGTTAAGGAAGCAGTATTGTATTATATTTCCCTACAATATTTTGGGGCACCAAATATTCGCGATTTTTCAACATTCGTGAGGCTCTTGATCCCCTAACCCTCGCGAATGTTGAGGGAGACCTGTATTGATAATTATGTTTGTGTGCTTATTGTGTTGTATACAACGAGTGTATATATGTACATTGCACCTTACTTTGGTCTCACAGGCCACATAAGTTACGTGAAAAAATAAAATAGTGAAAAAAACAACAAACCTTCAAATACAAGTAAACCAAAGTTTACCGGGTGAGTGGCAGTCACCGCTTTTCCCGTACACGGCTCATTTTCTGCAAACTTCACCCCTCTATACCTCGGTAAGTACTGATGGCAAAAATTTTTTTTTGGACTAAAACACTCAGAAAATAATCTTAACATTTTCATAAGAAAATTTTTTTTTTTTTTTTTTGAATATTTTGCGACATAGAATGACAGTTTCAGAAAGGGGCTTGCGACAGTCAAAGGGTTAATGAGGCCAGTGTCACTTACATTAATCTACATCTTAATTGCTAGTGTACTCGCATATAATCTAGTGATACCAGTGAATAGCAGAATACAGTGTTGTAGTAGCAACTAACCAGTATTATAATGGTACTTAGTGGAGTGGAGTGACTTTAATTAGTTTCTTTTTTCTTGAAATACCAGACGTATACTGTGAATTTCATATAACCTGTAGTTACCAGCGCTCGCAATATACACAACGAGAAGCAATTATTACTACAGAAAAAGCGTCCTTCCTCCAAAATTTCCACCAGTCAACTATAGTGATAATATAGCATTTATTGTGGTGGAGACGGAAAAAAAAAAAAATAGAAAAGCTAGATACAGCGATTGATAAACAAGGGTTGAGATCGACCGTTTGTCATTGTAGGAGTTGCCAGCAGTCACCGGTTTCTTCAACACGCAAGTTATACTTTTGTATCAATCAAATCACGTATTACTCGGGTAGATAATTTCCAGTAGATCCTTCATGTGTTAGCTCAAATCACCGACCAGTATGTTTTAAATAAGTGACCCACTGATCAGATCAGATCGACTGGTCTGAACCCTTGACTGGACCGAACCCTTGACTGGTTTCAAATGGTTTCGTTGGACAATAAAGCAGACTGTAAACGGATGGGGTTGTAGGCGCCCTTATAAACACAAACATTAAATATAAATCAGGAACGTGACGGTAAGCTGTCCAATATACAAAAACAGTTAGAAACAGAAATACAAATAGCTAGAGCTTCATTTAAGGAGGTTATTAATAGAATATTCAAGAGGTTGCTAGTAGAATTGCAGTAAATCAACCATTCAAATCATTATGAAGCTGTGTGTAGTCTGTGGTCAGTCAAACAAACGGGCTTCCACATGGGTAAATTGTCATTTTTATGGAAATTGGTGTCACGCCCCTTGTGCAGATATCCAAGAACTAGCTACAAGCAGTGTTAAAACAGGGAAGTGTTTTTGGGTATGCCCAAATGAGGAAAATCTGTGGACTAAAATCACAAGGGTATTAAAAGAGGACAACATCAAAGCTGCTTTCATAGAAAACCTGGAAGCTTTCTACAACAGATGGGAACATAAAAAGTCTGGGCTGAAAGGTACTGCCCTTGATACTGGCCATGTAGTCAGAAACTGTAAGGCTGGAGGTGATGTCCTGGTAGTCAGTAAATGTGGGGCTGATAGTGCTGTCCTGGGAGACAGTAATGGTGAAGCTGGAGGTGCTGTCCTGGGAGACAGTAATGGTGAAGCTGGAGATGCTGTCCTGGGAGACAGTAATGGCGAAGCTGGAGATTTTGTCCAGGTAGTCGGAAATTATACGCAGGAAGGAATACATATAAATGACCTCATAGGGGACAGGAGCCATAGTAGGGAAACAAGTGTAGTCAAAGATAAGATAAAACCAATATTGCAAACTAGAAATACCGCAGGAAATAGCAAACAAGAGGACTCCACTAGCAATAGTGAGGATATATTACCAAAAACAACTGGTGGGAGCTCCATTGTTGGTGCTAGGGAGGATAGAAGTAAGACAGGGAAACATGCACCAACAGGGAATACAGTCACAGAAACCCAAGGCAAACAGAAACCAAGCCTGTGCACATACTATGCACTTGGTATCTGCTGGCATGGGAAATCTGGAAAAACAGATGGGACATGCAGCTATGACCACCCTAGAAAATGCCATGCCCATATGACAACAGGAAAATGCAAACTCCCTTCCTGTAAGCTTTTTCACCCTGAACTGTGTACCTCTTCAGTACAGGAAAGACTGTGCTATAACTTAAATTGCCAGGCATACCATCTAAAGGGGACAAAAAGATACAAAACATCCAGGCCATGGGAAAACCTGCGTAGCCACAGCCACTCAAGTGGGAGAGGTTTCTTAGTGCCAGGAAGGAAAAAAAACTGGCAGGAAATGGCAGAAATCGTACACCAAATCCAGTCATTCCTGGAGTGGAACCACAGTCGATGGCCTCCACTCCAAACCAACAGATACAGATACTAATGCCGGAAAAAAAATCCCCCCCAGTACCAACAATACCACCAGTCTGATAACATTCTTCTTTGCAAATATACAGGGTCTAAAGCCAGCAACAAACAACAAAATACCTTTCATCCGTGGACTGCTTGCAGAGGCAAAGGCAATGTTCGCGGCTTTCACTGAGACCCACATAAAGGATCACTTGGACAACGAAATATGGATCCCAGGTTACAACCTATACAGATGTGACAGAGTGAACAGGCAAAAGGGGATGGGGTGGCCTGTACATTGCAGAGTCACTTGTTTGCACAGAACTGCTTAATGCCTCAAATGATGTAGTGGAAGTTTTAGCAGTAAAGGTCGAGAACCAAAACCTAGTCATTGTGGTAGTCTACAAGCCTCCGGATGCAACATCCCAGCAATTCCAGGAACAGCTGTTAAAAATTGACCACTGTCTGGAAAATCTTCCAGCTCCTGCACCCAACATCTTGCTCCTGGGGGATTTCAACTTAAGGCACCTAAAATGGAGGAATATAGCAAATAATATTGTTGCAGTAATAACACCAGGAGGCAGCTCTGATGAAAACTCACACTCACACGAGCTTTCAAATCTCTGCACAAAATTCAATTTAAACCAGCAAATAATAGAGCCTACTAGACTGGAGAATACACTAGACCTCATCTTCACTAACAATGATGATCTGATAAGAAATGTCACCATATCAAAAACAATATACTCAGATCACAACATAATTGAGGTTCAGACATGTATGCGTAGAGCCCCAGACCGACATAATGAGACTAGTCACGAGGGAGCATTCACCAAATTCAACTTCAATAACAAAAACATAAAGTGGGACCAAGTAAACCAAGTCCTAACCAATATAAGCTGGGAAGATATACTAAGCAACACAGACCCCAACTTATGCCTAGAACAGATTAACTCGGTGGCACTCGATGTATGCACAAGGCTTATTCCTCTAAGAAAAAGGAGGAGTAGATGTAAAATAGAAAGAGACAGGCGCTCCCTTTACAGGCGACGGAAAAGAATAACAGAGTGGCTAAAAGAGGTCAATATATCTGAAATGCATAGGGAGACACTGGTCAGAGAAATAGCAAGCATCGAACTTAAGCTAAAAGAATCCTTTAGGAGTCAGGAATCGCGGGAAGAACTAAAAGCCATAAATGAAATCGAAAGAAACCCAAAGTATTTCTTCTCCTATGCCAAATCAAAATCGAGAACAACGTCCAGTATTGGGCCCCTACTTAAACAAGATGGGTCCTACACAGATGACAGCAAGGAAATGAGTGAGCTACTCAAGTCCCAATATGACTCAGTTTTTAGCAAGCCGCTAACCAGACTGAGAGTCGAAGATCAAAATGAATTTTTTATGAGAGAGCCACAAAATTTGATTAACACAAGCCTATCCGATGTTATCCTGACGCCAAATGACTTCGAACAGGCGATAAATGACATGCCCATGCACTCTGCCCCAGGGCCAGACTCATAGAACTCTGTGTTCATCAAGAACTGCAAGAAGCCCCTATCACGAGCCTTTTCCATCCTATGGAGAATGAGCATGGACACGGGGGTCGTCCCACAGTTACTAAAAACAACAGACATAGCCCCACTCCACAAAGGGGGCAGTAAAGGAACAGCAAAGAACTACAGACTGATAGCACTAACATCCCATATCATAAAAATCTTTGAAAGGGTCCTAAGAAGCAAGATCACCACCCATCTAGAAACCCATCAGTTACACAACCCAGGGCAACATGGGTTTAGAACAGGTCGCTCCTGTCTGTCTCAACTATTGGATCACTACGACAAGGTCCTAAATGCACTAGAAGACAAAAAGAATGCAGATGTAATATATACAGACTTTGCAAAAGCCTTCGACAAGTGTGACCATGGCGTAATAGCGCACAAAATGCGTGCTAAAGGAATAACAGGAAAAGTCGGTCGATGGATCTATAATTTCCTCACTAACAGAACACAGAGAGTAGTCGTCAACAGAGTAAAGTCCGAGGCAGCTACGGTGAAAAGCTCTGTTCCACAAGGCACAGTACTCGCTCCCATCTTGTTCCTCATCCTCATATCCGACATAGACAAGGATGTCAGCCACAGCACCGTGTCTTCCTTTGCAGATGACACCCGAATCTGCATGACAGTGTCTTCCATTGCAGACACTGCAAGGCTCCAAGTGGACATCAACCAAATCTTTCAGTGGGCTGCAGAAAACAATATGAAGTTCAACGATGAGAAATTTCAATTACTCAGATATGGTAAACATGAGGAAATTAAATCTTCATCAGAGTACAAAACAAATTCTGGCCACAAAATAGAGCGAAACACCAACGTCAAAGACCTGGGAGTGATTATGTCGGAGGATCTCACCTTCAAGGACAATAACATTGTATCAACTGCATCTGCTAGAAAAATGACAGGATGGATAATGAGAACCTTCAAAACTAGGGAGGCCAAGCCCATGATGACACTCTTCAGGTCACTTGTTCTATCTAGGCTGGAATATTGCTGCACACTAACAGCACCTTTCAAGGCAGGTGAAATTGCCGACCTAGAAAATGTACAGAGAACTTTCACGGCACGCATAACGGAGATAAAACACCTCAATTACTGGGAGCGCTTGAGGTTCCTAAACCTGTATTCCCTGGAACGCAGGAGGGAGAGATACATGATTATATACACCTGGAAAATCCTAGAGGGACTAGTACCAAACTTGCACACGAAAATCACTCACTACGAAAGCAAAAGACTTGGCAGACGATGCACCATCCCCCCAATGAAAAGCAGGGGTGTCACTAGCATGTTAAGAGACCATACAATAAGTGTCAGGGGCCCAAGACTGTTCAACTGCCTCCCAGCACACATAAGGGGGATTACCAACAGACCCCTGGCAGTCTTCAAGCTGGCACTGGACAAGCACCTAAAGTCAGTTCCTGATCAGCTGGGCTGTGGCTCGTACGTTGGTTTGCATGCAGCCAGCAGCAACAGCCTGGTTGATCAGGCTCTGATCCACCAGGAGGCCTGGTCACAGACCGGGCCGCGGGGGCATTGACCCCCGGAACTCTCTCCAGGTAAACTCCAGGTAGTGCCTTCAAATATGCTTTGAGCAGTAAATTTTGGCCTAGACATGAGAGAATGTATCAGTGTAGTGGATGTGCACAGTAAAAAAAAAAAGAAAATCCACAGTGCATGACATTAACAGCTAATCACAGTTAATCTCTAACTGTGCATTTTGGTTAAAATAACAATTATGAGGTATTTTCTAGGTTTATTGGATGTTTTTTGATGTCAACTGATAGAAGGGGAGACATTATTATTATTATTATTATTATTGTCCATGGGGAAGTGGAAAAGAATCTTTCCTCCGTAAGCCATGCGTGTCGTATGAGGCGACTAAAATGCCGGGAGCAATGGGCTAGTAACCCCTTCTCCTGTATACAATTACTAAAAAAGAGAAGAAGAAAAACTTTATAAAACTGGGTTGCTTAAATGTGCGTGGATGTAGTGCGGATGACAAGAAACAGATGATTGCTGATGTTATGAATGAAAAGAAGTTGGATGTCCTGGCCCTAAGCGAAACAAAGCTGAAGGGGGTAGGAGAGTTTCAGTGGGGGGAAATAAATGGGATTAAATCTGGAGTATCTGAGAGAGTTAGAGCAAAGGAAGGGGTAGCAGTAATGTTAAATGATCAGTTATGGAAGGAGAAAAGAGAATATGAATGTGTAAATTCAAGAATTATGTGGATTAAAGTCAAGGTTGGATGCGAGAAGTGGGTCATAATAAGCGTGTATGCACCTGGAGAAGAGAGGAATGCAGAGGAGAGAGAGAGATTTTGGGAGATGTTAAGTGAATGTATAGGAGCCTTTGAACCAAGTGAGAGAGTAATTGTGGTAGGGGACTTGAATGCTAAAGTAGGAGAAACTTTTAGAGAGGGTGTGGTAGGTAAGTTTGGGGTGCCAGGTGTAAATGATAATGGGAGCCCTTTGATTGAACTTTGTATAGAAAGGGGTTTAGTTATAGGTAATACATATTTTAAGAAAAAGAGGATAAATAAGTATACACGATATGATGTAGGGCGAAATGACAGTAGTTTGTTGGATTATGTATTGGTAGATAAAAGACTGTTGAGTAGACTTCAGGATGTACATGTTTATAGAGGGGCCACAGATATATCAGATCACTTTCTAGTTGTAGCTACACTGAGAGTAAAAGGTAGATGGGATACAAGGAGAATAGAAGCATCAGGGAAGAGAGAGGTGAAGGTTTATAAACTAAAAGAGGAGGCAGTTAGGGTAAGATATAAACAGCTATTGGAGGATAGATGGGCTAATGAGAGCATAGGCAATGGGGTCGAAGAGGTATGGGGTAGGTTTAAAAATGTAGTGTTAGAGTGTTCAGCAGAAGTTTGTGGTTACAGGAAAGTGGGTGCAGGAGGGAAGAGGAGCGATTGGTGGAATGATGATGTAAAGAGAGTAGTAAGGGAGAAAAAGTTAGCATATGAGAAGTTTTTACAAAGTAGAAGTGATGCAAGGAGGGAAGAGTATATGGAGAAAAAGAGAGAAGTTAAGAGAGTGGTGAAGCAATGTAAAAAGAGAGCAAATGAGAGAGTGGGTGAGATGTTATCAACAAATTTTGTTGAAAATAAGAAAAAGTTTTGGAGTGAGATTAACAAGTTAAGAAAGCCTAGAGAACAAATGGATTTGTCAGTTAAAAATAGGAGAGGAGAGTTATTAAATGGAGAGTTAGAGGTATTGGGAAGATGGAAGGAATATTTTGAGGAATTGTTAAATGTTGATGAAGATAGGGAAGCTGTGATTTCGTGTATAGGGCAAGGAGGAATAACATCTTGTAGGAGTGAGGAAGAGCCAGTTGTGAGTGTGGGGGAAGTTCGTGAGGCAGTAGGCAAAATGAAAGGGGGTAAGGCAGCCGGGATTGATGGGATAAAGATAGAAATGTTAAAAGCAGGTGGGGATATAGTTTTGGAGTGGTTGGTGCAATTATTTAATAAATGTATGGAAGAGGGTAAGGTACCTAGGGATTGGCAGAGAGCATGCATAGTTCCTTTGTATAAAGGCAAAGGGGATAAAAGAGAGTGCAAAAATTATAGGGGGATAAGTCTGTTGAGTGTACCTGGTAAAGTGTATGGTAGAGTTATAATTGAAAGAATTAAGAGTAAGACGGAGAATAGGATAGCAGATGAACAAGGAGGCTTTAGGAAAGGTAGGGGGTGTGTGGACCAGGTGTTTACAGTGAAACATATAAGTGAACAGTATTTAGATAAGGCTAAAGAGGTCTTTGTGGCATTTATGGATTTGGAAAAGGCATATGACAGGGTGGATAGGGGGGCAATGTGGCAGATGTTGCAAGTGTATGGTGTAGGAGGTAGGTTACTGAAAGCAGTGAAGAGTTTTTACGAGGATAGTGAGGCTCAAGTTAGAGTATGTAGGAAAGAAGGAAATTTTTTCCCAGTAAAGGTAGGCCTTAGACAAGGATGTGTGATGTCACCGTGGTTGTTTAATATATTTATAGATGGGGTTGTAAGAGAAGTAAATGCGAGGGTCTTGGCAAGAGGCGTGGAGTTAAAAGACAAAGAATCACACACAAAGTGGGAGTTGTCACAGCTGCTCTTTGCTGATGACACTGTGCTCTTGGGAGATTCTGAAGAGAAGTTGCAGAGATTGGTGGATGAATTTGGTAGGGTGTGCAAAAGAAGAAAATTAAAGGTGAATACAGGAAAGAGTAAGGTTATGAGGATAACAAAAAGATTAGGTGATGAAAGATTGAATATCAGATTGGAGGGAGAGAGTATGGAGGAGGTGAATGTATTCAGATATTTGGGAGTGGACGTGTCAGCGGATGGGTCTATGAAAGATGAGGTGAATCATAGAATTGATGAGGGAAAAAGAGTGAGTGGTGCACTTAGGAGTCTGTGGAGACAAAGAACTTTGTCCTTGGAGGCAAAGAGGGGAATGTATGAGAGTATAGTTTTACCAACGCTCTTATATGGGTGTGAAGCGTGGGTGATGAATGTTGCAGCGAGGAGAAGGCTGGAGGCAGTGGAGATGTCATGTCTGAGGGCAATGTGTGGTGTGAATATAATGCAGAGAATTCGTAGTTTGGAAGTTAGGAGGAGGTGCGGGATTACCAAAACTGTTGTCCAGAGGGCTGAGGAAGGGTTGTTGAGGTGGTTCGGACATGTAGAGAGAATGGAGCGAAACAGAATGACTTCAAGAGTGTATCAGTCTGTAGTGGAAGGAAGGCGGGGTAGGGGTCGGCCTAGGAAGGGTTGGAGGGAGGGGGTAAAGGAGGTTTTGTGTGCGAGGGGCTTGGACTTCCAGCAGGCATGCGTGAGCGTGTTTGATAGGAGTGAATGGAGACAAATGGTTTTTAATACTTGACGTGCTGTTGGAGTGTGAGCAAAGTAACATTTATGAAGGGATTCAGGGAAACCGGCAGGCCGGACTTGAGTCCTGGAGATGGGAAGTACAGTGCCTGCACTCTGAAGGAGGGGTGTTAATGTTGCAGTTTAAAAACTGTAGTGTAAAGCACCCTTCTGGCAAGACAGTGATGGAGTGAATGATGGTGAAAGTTTTTCTTTTTCGGGCCACCCTGCCTTGGTGGGAATCGGCCGGTGTGATAATAAAAAAAAAATAAAAAAAAAAATTAACTATCCAAACATAGATCTACATTTTTACTGCTAGCGCTCCAAATGTAGATCTACGTTTTATTTTTCCTGCCTCTAAATCTGGCACAATTAGCCTGAGATGCCTGGTCAGCACAGAATAGGTCTTAACACTCGGTGCGTGCAGTATTAAAAAAATCTGGGACCACTTAGTACCTTGTGGGAGCACCAGTTCAAAGGAAAGCAAACAGTGCAGCAAACACCTGGGATTCACTGATGTCATGTAGTATTAACACTCCCATTTTAAGAGGAAAGTGACGCTGACCCTGAGGTGGACGTGGCCACAAGTGGTCGAGGAAATATCAAAAACCTTGATAATAGCCATGTGCAACATCTGTGCAACACCCTTCAATTTTGGTACTACTGGTAGTGTCATACTGCCAGAATGTCTTATAACCTATGCCCTAATTAAAGAGAAACAATTCTGGAACATGTAATACGTGTTTGGCAGGCTGGGTGGCTGCCTGACTGGCTGGCTGGTGGCTGGCTGATTGGCTGTCTCTATCTCCATCTGTCTGTCCATATCTATATCTGTCTCTGTCTATCTGTGTCTCACAGGTACACATAAATACAATTATACATAGTGTAAATTACCTGGGATAACCCAAAAAATCCAGACAAAGTGCTATACAGTACTGTGATTGTACGTATATAAAAATGCGTAGTAAGCAAATAATACGTATTTACACTTGCTCAGGAACTAGACGTGACGACGCAGTCATGTGTAATACCTGCTGGTTCATGAGTGGCTCTCTCTGAGACAGAGAGAGAGAGAAGCAAAGACAGAGATAAATAGAGCTAGACAGACAGACGGAAAGCTAGACGGACAGATAGAGAGCTAGACAGATAGACAGATAGCTAGACAGACAGACAGACATGTTTATGTATAACAGTGAAAACCAATAAAGCCAGGGCTGCAGACACTCATCAAATGTCACCACTCCATTGTCAGCAGTGGACTGACACTTGTCTTACATCATGCTTCAAGGAAACTTTTTATTATTATTATTATTATTATTATTATTATTATATACTTTTTTTTTATTATTATCACACTGGCCGATTCCCACCAAGGCAGGGTGGCCCGAAAAAGAAAAACTTTCACCATCATTCACTCCATCACTGTCTTGCCAGAAGGGTGCTTTACACTACAGTTTTTAAACTGCAACATTAACACCCCTCCTTCAGAGTGCAGGCACTGTACTTCCCATCTCCAGGACTCAAGTCCGGCCTGCCGGTTTCCCTGAACCCCTTCATAAATGTTACTTTGCTCACACTCCAACAGCAAGTATTAAAAATCATTCGTCTCCATTCACTCCTATCAAACACGCTCACGCATGCCTGCTGGAAGTCCAAGCCCCTCGCACACAAAACCTCCTTTACCCCCTCCCTCCAACCTTTCCTAGGCCGACCCCTACCCAGCCTTCCTTCCACTACAGACTGATACACTCTTTAAGTTATTCTGTTTCGCTCCATTCTCTCTACATGTCCGAACCACCTCAACAACCCTTCCTCAGCCCTCTGGACAACAGTTTTGGTAATCCCGCACCTCCTCCTAACTTCCACACTGCAAATTCTCTGCATTATATTCACACCACACATTGCCCTCAGACATGACATCTCCACTGCCTCCAGCCTTCTCCTCGCTGCAACATTCATCACCCATGCTTCACACCCATATAAGAGCGTTTGTAAAACTATACTCTCATACATTCCCCTCTTTGCCTCCAAGGACAAAGTTCTTTGTCTCCACAGACTCCTAAGTGCACCACTCACCCTTTTCCCCTCATCAATTCTATGATTCACCTCATCTTTCATAGACCCATCCGCTGACACGTCCACTCCCAAATATCTGAATACATTCACCTCCTCCATACTCTCTCCCTCCAATCTGATATCCAGTCTTTCATCACCTAATCTTTTTGTTATCCTCATAACCTTACTCTTTCCTGTATTCACTTTCAATTTTCTTCTTTTGCACACCCTACCAAATTCATCCACCAATCTCTGCAACTTCTCTTCAGAATCTCCCAAGAGCACAGTGTCATCAGCAAAGAGCAACTGTGACAACTCCCACTTTATGTGTGATTCTTTATCTTTTAACTCCACGCCTCTTGCCAAGACCCTCGCATTTACTTCTCTTACAACCCCATCTATAAATATATTAAACAACCACGGTGACATCACACATCCTTGTCTAAGGCCTACTTTTACTGGGAAATAATTTCCCTCTTTCCTACATACTCTAACTTGAGCCTCACTATCCTCGTAAAAACTCTTCACTGCTTTCAGTAACCTACCTCCTACACCATACACCTGCAACATCTGCCACATTGCCCCCCTATCCACCCTGTCATACGCCTTTTCCAAATCCATAAATGCCACAAAGACCTCTTTAGCCTTATCTAAATACTGTTCACTTATATGTTTCACTGTATACTTCCTCTATCCAAAACATTGCTGGGACCTATAAATACTTTGTATATATTCCTAGACAATAGTAAATGACCAAAGCAGGTGTAAATGTTCACCTGTCAGTGTGTTTGCAACAATTTGAGTACAACTTCAATAACTAACATTAGTGTCAGAACAAAGATTGGCTATCAAATCACAAGAAAGACTATAAATTGTAATTATCAGAACATAAAAATTATATAATATAAAAACGAGAAAAAAGGTATATTGGCAACACTTCTGCAAGCGACAGGACTCGATGTTGCCATCAGGTGAGCATCAAGTGCCAACTTCACAAGCTCATATCTTGGTAAATACTAATCCTAAAAATTTTTTTTATCCTATGTCACGGAGAAAAATGTGCTCTTTATTTCTAGAAAAAAAAAAACTTTTTTTTTTTCAAAATATTCAGAGCGCTGGGCAAGAGAATGTAGATCTACGTTTGAACAGTTAACGGGTTAACACATTGGCCACTTCGCACCAAAGCAGGGTGTCCCGAAGAAGAAAAACTTCACCATCATTCACTCCATCACTGTCTTGCCAAAGGCACGCTTACACTACATTTATAAAACTGCAACATTAACACCCCTCCTTCAGAGTGCAGGTACTGTACTTCCCATCTCCAGGACTCAAGTCCAGCCTGCAGGTTTCCCTGAATCCCTTCATAAATATTACCTTGCTCACACTCCAACAGCACATCAAGTCCTAAAAACCATTTGTCTCCATTCGCTCCTATCTAACATGCTCATGCATGCTTGCTGAAAGTCCAAGCCCCTCACACACAAAACCTCCTTTAGCCCCTCCCTCCAACCTTTCCTAGGCCGACCTCTACTCCGCCTTCTTTCCACTACAGAATTTTACACTCTCAAAGTCATTCTATTTCTTTCCATCCTCTCTACATGTCTGAACCACCTCAACAACCCCTCCTCAGCCCTCTGGATATTAGTTTTGGTAATCCCGCGCCTCCTCTAATCTCCAAATTACGGATTCTCTGCATTACATTCATACCACACGTTGCCCTCAGACATGATATCTCCACTGCCTCCAGCCTTCTCCTTGTTGAAACATTCACCACCCATGCTTCACACCCATATAAGAGTGTTGGTATAACTATACTCTCATACATTTCCCTCTTTGCTTCCATGGATAAAATTCTTTGTCTCCACAGACTCCTCAGTGCACCAGTCACCTTTTTCCCCTCATCAATCCTATGATTCACCTCATCTTTCATTGACCCATCTGTTGACACATCCACTCCCAAATATCTGAATACATTCACCTCCTCCATACTCTCTCTCCCTCAAATGTGATATCCAACCTTTCTTTTCCTAATTTTTTTTATCCTCACCACCTTACTCTTTCCAATATTCACTTTTAATTTCCTTCTTTTACATACCCTACCAAATTCATCCACCAACCTCTGCAACTTCTCTTCAGAATTTCCCAAAAGCACAATGTCACCAGCAAAGAGCAACTGTGACAACTCCCACTTTGTGTTAGATTTTTTTATCTTTTAACCCCACACCTCTTGCCAACACCCGAGCATTCACTTCTCTTACAAGTCCATCTATAAATATATGTATTGATCAACCATGGTGAAATCACACATCCCTGTCTAAAACCTACTTTTACTGGGAAATATTCTCCCTCTCTCCTAGATACTTTAACCTGAGCCTCACCATCCTCGTAAAAACTCTTCACTGCTTTCAGTAACCTACCTCCTATTCCATACATTTGCAACGCAGGAGACCTACTAGTGAAACAAATTATTTTGGTTGGTTTGAGACTGGAAATGACTTGAAATAGCCTTGAAAGTGGAGGAAATACAGGTACAGTATTTAATTTGTTTCACAGGTCAGTTTCAAAGGCTACGAGCTGTTAACCTTCTTCAGCTCATTTCAAAGCCCAGGCCTATCTAAGTTATACTACCAACCCCTGCGAGCGACCCACAACAGTCGACTAACACCCGGGTACTTACTTACTCTTATGTGAATAAGGGCAGTAGGTGTAAGGAAACATGCCTAATGTTACCACCCATGGCAAGTACAGTAGGGCCCCACTTATATGGCAGGTTAGGTTCCAGGCTACCGCCGTAAAGTGGAACACTCTTTTTTTCCCCTTATAAATGCATACAAATACTAGATAATAAGTTTACACTAACATATATTAAGTTAGCAATAGAACTAGGCATCAAAAAACAATAAAAAAGTACAATACACACATAGTGCACTCATTACTTACCTTAAAATATTTATAGTCTAAATCTAGGGTGAGACAAGTACTGTAGTATTTATTGTAAGAAATCAAATGTGGTATGTATGGTAGTCAGCCGGGCTACCATACCAGGCCACCCCACCTACACGTAATATTCTATTACATTTAACCCTTTGAGGGTTTTGGTCGTACTAGTACGTCTTACGCGTAGGGGTTTTTGTCGTACTAGTACGCATAAATTCTAGCGGCCTCAAATCTCACAGGAAAAGGCTGATAAGCCTAGATGTGAGAGAATGGGTCTGAAATAAGTCACTCTGACTTTTTTGGGTTATCCTAGGTTCTCTACACATATGCTGTTATATATGATAATCTATGTGACTGTATTTGTGTGTACCTGAATAAACTTACTTATATATATATATATATACAAAAGGAATAATTTTTTACAGTTACCCCCAGTAACACATTTTCTCTTATGTTAGATTAGAGAAAATGTTATTCTTGCCGTCACTTGTACAAGTTACCTGGCTACAACATCTCGTATTTATGTTTACTTATTCTATTGTGGGGTGTATTTATCATCTTTATATGTTATGCATCGTGTTTATTATATAATTTTGAAAAAAATATCATGGATGGATTAATGAAAATGTATATACAGTGGACCCCCGGTTAACGATATTTTTTCACTCCATAAGTATGTTCAGGTGCCAGTACTGACCGAATTTATTCCCATAAGGAATATTGTGAAGTAGATTATTCCTTTCAGTCCCCCAAACATACACGTACAAACGCACTTACATAAATACACTTACATAATTGGTCGCATTTGGAGGTAATCGTTATGCGGGGGTCCACTGTATTAACGTAATATACGACATTTAATGAGACTCGGTGATTATTATTATTATTATTATTATTATTACCATGCAGGCATGCATGAGCGTGTTTGATAGGAGTGAATGGAGACAAATGGTTTTTAATACTTGACGTGCTGTTGGAGTGTGAGCAAAGTAACATTTATGAAGGGGTTCAGGGAAACCGGCAGGCCGGACTTGAGTCCTGGAGATGGGAAGTACAGTGCATGCACTCTGAAGGAGGGGTGTTAATGTTGCAGTTTAAAAACTGTAGTGTAAAGCACCCTTCTGGCAAGACAGTGATGGAGTGAATGATGGTGAAAGTTTTTCTTTTTCGGGCCACCCTGCCTTGGTGGGAATCGGCCAGTGTGATAATAAAAAAAAAAATATTATTACCATTTCTAATATGTCGTCACTTGTGCAAGTCGTTTGCTACCACATCTCATATTTGTTTATTTATTCTACTGTGGGGTGTATTTATCATTTAGAGCTAAAGAAGGAGTAGCAATAATGTTGAAGGATAAGCTATGGCAGGAAAAGAGGGACTACAAATGTATAAATTCAAGGATTATGTGGAGTAAAATAAAGATTGGATGTGAAAAGTGAGTTATAGTAAGTGTGTATGCACCTGGAGAAGAGAGAAGTGTAGAGGAGAGAGAGAGATTCTGGGAAATGTTGAGTGAATGCATGGGGAGTTTTGAATCAAGTGTGAGAGTAATGGTGGTTGGGGATTTCAATGCTGAAGTGGGTAAAAATGTTATGGAGGGAGTAGTAGGTAAATTTGGGGTGCCAGGGGTAAATGTAAATAGGGAGCCTTTAATTGAGCTATGTGTAGAAAGAAATTTGGTAATAAGTAATACATATTTTATGAAAAAGAGGATAAATAAATATACAAGGTATGATATAGCACGTAATGAAAGTAGTTTGTTAGATTATGTATTGGTGGATAAAAGGTTGATGGGTAGGCTCCAGGATGTACATGTTTATAGAGGGGCAACTGATATTTTTATTATTTTATTATCACACTGGCCGATTCCCACCAAGGCAGGGTGGCCCGAAAAAGAAAAACTTTCACCATCATTCACTCCATCACTGTCTTGCCAGAAGGGTGCTTTACACTACAGTTTTTAAACTGCAACATTAACACCCCTCCTTCAGAGTGCAGGCACTGTACTTCCCATCTCCAGGACTCAAGTCCGGCCTGCCGGTTTCCCTGAATCCCTTCTTAAATGTTACTTTGCTCACACTCCAACAGCACGTCAAGTATTAAAAACCATTTGTCTCCATTCACTCCTATCAAACACGCTCATGCATGCCTGCTGGAAGTCCAAGCCCCTCGCACACAAAACCTCCTTTACCCCCTCCCTCCAACCTTTCCTAGGCCGACCCCTACCCCGCCTTCCTTCCACTACAGACTGATACACTCTTGAAGTCATTCTGTTTCGCTCCATTCTCTCTACATGTCCGAACCACCTCAACAACCCTTCCTCAGCCCTCTGGACAACAGTTTTGGTAATCCCGCACCTCCTCCTAACTTCCAAACTGATATATCGGATCATTATTTAGTTGTAGCTACAGTTAGAGTAAGAGGTAGATGGGAAAAGAGGAAGGTGGCAACAACAAGTAAGAGGGAGGTGAAAGTGTATAAACTAAGGGAGGAGGAAGTTCGGGTGAGATATAAGCGACTATTGGCAGAAAGGTGGGCTAGTGCAAAGATGAGTAGTGGGGGGGTTGAAGAGGGTTGGAATAGTTTTAAAAATGCAGTATTAGAATGTGGGGCAGAAGTTTGTGGTTATAGGAGGGTGGGGGCAGGAGGAAAGAGGAGTGACTGGTGGAATGATGAAGTAAAGGGTGTGATAAAAGAGAAAAAGGTAGCTTATGAGAGGTTTTTACACAGCAGAAGTGCTATAAGAAGAGCAGAGTATATGGAGAGTAAAAGAAAGGTGAAGAGAGTGGTGAGAGAGTGCAAAAGGAGAGCAGATGATAGAGTGGGAGAGGCACTGTCAAGAAATTTTAATGAAAATAAGAAAAAATTTTGGAATAAGTTAAACAAGTTAAGAAAGCCTAGGGAAAGTATGGATTTGTCCATTAAAAACAGAGTAGGGGAATTAGTAGATGGGGAAAGGGAGGTATTAGGTAGATGGCAAGAATATTTTGAGGAACTTTTAAATGTTGAGGAGGAAAGGGAGGCGGTAATTTCATGCACTGGCCAGGGAGGTATACCATCTTTTAGGAGTGAAGAAGAGCAGAATGTAAGTGTGGTGGAGGTACGTGAGGCATTATGTAGAATGAAAGGGGGTAAAGCAGCTGGAACTGATGGGATCATGACAGAAATGTTAAAAGCAGGGGGGGATATAGTGTTGGAGTGGTTGGTACTTTTGTTTAATAAATGTATGAAAGAGGGGAAGGTACCTAGGGATTGGCGGAGAGCATGTATAGTCCCTTTATATAAAGGGAAAGGGGACAAAAGAGATTGTAAAAATTATAGAGGAATAAGTTTACTGAGTATACCAGGAAAAGTATACGGTAGGGTTATAATTGAAAGAATTAGAGGTAAGACAGAATGTAGGATTGCGGATGAGCAGGGAGGCTTCAGAGTGGGTAGGGGATGTGTAGATCAAGTGTTTACATTGAAGCATATATGTGAACAGTATTTAGATAAAGGTAGGGAAGTTTTTATTGCATTTATGGATTTAGAAAAGGCATATGATAGAGTGGATAGAGGAGCAATGTGGCAGATGTTGCAAGTACAGTGGACCCCCGGTTAACGATATTTTTTCACTCCAGAAGTATGTTCAGGTGCCAGTACTGACCGAATTTGTTCCCATAAGGAATATTGTGAAGTAGATTAGTCCATTTCAGACCCCCAAACATACACGTACAAACGCACTTACATAATTAGTCGCATTCAGAGGTAATCGTTATGCGGGGGTCCACTGTATATGGAATAGGTGGTAAGTTACTAAATGCTGTAAAGAGTTTTTATGAGGATAGTGAGGCTCAGGTTAGGGTGTGTAGAAGAGAGGGAAAATACTTCCCGGTAAAAGTAGGTCTTAGACAGGGATGTGTAATGTCACCATGGTTGTTTAATATATTTATAGATGGGGTTGTAAAAGAAGTAAATGCTAGGGTGTTCGGGAGAGGGGTGGGCTTAAATTATGGGGAATCAAATTCAAAATGGGAATTGACACAGTTACTTTTTGCTGATGATACTGTGCTTATGGGAGATTCTAAAGAAAAATTGCAAAGGTCAGTGGATGAGTTTGAGAATGTGTGTAAAGGTAGAAAGTTGAAAGTGAACATAGAAAAGAGTAAGGTGATGAGGGTATCAAATGATTTAGATAAAGAAAAATTGGATATCAAATTGGGGAGGAGGAGTATGGAAGAAGTGAATGTTTTCAGATACTTGGGAGCTGACGTGTCGGCGGATGGATTTATGAAGGATGAGGTTAATCATAGAATTGATGAGGGAAAAAAGGTGAGTGGTGCGTTGAGGTATATGTGGAGTCAAAAAACGTTATCTATGGAGGCAAAGAAGGGAATGTATGAAAGTATAGTAGTACCAACACTCTTATATGGATGTGAAGCTTGGGTGGTAAATGCAGCAGCAAGGAGATGGTTGGAGGCAGTGGAGATGTCCTGTCTAAGGGCAATGTGTGGTGTAAATATTATGCAGAAAATTCGGAGTGTGGAAATTAGGAGAAGGTGTGGAGTTAATAAAAGCATTAGTCAGAGGGCAGAAGAGGGGTTGTTGAGGTGGTGTGGTCATTTAGAGAGAATGGATCAAAGTAGAATGACATGGAAAGCATATAAATCTATAGGGGAAGGAAGGAGGGGTAGGGGTCGTCCTCGAAAGGGTTGGAAAGAGGGGGTAAAGGAGGTTTTGTGGGCGAGGGGCTTGGACTTCCAGCAAGCGTGCATGAGCGTGTTAGATAGGAGTGAATGGAGACGAATGATACTTGGGACCTGACGATCTGTTGGAGTGTGAGCAGGGTAATATTTAGTGAAGGGATTCAGGGAAACCGGTTATTTTCATATAGTCGGACTTGAGTCCTGGAAATGGGAAGTACAATGCCTGCACTTTAAAGGAGGGGTTTGGGATATTGGCAGTTTGGAGGGATATGTTGTGTATCTTTATATGTATATGCTTCCAAACTGTTGTATTCTGAGCACCTCTGCAAAAACAGTGATAATGTGTGAGTGTGGTGAAAGTGTTGAATGATGATGAAAGTATTTTCTTTTTGGGGATTTTCGTTCTTTTTTGGGTCACCCTGCCTCGGTGGGAGACGGCCGACTTGTTGAAAAAAAAAAAAAAATGCTACGCTGCCACCACTGTTATTGCTGTTCTTACTGCTGAACAGCGGTTTAGTGCCGATGAAGGTAGCATAGGTAGCAATGATACGGCCGTGGACTAGTTTGGCTTTAATTGGGTAGGAGTGAGTACACAACGGGCAGTGTGAGGGAGTGACCGCAAGCCAGTCCGTGGAGGGGGAGCACTTGTGTACGTCAAGTCGGTCGGCCTCGGAGTGAGAGAGGGTGGGCTGTGCTTCCCACTGACCTAGGTAGGCCTACAGAGGGCAGCACTGAATGCCGCGAAATATGAACTAGTCAGAGCAGACGGCTAGGCTGTGTGCTCTGACAGTACAGGCTGTCTACAGTGTTTATTATATAATTCTGAAAAAATATCATAGATGGATTAATGAAAATGTGTATATTAATGTAATATACAACACTTAAATGAGATTCGGTGATTATTATCATTACTAATATGACGTCTCGAGACAAGGCACTGATTTTAATGTGTACCAGCACAGCACAGTATGTAAGTTTATTTAGGTACAGGTATACATAAGTATAATTATCAGAGTAGATATAAAATATGAAATAACTTTTAAAAACACTTGAAATTTTGTTGTTTCCAGACAAAATGGAGAGACTTAGTGCTTACGGATCTCACGGAGAATGTAAACAAACCGGGTTGGGTGCAGTGACCGTATTAGAAAGTCAAGTGGGGGGAGCTGTATAGCAAGTTTCGGTCATAATTTGAAATGACCGTATTAGCGGAATGCCGTAAAGCAAAATGCCGTAAAGTGGGGCCCTACTGTATATAACTATGGACCCTTAGTATGCAAGCCAGTCTTTGGTACAGTACAGTAATGTACATACAGTGGACCCCCGCATAACGATATTAATCCGTTCCTGAGAGCTCATTGTTATGTGAAATTATCGTCATGCGAATGAATTTTCCCCATAAGAAATAATGGAAATCAAATTAATCCGTGCAAGACACCCAAAAGTATGAAAAAAAAATTTTTACCACATGAAATATACATTTTCCTACACACAAAGAGAAGGATACATGCACAATAGTAGAGTAGTACATGCACAATATATATTGTGCATGTACTACTCTACTAAATGAAGAATAAATGACACTTACCTTTATTGAAGATGCAGCAATGACTGATGAGACACTGTGTCCTGGGAGTGCCTTTTAATCCTGAGTACTGTAGGTCTTGTTTGGCATTTTCTTCCAGAACATGCCTTATCACACTGTGTATGCCACTACGATTCTTAAATCTCTCAAACCAACCTTTGCTGGCTTTAAATTCACCAATATGAGCACTAGTTCCAGGCATTTTTCCCTGTTCACCTGGGTGTTAGTCGACTGGTGTGGGTTGCATCCTGGGAGACAAGATTAAGGACCCCAATGGAAATAAGTTAGACAGCCTTCGATGACACTGACTTTTTTGGGTTATCCTGGGTGGCTAACCCTCTGGGGTTAATTGTTTCTTGGTATTCTCAATAAGCCACACCAACAACGGTGCTACAGCAGCAGCAGCAGCAGCAGCTGACAGTGCTACAGCAGCAGCTGACAGTGCTACAGCAGCAGCTGACAGTGCTACAGCAGCAGCAGACGGTGCTACAGCAGCAGCAGACGGTACTACAGCAGCAGCAGCAGCTGACGGTGGTACAGCAGCAGCAGCAGCTGACAGGTAACTAACAGTGCTACAGCAGCAGTAGACGGTACTACAGCAGCAGCAGCAGCTGATGGTGGTACAGCAGCAGCAGCAGCAGCTGACGGTGGTACAGCAGCAGCAGCAGCTGACAATGCTACAGCAGCAGCAGCAGCTGACAGTGCTACAGCAGCAGCTAACAGTGCTACAGCAGCAGCAGACAGTGCTACAGCAGCAGCAGACGGTACTGCAGCAGCAGCAGCTGACGGTGGTACAGCAGCAGAAGCAGCTGATGGTGCTACAGCAGCAGCAGCAGCTGACAGTGCTACAGCAGCAGCTGACAGTGCTACAGCAGCAGCAGACGGTGCTACAGCAGCAGCAGACAGTACTACAGCAGCAGCAGCAGCTGACAGTGCTACAGCAGCAGCTAACAGTGCTACAGCAGCAGCAGACAGTGCTACAGCAGCAGCAGACGGTACTACAGCAGCAGCAGCAGCAGACGGTACTATAGCAGCTGACAGTGCTACAGCAGCAGCAGCATCAGCAGTTGACCATGGTACCACAGTATTTCGATAATATTTCTCGCCCTTTTTACCACAGGGTTGGCACTAGAAGCTTTCTTGGGGCCCATGGTCACTTATTTTGCAGATAAAATCACCAAAAACACTGTAATAATATGAAATGTTCCGATTGTATGCTTGGATGTTACCGCGGAGGCTGGCTGGTAAACAATGCTACCGGCGGAACATGTGAGGCTGGCTCAGGCCACACATTAGACGCGTCTCGGACGAATAGCATTGAGCAGGTTCTTTAGCGGTATGCGAGGCAAAATCTTAGCGATAAAATGTATCGGCATGCGGATTTAACGTTATGTGATGCCAACGGTATGCGGGGGTCCACTGTAGTCATCTGGTGTAGCTCTGGTTAGTTATTTATTTTGTGCAATCTGGCTAAGAAATGTGGATTTTTAACTCTTTGACTGTCGCAGGCCCCTTTCTGAAACTGTCATTCTATGTCGATAAATTAAAAAAAAAAAAAAAAAATTCTTATGAAATGATAGAGAATCTTTTCCCGATGGTAATGACACCAAAAGTATGAAATTTGGTCAAAAACTCACGGAATTACGCTCCTGCGAAGTTAGTGGTCTCAGCGACATATACGTATCAGCGATTTTGCTGACTTTGAGCCGTTTTTGGCCAATTCCATTGTTCCAGTCAACCAAACTCATAGCTATTTCTTTAGAACTCCATTTTATCTATCTGTTGAGTACAAGAAACTGCCCATTTACAGATTTTAACTACCTAATAAAGTGGTGTCAGAAATTGGCAATTTGGCCAATTTCACACAAATTAAAAAAGATGCCAATTTCAAAATAGGGTCCCGAATAAACAATGTAGAAATTCTTGGCACTAAAATAACATTTCCTCTGTTCATTAGTCACATCTCTAGGCCCCTCTTATATTACTATTGCTTTCTATTTTGATTTTTTATTCATACAAAAAAATACAAAATTTACTGGCATGCAGACTACTGCATTATTGTAAAAATGGTATAAATAATATAAGAGCACTAGTGAAAGAATATCAGACTCCCCAGTTGACATGTATTGGACTTGTGGTGTGATTTGCTTACTCCTGAACATTGGTAAAACTCAAACATTTCCGCTACTTTGAGCTCAATTTCAAGGTCGTTTTCATCGTGAAAGTAATCAAAATCATCTCTATTTCTGTAATATGTTTTCCATTTTATCACTTGAGACCATGAAAACGAGAATACAACGATAATTACTATATGAAAATACACATCAAATTCGGCGTTTTAATCCAAAAAAACGGTCAGTTTTTTTTTTCTCATTACGCACTGCGTGCTGCAGGATTTTTTTATGTGGTGCACACTGACCACACAGACCCATTCTCTCACATGTGGGCCTACCAGCTTTCTCCCGCTTGATTTGAAGCCGCTAGAATTTGCGCGTATTAATACGTCAGAAACAGTGGCGCGTAAGATGTATATATACGGCGTAAACAGTAAAAGGGTTAAATCATGTGTAGGAAAGAGGTTCAGGTATTTTTCCAGTTTTTTATTAATTACAATGGTGTGTTAAATTAAATTACTGAAAGTGACATTATTCAAACTGCATCCTGTATCCAGCCAAAGCTCTGCTCCATATAGTCAAGATAATTAAGCATCCAGTGATTTCAGTTGTGACTGAACCATCTCATAAGTGATACATAACGTGTCACCTGTTTCAAAGCAGTTAAGGATGCTTAGGATGTATCTATTTGCTTCTACTCATCAGGAGACTTTAGAAGCAACCCCATGCTCATTTACCCATCATAAATGTTACCTTGTTCACATTCTAACAGCACATCAAGTAATATAAACCACTTGCCTCCACTCTTGTGTAACACACTTGCACACAATGAAAGCAAAAGACTCGGCAGACGATGCAACATCCCCCCAATGAAAAGCAGGGGTGTCACTAGCACATTAAGAGACAATACAATAAGTGTCAGGGGCCCGAGACTGTTCAACTGCCTCCCAGCATACATAAGAGGGATTACCAATAGACCCCTGGCTGTCTTCAAGCAGGCACTGGACAAACACCTAAAGTCGGTACCTGACCAGCTGGGCTGTGGCTCGTACGTTGGATTGTGTGCAGCCAGCAGTAACAGCCTGGTTGATCAAGCTCTGATCCACCAGGAGGCCTGGTCACAGACCGGGCCGCAGGGGCATTGACCCCCGGAACTCTCTCCAGGTAAACTCCTATTGGATGCCTAAGCCCTTTGCACACAAAACCGCCTTTACCCTCTCCCTCCAACCTTTTCTAGTATGACCCCTACCCTTCCACCCTCCGCTACAGATGTATACGTCCTCCAAGTCATTCTATTTTGCTCCATTCTCTCTAATGGATATGACAACATACTGAACATTCAGTGGCATTATGATATTAAATGGTATATAACTTTAGTCACTAATTATACTGTACTATACAGAACTAAGTACAGCCTCTCCTCACTTAACAATGCACTTGTTTACCGACGACTCGGACTTATGGCGGGCTCTCTGACCAGTAGCATACCTAAATGTATATTAGAGCTGATTTCCTCTATTCTGTTTATTACAATATAGAGTACACTACTATACAGTGGTACCCTGAGTTTCGTACAGCTCCCAACTCAAACAATTATGTAAGTTTATATTGTAAGTGCTTTTGTAAGTGTATTTTTGGGGTCTGAAATGGACTAATCTAATTTACATTATTCCTTATGGAAACAAATTGGTTTGGTACCAGCACTCAAACAGCCTTCTGGGATGAATTATGGCCGAAACTTGGGGTACCACTGTTTAATTAAAAATATACTAAAAATGTTATAAATGATGCAAAGATGACATTAAAACAATATCAAAGATGGTTGACACAAACTCACTACCATTACAGTATGCTTCTCACTTAGCGCCGAATTTGTTTACCGACATGGTCTTAGGAACGGAACTCCGTTGTTAAGTGAGGAAAGGCTGTATCTATTGAGGTTAGTGTTAAACGTACAGATTACAAGCACTGCATCTGCATGGAATTATGTTACCAATCATAATATTTAACATACAATAATGCCATACTGCTGAAGAAGTAAGTCTCTATGGATTTCTTCTTCACCACGAATCAGATCCAACCTCTTCATCATCTTAGGAGGCCGGATAGAACCTGGATACTGGGGAACTTTGTTCAGAAAACGTAGCTTCTGTCGCTCTTTTGGAATTTCTATATCTGTGGGTTGGAGTTAATTGCAATAAATATTAAAGGAAATTAAAAAAATGTGCATATATGTATGCTGAATAACAACATGATAATAATAATAATCATAATAGTGGGAAGGTGGGGTATGGGTCATCCTGGGAAATGTTGGAGGGAGGGGGTAAAGGAGGTTTTGTGTGTATGGGGCTTAGATATCCAGCAAGCGTATGTGAGCACATTAGATAGGAGTACAGGCAAATGATTTTTATGACTATGTTATGTCTGAGTGTGAGCAAGGTAACATTTATGAAAGGATTCAGGGAAACTGGTAAGCTGGACTTGAGTCCTGGAGGCGGTAGTACAGTGCCTAAACTCTGAAGGAGGGGTGGGGATATCTGCAGTTTTGAAATGTATCAGCATCCCTATGGCAAGACAGTGGAGTGAGTGAGTGCTGGTGAAAATGTTTCTTCTTATTTAGGGTCACCTTACTTGGTGGGAGACGGCTGGTTTGTAAAAAAAAAAAAAAATAATAATTGTGCGCATGCATGTGTGTACAATACGTATGTACAGAATGTATATACAGAATGTACCATGTATGTACAGAATGTACCATGTATGTACATGGCCAGAAGTACTATCCTTGTCCTACAAGCTAGGTATGGAAGACATATTGATACAGTCAGTAAAATTTCTTTTGAAGAATGTATCTTAGCACTTGAAGATTCTATTAAAATATTTAGTGTACTGCAGAGAATCTCTTATCACAACAGGTAAGTCATTACAGAAAAGGAAATAGAGTACAAGCAAGGGCTTTTCTTACCATCATAAGTAGGAGGAACTGGAAAATTCTTGTAACCAGCTATCTGCACAACTGAAGTTGCTGAAAGTAAAGATATTTCCTTCATTATGAAGGTCTGTTTACCACAACATATTGCATGATAATTTTACAAACTGTGAACTATAACTTGGTCAAATATTGTACTTCTTGCACAGCCCATCAAAGAGTTTAACTACTTCTTCTTCTCCTCTTAAGTACCAGTATGTATTTGCAGACAAAAGACCTGTTACATGCTCAAGTCTCTGAACTTTGAACAGCTGTAATAATTTTTTTTAATGCTGAGGTCTGCCCAAGGCTTAGTAATGGTTTAAAAAGGAACATTAAGTGAAATTTTAACCATAACTACCTTCAACTGCACAGTGACCACACTAAGATCTCATGTTTACAGTTACATGACTACAGCAGCAGCATCCACCATTTTCCCGTCAAATACTGTACATCATTTTCATTCAATACTCATCAGGTGTGATGAAGCTATAGTCAGAGCTTATACAAGTATTATGCCATGCAGATTTCAATGGTTTATGTATAAATACAATACTATGTAATTATTATTTGGTACAGCAGTAACCAAGTCTAAGTCTAAGTCTAAGTCTAACTCTGCCAGAAATCTCCAGACCCACTGGCTCAGCTAGCATTTTTAAAACTATTAAAAATCACCTTATCTCCTTAACCTATCCCAGCCCATCATAAATACATATGTAAAAACTATACATGCATTTGCTCAATATCACGAACATTGGTAAAACTTTCTTATCAATATAATTAACATATACTTATTCTCAATATCTGTATTCATCTCAAATGTTAATCACTCCATTGTGTCCACCTCAGATTAATAATCAAAATTGTACATCTTCTCTACAAGACTTATTAAAGCCATACAGCATGACCTAATAGAAGTCAATTCTCTTGTATTCAATGTAACTAATCTAATGACCATATGTATTGTTATTGCTTTATTAATCTTAAGTTAGTTTTAAGTTTTTCCAAAATGCTCTACATATAAAGGGGCTTTTGGCATGTACACCCAACTACAGTGGACCCCCGGTTAACGAACTTTTTTCATTCCAGTAGTATGTTCAGGTGCCAGTACTGACCGAATTTGTTCCCATAAGGAATATTGTGAAGTAGATTAGTCTATTTCAGACCCATAAACATACACGTACAAACGCACTTACATAAATACACTTACATAATTGGTCGCATTTGGAGGTGATCGTTAAGCGGGGGTCCACTGTATTATATTCCTTTGTATAAACATGTATCATGTCAAAATAAAATATTATT
The DNA here is from genome assembly GCF_038502225.1 of Cherax quadricarinatus. NCBI lineage: Eukaryota > Metazoa > Arthropoda > Malacostraca > Decapoda > Parastacidae > Cherax > Cherax quadricarinatus. Next base: position 13,479,025 of record NC_091299.1, on the reverse strand, counting down.
ATTATTATTTTTATTATTAACACACTGGCCGTCTGCCACCATGGCAGGGTGGTCCGAGAAAGAAAAACTTTCATCATTCACTTCATCACTGTCTTGCCAGAGGTGCACTTACATTAGAGTTATAAAACTGCAATATTAACACCCCTCCTTCAGAGTGTAGACACTGTACTTCCCATCTCCAGGACTGAAGTCCGGCCTGCCGATTTCCCTGAATCCCTTCATAAATGTTACCTTGCCCACACTCCAATAGCACGTCAAGTCGTAAAATCCATTTGTCTCCATTTGTTCCTGTCTAACACACTCACACATGCTTGCTGGAAGTCCAAACCCCTCGCACATAAAAACCTCCTTTACCCCTCCCTCCAACCTTTCCTAGGCCGACCCCTACCCCTTATATGCACGAGCCTATTGCCAGCTTAATTGTCTTCAACTCCCTACCCTCATCGAGGATATATATACTGAAAGGTGTCTCTTAGTGTATATGCACTTTCAGAGTTTACTGTAATCCCTGTTTTAGGGGTTAAAGAATTTTTGAGTGGTTGAAGACAAGTTACATGCAGCCTTAATGACCCTAGGGTAGTCAATTGGCTGCACACCTGTTTAGGTGTACTGTAAATAATGGCGGCGGTGGTGGCTGCTGCTGCTGCTGCTGGTATTGGTGGTATTGGTGGTGGTGGTGGTGGTATTGGTGGTGGTGGTATTGGTGGTGGTATTGGTGGTGGTGGTGGTATTGGTGGTGGTGGTGGTGGTACTGGTGGTGGCAGTGGTGGTGGTGGTGGTGGTATTGGTGGTGGTGGTGGTATTGGTGGTGGTATTGGTGGTGGTGGTATTGGTGGTGGTGGTATTGGTGGTGGTGGTATTGGTGGTGGTGGTACTGGTGGTGGTGGTGGTACTGGTGGTGGTGGTGGTATTGGTGGTGGTGGTGGTGGTATTGGTGGTGGTGGTGGTGGTATTGGTGGTGGTGGTATTGGTGGTGGTGGTGGTGGTATTGGTGGTGGTGGTATTGGTGGTGGTGGTGGTGGTATTGGTGGTGGTGGTGGTGGTGGTGGTATTGGTGGTGGTGGTATTGGTGGTGGTGGTATTGGTGGTGGTGGTGGTATTGGTGGTGGTGGTTGTATTGGTTGTGGTGGTATTGGTGGTGGTGGTATTGGTGGTGGTGGTAGTATTTGTGGTATTGGTGGTGGTGGTATTGGTGGTGGTGGTGGTAGTAGTAGTAGTAGTAGTAGTAGTAGTAGTAGTAGTAGTAGTAGTAGTAGTAGTAGTAGTAGTAGTAGTAGTACTATTAGTAGTAGTACTATTAATAGTAGTATTATTAGTAGTAGTATTATTAGTAGTAGTATTATTAGTAGTAGTATTATTAGTAGTAGTATTATTAGTAGTAGTATTATTAGTAGTAGTATTATTAGTTGTAGTATTATTAGTAGTAGTATTATTAGTAGTAGTATTATTAGTAGTAGTATTATTAGTAGTATTATTAGTAGTAGTATTAGTAGTATTTATTATTAGTAGTATTTATTATTAGTAGTATTTATTATTAGTAGTATTTATTATTAGTAGTATTATTAGTAGTATTAGTAGTAGTATTAGTATTAGTATTAGTATTAGTATTAGTATTAGTAGTAGTATTATTAGCAGTATTATTAGTAGTATTATTAGTAGTACAGTGGACCCCTGGTTAACGACATTTTTTCATTCCAGAAGTATGTTCAGGTGCCAGTACTGACCGAATTTGTTCCCATAAGGAATACTGTGAAGTAGATTAGTCCATTTCAGACCCCCAAACATACACGTACAAACGCACTTACATAAAAACACTTACATAATTGGTCGCATTGGGAGGTGATCGTTAAGCAGGGGTCCACTGTATTATTAGTAGTTTTAGTATTATTAGTAGTTTTAGTATTATTAGTAGTATTAGTATTATTAGTATTAATATTATTAGTATTATTAGTATTAGTATTATTAGTATTAGTATTATTAGTATTAGTATTATTATTAGTATTAGTATTATTATTAGTAGTAGTATTTATTATTAGTAGTAGTATTTATTATTAGTATTTATTATTGTTATTATTAGTATTATTATTATTAATATTATTATTAGTACGTATTATTATTAGTATTATTATTAGTAGTAGTATTAGTAGTATTATTAGTATTATTAGTATCATTACATTTATGGGGAAATGCTAAACCAGTAGGGGTCATATAGAACCAGGAGGCAATCAAGTCTGATTTAGCACAGAGGCTAGAGCTAATTCCCTGAATCAAGAGCCCTGCACTGGCATCATTCGGGCTGCTTCACATCCTTAGCAGACAAGAGGGAAATCTTTCATTTGATTTCAGGCAATCCTGATTTTAACCCTTAAACTGTCCAAGCAGATCTACGTTCACATGCGTAGTGCTCCAAAAGTAGATCTGTTTTTTTTTTACATATTTTCAAATACAGTGGACCCTCGACCAACGATATTATTCCGTTCCTGAGAGCTCATCTTTAGTCGAAATTATCGTTAGTCGAGTTAATTTTCCCCATAAGAAATAATGGAAATCAAATTAATTCGTTCCTGACACCCCAAAGTATTGAAAAAAAAAAATTTTACCACATGAAATATTAATTTTAATACACACAAACTGAAGAAGACATGTACAATTACATGACACTTACCTTTATTGAAGATCTGGTGATGATTGATGGAATGGGAGGAGGGGAGTGTGTGGATTGTGTTAGTGTTTAGAAGGGGAATCCCCTTCCATTAGGACTTGAGGTGTCAAGTCCTTTTCGAGGGTTACTTCCCTTCTTCTTTTAATGCCACTAGGACCAGCTTGAGAGTCACTGGACCTCTGTAACACAATATATCTGTCTATAGAGCTCTGTACCTCCTGTTCCTTTAAGACTTTCCTAAAATGGGCCATAACATTGTCAGTGTACAGGTTGCCAACACGGCTTGCAGTAGCTGTGTCAGGGTGATTTTCATCAAAAAAGGTTTGTACTTTAAGCCATATTGCAAACATTTCCTTAATCTTTGAAGTAGGCAACTTCCTCAATGTCTCTATCCCCTCCTCCGGAGCAGTTTCCACAGGTCTGGTCTCTTGCTGTTGAAGATGATCTTGCAGCTCATCAGTGGTTAGTTCATCATTGTCGTCCTCCACCAACTCTTCCACATCCTCCCCACTAACCTCCAACCCCTTAGCAATGATCTCTTTCTTCATATCCATAGTAATTCTCACCCTTTTTGCTGTAGGGTTGGCACTAGAAGCTTTCTTCAATTCAATTCAATTCGAAGTTTATTCTCTATAAAGATTACAATGTTAAATTTACAGAATTTGGTTGTTGTGTGGTTTACATGTAGTTAAATAATGATTACAGAGTGTACCACTAGAACGCCTAGCATGGCTAGGCATTTCGGGCAGACTTAGTTTAATTCTTTAATTTAAAATATTACAAATTATGAGGTAAGTTGGTATTATGGCTAAGTGACTAAATACTAGTTTGTGAGTTTAGCAATGTGAATGCTTTTGTTTTGGCACAGTACATAGTTTCAGTATTGGAGTATCATAGGATTCATTATTTTGAGATTGAGATTAAAATTTCTGTTTATGGTCAAATGGGTGAGTGAGTGTAAGTGTGAACCACCAGGTGGTATTCGTGTAGTTAGTTGATGGGGTTTATCAGGGAGATAAGATGTTTTCTAATGGTAGTTTTGAAGGTGATGAATGTGTCTGCAGTTCTAGAGTTCTCAGGTAGGGTGTTCCAGATTTTAGGGCCTTTGACATACATTGAATTTTTGCAAAGGTTTAGTCGGACATGGGGAATGTCATAGAGATGTTTGTGTCTGGTGTTATGCCTGTGGGTTCTGTCACAACTATCAAGAAAGCGTTTTAGGTCAAGGTTGATATTGGAGTTTAAGGTGTTCCAGATTTTAGGGCCTTTGACATACATTGAATTTTTGCAAAGGTTTAGTCGGACATGGGGAATGTCATAGAGATGTTTGTGTCTGGTGTTATGCCTGTGGGTTCTGTCACAACTATCAAGAAAGCGTTTTAGGTCAAGGTTGATATTGGAGTTTAAGGTCCTGTAGATGTAGATTGCACAGTAGTAAGTGTGGATGTACTGAACAGGGAGTAAGTTTAGATCTATGAAGAGTGGGGGGGTGTGTTGCCAGGGATGGGATTTAGTGATTATTCTTACTGCAGCTTTTTGTTGGGTTAGTATTGGCTTTAGGTGTGTTGCTGCAGTTGATCCCCAAGCACAAATAGCATAGGTGAGGTATGGATAAATAAGTGAGTGGTATAGTGTGAGAAGGGTATTTTACGGCACGTAGTATCGTATCTTGGAGAGGATCCCAACTGTTTTGGATACTTTTTTGGTTATGTGTTGGATATGGGTGCTGAAATTCAGGTTGTTGTCAAGGTATAGGCCTAGGAATTTGCCCTCATTATGTCTGGTAATTAGAGTGTTGTCGATCTTAATGTTAATTTGTGCATCTCCTGCTCTGCTACCAAACATAATATAGTAGGTTTTGTCAGTGTTAAGCGTAAGTTTATTGGCTGTCATCCAAGTCGATATTTTGACCAGCTCCTCGTTAACAATGGTGTTGAGGGTGGCAAGATTAGGGTGAGAGATGACATAAGTCGTGTTGTCAGCAAAGAGAATGGGTTTCAGGTGTTGGGATATGTTTGGAAGATCATTGATGTATATGAGGAAGAGCAGGGGACCAAGGACACTTCCCTGCGGAACTCCAGTATCAAGTGGCCGTGTTGTTGATGCTGTGTCTTTAATGGTAACATACTGATACCTATTAGTAAGGTAAGATTTGAAATAAGCAAGTGCATGGCCTCTTATACCATAATGGTCAAGTTTGTGGAGTAGGATGTCGTGGTCTACTGTGTCAAAAGCTTTTCTTAGGTCAATAAAAATTCCTAGTGGATATTCCTTATTTTCCAATGCTGTGTAAAGCAGATCTAGCATTTTTATGATTGCATCATTAGTGCTTTTATTTTTCCTAAATCCAAATTGGCAGGGGTTGAGTATGTTTTGTGCTGTTATAAATGAATATAGTCTCCTGTGCACGAGTTTCTCAAAGATTTTGGATAGCAATGGTAAGTTTGATATTGGTCTATAGTTGTTTAAGTCTGTAGGGTAACCACCTTTATGTATTGGTGTAACCCTTGCCATCTTGAGTAGTTTCGGGAAGGTGCTAGTTCTAGTGACTTGTTAAAAAGTAATGAAATAGCATGCGAAAGGATATGGGCCGCTCGCTTGTACAGTAATGGTGGGACATTAGACAGATTCCCTGAGTTGTTTTTAAGTGACTTTATAATCTCGGTGACTTCCGAGGGCTCAGTTGGTGCAAGATAGAAGGAATTTGGGAAATTCCCATCTAGGTAGTCCCCGGCATGGGCATTAGTATGTGGGATTTTATTGGCGAGATTAGATCCTATGGTTGAGAAGAAGTCGTTTATCTTGTTAGCTGTGTCAGTGGGATGTAGTGGTGTTTCATTAGGTTTAGTTAGGACAATATTCTTATTTTTTTTCAGTTTGTGTGTCCCTAGAATCTGAGAGAGTGTTTTCCAGGTCTTTTTTATATCTCCTCTAGTGTCTGTGAATCTACTGGAGTAGTATAGTTGTTTGGCTTTCTTTATTACTTTGGTGAGAACTGATGAATAGTGTTTAAGAATATCTTTGTGTATTAAGCCCTGTCTATATTGCTTTTCATATTGGTGTTTCTTGTCAATGGATTTCAGAATGGTGCTGGTTAGCCATTGGCAACCAAGCCGTTTGTTTGTGATCTGTTTCGTTTTTATAGGACAATGTTTGTTGTATAGTCTAAGTAATTTGTTAAGAAAAATGTCTGTCCAGTCATCAATACCATTGGCCTTGGAGAATTCTGTAGGCCAGTCAACAATCTCTAGGTCAGTTGTGAACTTCCTTATTGAGGCCTCGTCATGGAGTCTAAATGAGACTTTGTTGTATTCAAGTGGTGGTTTATTAATGTTTGTCAGGAGGAAGGTAGGGTAGTGGTCTGTAGTGCTATCTGTGATTATCCCTGATTTAAGGGGGGCTAGTATATTGGTCCATATGTGGTCTATTATGGTTGCACTTGTCTCAGTGAGCCTGGTTGGTTTAGTTATTGTTGGTATGAGAGGTGTGTTGTTCATATTGTTGATGAAATCAGTTACAGGCTGATCATCTAGTAAGCCAAGGTTGATGTTGAAGTCTCCAGCTAAGAGAAGGTGGTACTTATTCATTTGTCTGTTTGTTATTAGTGACTTTAATTTCTCACTGAAATTTGGGATGTTTGTGTGAGGTATCCGGTAAATGGCACCGATTGTTATAGGTTTTTTACAGTAAAATTAGCAAAAATGTATTCCCCATATTCATCACTAAAGCAAGTGGTGCTAATACAAGATAATTGGTTAGAGTAATAGATTGCAATACCACCCCCAACTTGGTTTGGTCTGCAGTTGTGAATTGCTGTGTATCCTGGTAGAGGGTAGATATCTATTGTGTCCTGCTTAAGCCAGGTCTCAGTAAGAATAATGCAGGAGAAGGGTGTCTTTAGTGATTCAAGGAGTGCCAGGAGGTCATCATAGTGTTTGCTTAAGGACCTGATGTTGTAGTTAAGTACTGATAGGCTTTTAGCATTGTTTAGGATAGTGCTGGCTTGTGATGCTGTGTAATAAAGGCAGTTACTTTCCAATAGGTTTTGATTGGGTGTCAGATTATGGAGGTTTAGATCAGGGTCAATGTGATCAATCATCTTCTAGGTTTAAATTATGGTTATTTATATCCTGAGTTATGTGTTGAGTTCTAGTACTGATATCTGTAGTGGTGGGAAGCTTGGATAAGTATATAGCTAGAGTATTTTGGTCATATAGAGTATAGTGACTTATTTTGCAGGTGCAATCACTAAAAATGATGTGATAATATGAAATGTTCCGATTGTATGTTTGGATGGGACCGCGGTGGCTGGCTGGCTTGTAAACACTGGCCACAAGTGGACGCGTCTCAAACGCAACGAATCGCATTAGTCGAGTTTTTTAGCGCTAGTTGAGGCAAAATTTTTGCATTAAAATGTATCGCTACTCAGATTTAATGTTAGACGATGTCATCGTTGGTCGAGGGTCCACTGTATAACAAAAAAAAAAATGTAGATCAAAGGTTTTTTTACACTTTTTCAAATGTAAAAAAAGAAAAGAAGATCTACTTTTTTAACATACTTTCAAATGTTGAAAAAACGTAGATCTACGTTTGGACAGTTTAAGGGTTAAAGGTAATATATTTTCAAACTTCTCACATTCCACAGTTTAATATTTACCAATTTCTCAAAGGCAGTCACCCCTTTTCTGACTACATCTTGGTACTGTACTCAGTGACAAAGCTAGGGGCATAGCATGGGAAGCATTTGCTTCCCCTGAACACACTGGACACCATTTTTGCCCTTGCCATTTTAACCCTTAAACTGTCCAAACATAGATCTACATTTTTACCGCTTGTGCTCCAAACGTAGATCAATGATTTTTTCCTGCCTCCAAATTTGGCACAATTGGCCTGAGATGCCTGGTCTTAATACTCAGTGTGCGCAGTATTAAAAAAGTCTGGAACCACTTAGTAACTTGTGGGAGCACCAGTTAAAGCAAACAGAGTGGCAAGGGGTTCACTGATGCCATGTTGTATTAACACTCCCCTTTTAAGAGGAAAGTGATGTTGACCCCACGTTTAGTGGCTTTGAGATGGATGTGGCCACAAGTGGTTGAGGAAATATCATAAACCTCTATAATAACCCATGTGCAACATCCTTTCAATTTTGATACCACTGGTAGTGGTATCAAATCCTGCCAGAACATCCTATAACCTATGCCCTAATTAAAGAGAAACGATTCTGGAACATGTAATACGTGTTCGGCAGGCCAGCTGACTGGCTATGTGGCCGGCTGGCTGAATGACTGACTGGGTGGATGGCTAGCTGATTGACTTTGGCTGTCTATGTCTCTGTCTGTCTGGATCTATCTCTGTCTCTATCTCACAGGTACACATAAGTACAGTTATATATTATACATAGTGTAAATTACATAGGATAACCCAAAAAATCCAGACAAAATGCTATACATGTACTGTACTTGTAGATATAAGGCATAATAAGCATGTAATATGCACTTTCACTTGATCAAGAATCAGACATGATGACTGCATTGTGTGCAATACCTATGGTTCATGAGCAGCTCTCTCTCTGAGAGAGAAAGAAATAGATGGGAAGGGGGGAGGAGCTGCATTATACAGGTATCCCTCAACATTCGCATTTTCAACTTTAGTGGGCTTCACACATTTGCAAATTCCCAACCGCCAAATCCCCAGCCGCCAAATCATATTTAAGTTTCCTGCCACCTGCGAGTCCCTACTACCCTCCCTCCGAGCCCCGCAACTGGCAGCCAGCCCTCCCGCCACTCAGTGTGGTGAGTGTTTTGTTTGTTCATTATTTATTTATTTATTTATTTAATGTCTTTGCAAACAGTACATTGAGATTGTGTATATACAATAGTGGGTTGCAATGCAAAGAGAGCCTCTATTATGCCTAGGCATTATGGGCCAACTTAACATTATTGGCTTACATTCTACTTAATACTAAGGAGTATATCATAGTTGTACAGTAGGAAAGTAATTATTTCATAGTTGTACAGTAGAATATTAATTATAAATGAATCAAAATTTGTATAATACAAAGATATACGTATTTATATTCTAAAATGCTTTTGTGAAAAACAATGATTCAATTATATTCCTGTCAACAATGGATAAAAGGTTCAATGTGATTGTTTCAGTTATGATGTGGGAGTACATAGGTGAGTAAATGTGTACTGAGTATTTAGCATTTAGCCTAGGGTGATTAAGTGGCTTTTGAGAAGAGTCTTAAATTGGTTTTCAGACTGGGTTACTTTAATATCTTCTGGTAACGAATTCCATATTTTGGGGCCCTTTATGTGCATAGAGTTTTTACACAGTGTGATATGGACACGAGGTATATCAAAAAGAGATCTGTGTCTTGTGTTGTGGTCATGTGTCCTGTTTAGGTTGGTGAGGAAAAGTTTGAGTGGGGGGTTTATATTTGCGTGTATTGTCCTGTGCATGTAGTAGGCACATGAATAAATATGAATGTTCTTAATGGTAAGCAGATTCAGACTTTTGAAAATTGGTGGAGTATGCTGGCGGGAGTGGGAATATGTTATCATTCTTACTGCTGCCTTTTGCTGGGTTATTAGGGGTTTTAGGTGATTTGATGTTGTTGATCCCCAAGCACAAATTCCATATGTAAGAGATTTTATTTGCTATTAAACTACAGTATAAATAATGTAAACCCATTCATGACTGCATATTGGAATGGCTGTTCAGACAGGTATTGGACCATGACATCATGTGTTTACTCTTGAACACAGCAAAGAATCAAACATTTCTGCTACTGCTAATAATAACAATAGTAATAATAATAATAATAATAATAATAATAATAATAATAATAATAATAATAATAATAATAATAAATACGATAGAATTGAAGAAGAAAATTGTACAAAAATACGAGGGAGTGGTTGACACATTGTCAGTGTGGCTTTGTTTATGCTGGAGTGAGCATTAGTCTCCATGCTCTTCCAAACATTTCACAATAATTCATTGTGTTTGGAGCTTGTAGATTAAGTGCGACTGGAGTGGTAGAGGCAGTGGTTGAGGAAGCGGCTGAGGCAGTAGGTGAGGCAGTGGGTGAGGCAGCGGTTGAGGCAGCGGTTGAGGCAATACACAATCTCAATGTACTGTTTGCAAAGACATTAAATAAATAAATAAATAAATAAATAAATAAATGGTAGAGGCAGTGATTGAGGCAGCGATTGAGGCAGTGGGTGAGGCAGTGGGTAAGGCAGTGGGTGAGGCAGTGGGCGAGGCAGCAGTTGAGGCAGTGGGTGAGGCAGCGGTTGAGGCAGTGGTTGAGGCAGTGGTTGAGACACTGGTATTTAATAACATACATGTTAATAATAATAATAATAATAATAATAATACATGTTATTAATAATATGTACTATTATTATTTATAACATATATGTTATTAAATACCACTGCCTCAACCGCTTCCTCAACCACTGCCTCTACCACTCCAGTCGCACTCAATCTACAAGCACCAAACAATGAATTATTGTGAAATGTTTGGAAGAGCACGGAGACTAATGTTCACTCCAGCATAAACAAAGCCACACTGACGTTGTGTCAACCACTCGTATTTTTTGTACAATTTCCTTCTTCAATTCTATCATATTTATTATTATTATTATTATTATTATTATTATTATTATTATTATTATTATTATTATTACTGTTGTTATTATTAGCAGTAGCAGAAATGTTTGATTCTTTGCTGTGTTCAAGAGTAAACACATGATGTCACCATCCAATACCTGTCTGAACAGCCATTCCAATATGCAGTCATGAATGGGTTTACATTATTTATACTGTAGTTTAATAGCAAATAATGAACAAACAAAACATTCACCACACTGAGTGGTGGGAGGGCTGGCTGCCAGTTGCGGGGGTCGGAGGGAGGGTAGTATGGACTCCCAGTGGTTGAGGAAGTGGTGGAGGCATTGGTGGAGGCAGTGGTATTTAATAACATACATGTTATTAAACCATAACATGTATGTATTTAGTACAATTTATGACGTTTTCATGTATTTTATGATTGTTCATGGTTCAACAAGTTAAGGAAGCAGTATTGTATTATATTTCCCTACAATATATTGGGGTACCAAACATTCGCGAGGCTCTTGATCCCCTAACCCTCGCGAATGTTGAGGGAGACCTGTACGAGAAAATATAAATTGTTGCATAAAAGCAGGTATAAAAATAGATCCATTAACAACAGAATCTGTTTGGGTAGAGTTTGTAGAAGGTCAAGAAAAACCAATTCGAGGTGTAATATACCGACCTCCAGGCTTGGATCATGATAGAGGGAGACTTCTTTGGGACGAAATTGTTAGGGCTTCTAGACACAATAATATAATGATAGTAGGGGTTTTAACTTTTGTCAAATTGACTGGACTTCTTTGACTGGTAATCTGGAGTCCAATGACTTTATGGAAGTAGTTCAGGACTGTTTTCTGAAGCAGTGTGTAACAGAGCCTACCAGGGGTAATAATTTGCTTGACCTAGTCTTGTCAAATAAGGAAACACTTGCAAATAATCTGGACATCGCTGAAGAGCTTGGCACAAGTGATCACAAATCCATCACTTTTAGCATTAACTGGGAATACAAGAATAATGATAATACAGTAAAAGTCCCTGATTTTCGTTCTGCCGATTATAATGGACTTAGGGAACACCTGTATAATCTTGATTGGGGTAATCTAGCTAGTGATTTTATTGACGATGATCATTCTTACAATTATGAAGGGATCTGCGTTTATGATTTATTTCTTAATAATGTACAACATGCTCAGAGTACTATATACATTCCCCAGAGAGATATTAGGTCTAATAATAATGATCCCAGATGGGTTAACAGGAGGCTAAAGCATCTATTAGGGGAAAAAAGGGAAATTTACAGGCACATCAAAAGATGAGAGGTTAACCTTACTGACCAATATGTTCAGCTTAAAAGAGAAGTAAAAAAGGGGATTAGAAAGGCTAAATGTGACTATGAAATTAGAGTTGCTAATGAATCAAAGACTAATCCAAAAGGGTTCTTTCAAGTGTATAGGATGAAGGTGAAGGAAAAAGTAGGACCTCTGAAAATTGGGAATGGACAACTGATGGATAACGAACTGGAAATGTGTTCCCTATTTAATGACTATTTTTTGTCAGTTTTTACACAGGAAGACAGAAATGAAATTCCAGAAATTAAAAATTATTCGTTTCCTGATGAATTCAAATAAACTAATATTACTGTCACGAGAGACATGGTTATCAAACAGATAGACAAACTGAAGCAAAATAAGTCCCCAGGGCCCGGCGAGCTGGTTTTCAGGGTACTTAAAGAATGCAAGATGGAACTTAGTCAGCCATTAACAAGTGTGTTTAATGCTAGATATGTGGAAGATAGCTAATTTGGTTCCCATATTCAAATCAGGATAAGTGCATTCCTTCAAATTACCGTCCAATAAGCCTGACGTCTATAGTAGGCAAATTATTAGAATCAATTACAAACATGTGTAGCTGACAAATAACAAAAAAAAGGCACAATACTGTGACTGGAACGATACACAAATAACCCGCACATAAAAGAGAGAAGCTTACGATGACGTCGTAAGCTTCTCTCTTTTATGTGCGGGTTATTTGTGTATGTATAGCTGACATTATTAGAAGTCACCTTGAATAGCATAATTTGATTAAGGAATCTCAGCATGGGTTCATGAGAGGTCATTCCTGCCTGACAAATTTACTGACGTTCTTCAATAGAACATTTGAGGCAGTAGCCAGTGATAAAGAATATGATATTGTTTATTTGGATTTTAGTAAAGCCTTCGATAGAGTACCTCATAAGAGACTCTTTAAGAAAAGTGGCAGCTCATGGTATAGGGAGTAAAGTTCTAGCATGGACAGAGGCATGGCTTACCAACAGCAAGCTGAGAGTTTCCATTAATGGAGTCAAATCTGAATGGGTATTAGTCACTAGTGGCATTCCACAGGGATCAGTTTTAGGCCCTCTGTTGTTCATAATTTACATTATTGACCTTCATGAAGGAAATACAAGTGACATGAGCAAATTTACTGATGATACAAAAATAGGCCATGTGATTCATTCTGAGGAGGATACCAATGAACTCCAGGAGGATTTGGAGAAGTTAATGTCTTGGTCTGAAAAATGGCAGATGACGTTCAGTGTGGATAAGTGTAAGGTACTAGTCCTTGGTAATGAAAATAACCCTTGAAGCTATAAACTAGGTGAAGTAGAGCTTGATCATACAGAATGTGAAAAAGACTTGGGAGCCATGGTAAGCAGAAATCTAAAGCCCAGACAGCAGTGCCTAAGTGTGCGCAACAAGGCTAACAGATTACTAGGATTTATTTCAAGAAGTATAAGTAACAGAAGTCCAGAAGTTATTTTACAGCTCTATACATCACTAGTGAGGCCTCATTTAGATTATGCTGCTCAGTTTTGGTCTCCTTACTACAGGATGGATATAGACTCATTGGAGAACATACAGAGAAGAATGACTAAAATGATTTACTGTATAAGGAATCTACCGTATGAGGATAGACTTAGAGCCTTGAATCTCCACTCTCTGGAGAGACGTAGAATGAGGGGAGATATCATCGAGGTTACAAGTGGATGATGGGGATAAACAAAGGTGATATTAATAAAGTACTGAAAGTGTCAAACCAGGTAAGAACCAGAAATAATGGATTTAAGTAAGATAAATTTAGATTTAGAAAGGCTATAGGTAAGTACTGGTTTTCAAACAGAGTTATGGATGTGTGGAATGGTCTTCCAAGTAGGGTGATCAGGGCTAGGACCTTGGGCAGCTTTAAAAAAAGATTGGACAAATATATGACTGGGAGGGGCTGGGTTTGATTGATGTCGTGGGTATGGGAGTAAATTCTTGGGTAGTTTATTGTAGGGGTCGCTTTGATAAGGACCTGCCTTGTATGGGCCAGTGGGCTTTCTGCAGTATTCCTCCATTCTTATGTTCTTAAAGACAAGCAGACAGAGAGACAGACAGACATGTTTATGTGTAAGAGTGAAAACAAATAAAGCCAAGATTAACTAGAGCAGTGTACGATCATCAGTACTGGAGTGCTGCACTGTCACCAGTGGAGTGAAACTCGTCTTACACTGTGCTTCAAGGAGTTTCATATACTCCAGCATATCTAAAACATTGCTGGGACCTACAAATACTGTGTATATATTTCTAGACAATAGTATGTGACCAAGACAGGTGAAAATGTTCACCTGTCAGTGTGTTTGTGACTGATTGAGTACTATTTCAGTACCTAATATTAGTGTCAGAATAAAGATTGGCTATAAAATCACAAGAACTACTACAAATTGTAATTATCAGAATATAAAAATTATATAAATTAAAATAAAAATAAGAAAAAAGGTATATTGGCAACACTTCTGCAAGCAGCAGGACTCCATGTTGCCATCAGGTGAGCATCCAGTGCCAACTTCATAGCCTTATATCTCAGTAAGTACTGACTCTAAAAAAATTTTTTTTTGATGTTATTACACACAGAAAATTGTCCAATTTATTGTAAAACTGTATTTTTATTATCTCAATAACATTTGTACTTATTGTATAATTATGCCTTGAAAAGTCTAACATGATAATGGATTTAAAATCACTATGTTTAAAATTACTATTTCTTGCTTTACAAAATTCAATTTTGCATTGCTTTATTAGTACAGAATACCAAAAAATTTTTGGCATTGCCAATATGGAGAGGTTTCTGGGAATATAATTTTTTTTTATATTTTTCATTATTTTGATGGTCTTCCAATTTCTGCCAAACTCTTTTCCTAAAAACTATGTCTAAAACCGATTGGAAATTATAAGATGCTACCTGGAGGGTATTCCAGGGGTCAACACACCCATGACCTGGTCCATGACCAGGCCTTCCAATTGTTTTTAAAAACATATGATATTCAGCATGCAGGTGAAATTTCTTAAACTAGTGGGCTTTTGTGGTCACTGGTCAAAATAAGTGAAAATTAGCCATTAAAAAATGGATTTTGGCAAGGAAATATATTTATCAAAAATGTACTGACCATCAGCTAACTAGGAAACTAACCTTAAGTGAAACCAGTGCAAGGTAAGTATATTTCCTGTGAATGTTAACACTAAATATTGATCCCTTACCATAGGGCACCTTATGTATACATACATATGCACATACAGTGGACCCCCGCATAGCGACCTTAATCCGTGCAAGAGGGCTGGTTGTTATGCGAAATGTTCGGTATGCGAATGAATTTTCCCCATAAGAAATAATGGAAATCAAATTAATCCGTGCAAGACACCCAAAAGTATGAAAAAAAAAATTTTACCACATGAAATATACATTTTCCTACACACAAAGAGAAGGATACATGCACAATAGTAGAGTAGTACATGCACAATATATATTGTGCATGTACTACTCTACTAAATGAAGAATAAATGACACTTACCTTTATTGAAGATGCAGCAATGACTGATGAGACACTGTGTCCTGGGAGTGCCTTTTCCTCCTGAGTACTGTAGGTCCTGTTTGGCATTTTCTTCCAGAACAGGCCTTATCACACTGTGTATGCCACTACGATTCTTAAATCTCTCAAACCAACCTTTGCTGGCTTTAAATTCACCAATATGAGCACTAGTTCCAGGCATTTTTCCCTGTTCACCTGGGTGTTAGTCGACTGGTGTGGGTTGCATCCTGGGAGACAAGATTAAGGACCCCAATGGAAATAAGTTAGAGTCCTCGATGATGCACTGACTTTCTTGGGTTATCCTGGGTGGCTAACACTCCGGGGTTAATTGTTTCTCAGTAATTGTTTCACGTTAAGCCACACCAACAACACTCTCTCCACATCTTCGAGTAATACAGCTGATGGTGGTGCAGCAACAACAACAGCTGTGGTGCAGCTGACCATGGTGCAGCAGCAGCTGGGTGCAGCTGCAGCTGTGGTGCAGCAGCAGCTGTGGTGCAGCAGCAGCTGACTGTGGTACGATAGTATTTATCACCCTTTTTACCACAGGGTTGGCAGTAGAAGCTTTCTTTGGGCCCATGGTGGCTTATTTAGCAGTTACAAGCACTATAAATAATGGAATAATACAAAATGTATCGAATGTATGCATGCAACCGGCCACCCTGGCTTGTAAACACTGACGGCAAGGCAGGCGCTCAGGCTGGACGGACAGGTTCGGGACAGGTTCAGGACGAGTCATGTTCAGAGACAGCTGATGGTGCAACAGTCTCGGCTGAGTGGTTGAGGGGAGTAGACGTGTGCTGGGGATCTGGACCTACTAATTCGCAGGCCTACCCATTTCTCCCGACTGATAAGTCATCATTAAAACTCCTACTGTTGGAAGACAGCTTCAGTGTTGTGAGAACTCTTATGTGCGAGCTGTGACTAAGGATATACCTAGTGAAACACTGGAAATAGTCTTCCTTTTTGCAAAGGCCCTCACAAGCCTCTGCTTCCCCTCTGCCTTTCATTTGACCTCAGCCTTTCGACTCTATCAACATACAGTGTAGAGGCGAATTTTGCTAGTCCACTGCTACTCGTGCCTCTCAAAATGCTTACAACTCATCGCTTTACCAACCTGAGGAATAACGACGAGTGTGCAGTCCTACGTGAGTTGGTAACCCAGGTGTCCACACACTGAAAATTCGTCTTTCACTCCAAGACAGGTGTGCTAGAAGTTTTGCAAGTTGGAGTGAGTAACAATCTGTACAAATATTGCAGTGTTTGGTAACTCTTGAGAAGTCTGCCTCAGCCTGTGACCTTGAGCGAGGCACTGCATCATCTGCCTGAGACTTTCGCCCATATTGACTATGTGAATAAAGACGAATGTGCGTGCTCAGTTACCCCTGCTGTTCTCCTGTACCTACAACTCTCCGCCTTTAAACTCAGCCGTTCGCCTCTATCAACGACGTGCAGTGTAGAGGTGTATTTTGCTGCCCCGCTGGTACTCGAATATGTGAGTTCCGCAAGTGCTGCAGATTTGTTGTAACTATTTGCATGAGTGGATTACGCTGACTTAGGACATTGTGCTACCATCAGTACCTACGTAGGCTTAAAATGAGTGAGGAATGTCTGGCCTGCTGGGTGACCTTGAAAATGGCACTCTAAGACCCGCATGCCACTTACACCCAAACTGTGTGTGTCTAGTGAGGTGAATGTCCCTTCCTCGACTTTCCTATTCACCGGTATCCCTTAACTTGTCGCCATTATCTACATATGGGATAAGGGCGAGTTTAGCTGATCCAGGCCAAACAGCGCTCCTAGCCAGCCAGTGAAGGCCAAGGCTACATCTGTTCTGAATCCCAGAATGCCTTTGTGAACGTTCTACAGTGTTCCGGCCGTACCTTCGGTGTTGTGAGAACTAGTTCTTATGTAGTGAAAATTTGTGTCATTCCAAGACACGTGTGCTAGATGTGTTAAGTGCTGCGGGTTTGGAGTTAACAAGTAGTACAGGGTTGGTAACTCTCGAGACGACTGTGGGCCCAGTGAATGACCTTGAAAATTGCACTGCGACCTGCAGGCCACTACACCCATATTGCCTGTGTCTAGCGAGGTGAATATCCCTTCCTTGTCCCTTCTCCTTCCTCGATTTGGAACTCAGCCGTTCGCCTCTTATTTGCTTGTGGTCTAGAGGCGTGTTTTTTTTTTTTTTTTTTTTTTTTTTTTGCCAGACCACATGGGTGCTTGAGTGCCCGTGTCCTCTATGCCGCACTCCGCTCATCTTGCGAGTGTCTCCTGTGTGCCTGCCTGCCTGCTGCAAGCAGGTGTCCGGGTGGTTGGCGCGGGCTTGGCGAGCACAGTCAAGCAAGCTTGAGGGCAGCACTAAAAGCTAGCCAGAACAAGCTAAGGCAGCCTGCAATTATAGCTGTCCTAGGGCCCAGCATGTCTGTGTATACGTTCTGCAGTGCTGCTGGCATACCAGTGTTTCCTGTAGTGGCTTCAGAACAATTTGACGAGCATTGCAGTGCTGACATTTTGAGTGGGACATGCCAGAGGTTCACTTATAAACATAGTAAGTTTGTGGTGATTGGCTTGTACACAGTGAACATTCATCTGTCCTACGTGTGCTAGAAGTGTTAAGTGTTGCTTTCCCCAACTGTTAATTGTCATTTGTAAGCCTGTATTAAGACTTTAAAAGGTTCAGAGTGTGCTTCAGTGTAGTGACTCCTTACATTTGATAAATCAGTGTAATACATGCTCTGCTCAGTGTAAGTGAACTATTAAATATGGTTACATAATTAAGTTGCTTGTCCTAGTGTCATTGCTGTGTTTTCTAATACATTTTCTAGTTCAGACTGAAACTTTACTGCTAAATTCCCAGTAATATTTCAAATTGCAGTGTTCATCTGTGGTGTGAGTGTGTAACTTATGCTTTGTATTTTTACTGTGAACAAGCTTACTCCTGCATAATGTTCAGTTTCATGAATACTTTCTCTCTTGAGTAATTCGGTTACCTTTCAACTGTGTTAAGCAAGAGTCAGCCTGTTAACATCTATGTTCCTTGCCATCTCATCTAGTGGGTCTAGCTCCTAGTTAAAATTGTAATAGTAACAATTTGCAATCATTATACTTCTAGTTATACATTGTGTAAATTGTTTTAGACTATTTGATCAACTGGATTGTAGTGTTTAACTTCTGATACACCAATTTAATGACTGCAGACACGCACTGACACATAATAAACACATTAAAACGCTGGTAACTCCAGAAGCTGGGCCTAGTGTGTGACCTTGAGAAGTTGAGTGTGTTTATTACGACCAGCGGTGTACCACTCTCACCTATATTTACATCAACAAAAGTGTATTCTAAGTGATAAAGTGTACACTTGGTGTACTTGGTAACACTTGTCATACATAGTAACGCGTGTGTAAGTGAGATTGTTTAGGTACTGGTTCATCTATCTACAGCTGCACACTTATGCTTGCATACATGTATAACATAGTAATGTGTGAGTTACCCAGGATGGATCAAGGAAGTCAACCAGAGTGATTTATCTCATTGTCATTGTAACATTACCTAGTTTTTTTGTTTTTTTTTCTTTTTTTCTTTTTTTTTTTTAGTAATTCTGTTTACAATCTATGGTTGGGGTAAGAGGTTGTCTTCAGCATTCATTGTGATGTCTGCTATATTATTATTTCAGTGAGGTACATTAGGTGGCAGTAGCCTGAACTATCTCAAGTGGAAGTTATCATTTGAACCTCATGTTTAACCCTTTGAGGGTTTTCGTCGTACTAGTACGTCTTACGCATAGGGGTTTTTGACGTACTAGTACGCATAAATTCTAGCAGCCTCAAATCTCGCGCGAAAAGGCTGGTAGGCCTAGGTGTGAGAGAATGGGTTTGCGTGGTCAGTGTGCGCGGTAGAAAAAAAATCTGGGACCCAGTGGTGCATTGTGGGAATGCCCTCTTAGTAAACAATGTCCACCATGCCTCGCGGTAAGAAGCTCCTCACTCCTCGGCGAATTGGGACACTTTTGTTCCCCAGTGACAGTTCTAATAGTGATGGAAGTGCCAGTGAAGATGAGTTTCATGGTTTTAGTGAGGTTTTGACCGAAACTAATGACCATAATATCGGTAATAGTGAAGAAAACCCAGACGACCCTCAGCCTTCCACCTCTGGTGCTGGGCCCTCGTGTTCACGTTCAGTTGTTCCAGAACCCAAGAGGAAACTTCTATTTTCCCAAATCCCAGACTCAGATGAGAGCATGGGTGATGATAGTGATAGTGAATATGAACTACAAGCTCTTCAAACTAGTTCCAGTAGTGATAGTGAAGTGCAATATTCCCCAGTGAAGCGTCAGTATATACGACGATATATGCGCTCTGGAAGTGTGCCATATGTTATACCAAGGGGAAGGAGTGTATCTCGGAGTACATCCCGTGGCTGTACAACAGGAACAGACAGTGAAAATGACGAAGATACTGTTGCAATTGGGATGGAAAATGTGCGTGGTGGTAGTGGTGCCGGCGGTGAGGCACCAGCAGTGGGCCATGCTGTCACCCACGCTGCCACCCACGCCGCTGCCTCAGCTGATCTAGAACAAAGGCCACCATCCCCCACTCCCCCACCACACCAGCCTCCACAACCACAACCTCCACAACCACAACCACCTGTCATTGTCCAGTACCCACCAGCAGACCGCACCTGGGATTGGCAGGAAGCTGTCAATTTTGTTCCAAATCCCCACCAGTTTGATGGCAGCCAAAGTGGAATACGGCCATCTTGTGCACTTGGGAACAATGCCACTGAACTGGAATGTTTCGAGTTATTCTTTGACGAACCACTGATGAAAAGTATTGTCATGGAAAGCAACACATACTACGAGTACACCATGGCAAACACATTACTTTCACCAAAATCACGTCTACACCAATGGAAGGAGGCAACTGTGGCTGAGATGTATCTTTTCTTTGCCACAATAATGCTTATGCCACATGTGTATAAGCACAAAGTGAAATCATACTGGTCAACAGACCCCCTGATTGCAACACCAGGTTTCAGTGATATAATGCCAATGAATCGATTTGTGCTAATGTTACGTATGCTTCACTTCTCAGATAAAACCAGGCCTGACAGAACTGACAGGTTATATAAGATTAGGAATGTGTTTGTGTATCTGAAACAGAAATTCAGTACTCATTTTTATCCCTTCAGGAAGCTTGTAATTGACGAGTCTTTGATTCTGTTCAAAGGAAGACTCTCTTTCAAGCAGTACATACCAAGCAAGAGGAAACGCTTTGGTATAAAGTTGTTTGTGCTTTGTGATTGTTACAGTGGTCTGGTATTGGATATTATTGTGTACACTGGAAGTTATACATTGCAAAATACCAGGAAGTTATTGGGCATCTCAGGTGATGTGGTTCGAACAATGATAGAACCATACCTTGGTAAGGGGCATATATTATATACAGATAACTGGTACACAAGCCCCTCACTCAGTGATTTTTTGCGAGTGAACATGACAGATGTGTGTGGCACAGTGCGTGCAAATCGAAAACATATGCCCAGGTTTGACGCTGGCACTCGCAGAGGTGAGGTGCAGGCGTTTGCTGCCAATGACATCATGGCATTTCGGTGGCATGACAAACGAGATGTCACACTGTTGTCATCAATTCACCCTAATGAAATGGCAGACAGTGGCAGGCAGCATAGAGAGAGAAATGAACCCATTCTAAAACCTGCAGCTGTGATTGATTACACCTTCAACATGCGTTCAGTGGACAAATGTGACATGCAGATTGGGTTTGCTGATTGTGTTCGCAAGAGTTATAAGTGGTACATCAAACTGTTTTTCCATCTTCTGGACATTTCCATGCTCAATGCTTATAATATGTATAAGATGAGCACCAGAAACAAACCACAGTACGGCGAATTCTGTTTGTCTGTCATCAGACAAATAGTATTCAAGTACCAAGGAAATGCACCTGCAATTGACCGCCCACCAAATTATCAACAACTACCTGCTCGTCTGAAGCATGGTGATCACTTCCTGGTAAAACTGCCTGCTACTGCTTTGAAGAAAAAGGCTCAGAAGAGGTGTTACGTCTGTTCACATACAAAAAAACGCCCACAATGCAGAGACACTCGTTTTATGTGTGAGGAGTGCAAAACTCCACTGTGCATGACACCATGTTTCAAAGAGTTCCACAGGCTGCAGAACTTCTAGAAACATGTCCTGTGACTGTATATGTGTATATAAAATATAGAAAAATAGTAATAAACAACATTTCATATTGTTTGTGTAAATATTTTCTGTAAACAAAATAATGACAACAGTGTTTACGCCCTTATTGTGTAGTATTGAAAAAGAAATAACTTACAAAATACTGATCATGTTGGCCTCAGAGGCCATAAAAGTTACTCAGAAAAAGAAAAATTGAAAAATAATTGAAAATAGTACATAAAAAAGTAAATAGAAAAATACCGGGTGATGGCAGTCGGCGATGTTACCATATGTTGTTCAATTTTGGCAAATTTCACACCTCCATATCTCGGTAAGTATTGACGTTAAAATTTTTTTGTTTAGCCTATAATGTTTAGAAAAAAATACTCTATTTTTTCATAAGAAAAAATAATTTTTTTTTTTTTGAAATTTGGCCGACCCTGAGAACGAGTTTCGGAGAGGGCCTGTCGACCCTCAAAGGGTTAATGTGATGTATGTCAGAATTCTAATTTTATGCTCAATATTACCTACTTTCTCTCTCTCTCTCTCTGTTCATCTTTGTAATTTGTGATATGGTGTAAGACCTCGCCTGTACCATCCATTATATCATTATATGTACCATATTATTAACACACATACAAGAGGTCTCTGAGTGTGTTTTTGGTGGGGTGTGTGTCGTATTGAGTGGTGGTGGTCTGGGTTGAGTATGGTTGGAGGTGTTCATTGAACTTGAGCACTTGTGTCTTGTGATCTATTTTGGACTTCTGACTTTGTAGTGAATGTTTGCTCTTGCATAAGCTATAAGGGAAAGATAAGCGAGGAATTCTTGTGTTGTGAGTCTTACACCAGATATCATCACTGGCAAACATGGCAACTGTCATAGAGGAACCTATTTCTGCAGGTGATGGAAATGATGATAGCTTCCAGACCTTTAAAAGTAAACAAAAGAGAAAAAGTGAGAAAGGGCTAGAGCGTCGACGTAGTCAGACTCACTTGACTCGTACACAATGTGATACTAAACGTCCTTGGTGCACAGAGGCTGCAAGAAGTCTTTCTTCAAAGGAAGAATGTGTTAAGCTGAACTTCCCTGACAACACCCCGCTGCCTGCTAAGTGTGCATGGCTAATGGAAGCTGTAAACAAGCATCCTAACTCAAGGATCCAATTTAGGAAAAACACACACAACTTTGTGTTTGTGGAACAGAATAAAGAGCTGATCAATGATCTACTTAGTACACCTTATGGGGATATTAAGCTGCTCCGACCTCAATCAGACACTCACCACTTTAAAAAATGGGTCAGTATCATAATCTTTGGATACCCTCTCTGCATGGACCCATCCCATCTGACTCTAAGTGAGCATATCATCAAGCCTAAAAGACTTAAAGGAAAATCCCAAATTATTGCCAGTTGGGTGGGTCCTGTGCCCCTCCCCCGGAATATCTGGGTGCATGGTTTACGTTTCCTAAACATCGAAGTGTACCTACCCCCTAAACGTAGGTGTTACAAATGCCAGCACTATGGCCATGTTGCAGTAGACTGTGGAATACTACATTCTTGGTGTGGTAAGTGTGCTGGGAAACATTCCACTAGAGAATGCACAGTAGGCCCTGACAGCCAAAAATTTAAGTGTATTAACTGTAAAGAAGTTGGGGTTACAGTTTCCCACAAGGACTGCAGTCAGAACCCAAACAACCTTCGAGGTAAACCTGATAACAGTCCTTTAATGGTAACTGAGGATGGGGCCATCCAGTCTACCACAGCCAGATCTGAGACTGAACCTCTGCAAAGTGTGCAAGAACCCCACCTCACTGCAAACAATTCTGGTGATACCAGAATGCCATCACACACACCAGCTGTGGAGGAGCTAGCCATCCCTGCTAGCACATATGGAACTACTGGTCTGCCACTACAGATACCTATGGCTACACCTGAATATGGGGATGAGTTTGTCATTTCTCCCAATACACACAACTACAACAGTCAGACGGACACCACACAGGTAACCTCCCTGGAAATTGGAGATGAGTCAGATGCACAGGACCTACCTGCAATGAATGATGAAACAGAGAACACTAATGTAACCATGGTACCTGTTAAGGTGATAGGTGTTAAAGGAAGCACTAACCCAGAAGTGCCATCCTCCGGAGAGGCATTGGATCCGCCTGACCTTCCTCATATTATAACAAATTTCCAGAAAAAAATTGAGCATCTTGAACAGATCCTGACAAGTTTAATAAATATATGTAATCAGGATGATGCTCTTGAGCATGGTGATGATGTCAAAAGTGCAGCAATCTCCGTTCAGCTTCCAGCAATTTGTGAGAAAGAAGCCCATAACTCTTGCCTTCAAAACTTGCCTCATAACTGGCTGCCAAAATGCCGAAAAATGCTTAAAAATAAAGGTTCTGAAGATAAAGACGTACAAACTATGCTATTTGCTCTTAAGTGTCTGCACACTGCAGTCAAAGCATAATAGTTTTACCATCTTATGAGCAAGAGATTGTAATAACTCACTACAATGGATACATTACAAATCTTTTCATGGAACATTGCTTCCATCAGGAAGCGGTTGCCTGACTTACATCATATTAGTGCAACCAAGAATATTGATGTCATCTGTTTGCAGGAATGTAGATTGAAAGATGGAGCACCTCCACCAAACTTGCCTGGATATGCAGCTTATAACCTAAGGTCAACCAACTGTTGTGTGATGTATGTCAGAAAGAACTTGCCACATTCACTCCTTTCCTTGCAGAGTCGAGTTAACATGCAGTATCATGGTGTCAAAGTATATGCAGGCGATTTTTCCATAAACATTTTTAATCTCTATGCCCCAGCGAACCAGCTTCGACCTGATGCTTTACCAGATCGCATCAATAGTGAACCTACCATCATTCTTGGAGATTTTAATGCCAGACATAAGAATATTGGTGGGTCTATTACAAACACCAATGGAACTAAACTAGTGAGATTGCTGAATGAGCATGATAATGTTCGAATTGTGGGCACTACTGAGCCTACTCACATATATGGTGGCATACTAGATCTGTGTCTTGGATTTAATACATCATATACGATGCATGACTCTGTCATAGTTGATGATCTTCTATCTGATCACTTCCCAAGACTAACAACTGTCAATCTTGATCACATCTCCAGCAATCAAGGAGCTAAATACAGAAGGAGGAAACTTATTCTCAAACCAGAACACAGAGACAACTTTATTAACCACTTGGATCAATGGTATAAGAATTACGAGCCCACTGGCACACAAAAATTTAATGATGATTTAATTACCACTATTGAGAGTGTTCTCACAGATCAAGTGGGCAGGAATAGGAAACAAAGACCCTCCACTATAAATAACAATAAAAACCAATGTAAATACTATAATGATCCACAGCTGCGCAATCTAACACATGCAGCTAGGAGGATTGGTAAAGCATACCGTGAATGTAGAACCCCAGACCTGCTCAGAACGTTCCAAGCTGCACTAACAAATGCAAGGAATAGAAAGGAAGAACTTAGGCAACAGGAATGGGAACAGTTTGTTAGTGGATTAAATAGGTCCACCCCTTTGAGTTTGGCTTGGAAAGGTATAAATAAAATAACCAGGAAAAAGACTGGCAATGTTGCTCATCCCTTTCCTCTTGAAAAAGCAAATGACCTCATAAATGACTGGTCCAAAACATCCAGGCATGAAAGCCTTCCATCTCATATTAGAAAAAATTTAGAGAGTACTTCTGAAGAAATGTTGAAACTGATTAATTTTATGAGCCAAAATATTGATGAGAGTGATTGCCTCTTTACCGAGTATGAATTAGATAATGCATTAACCAAAGGTCGATCAACTGCTCCTGGAGAGGATGGTATAACCTATGATATTCTCAGAACTCTAAGGCACGTGCCTGATAACCCTTTGTTGGCACTGTATAATCTCAGTTACATTGAGGGCGTTCTTCCTACTTCCTGGACCAATAGTCTCATTGTGCCTATCCCTAAGCCCCAACAGCCTGATACATTTAGGCCGATCTCCTTAACTAGTTGTCTTTGCAAAACTTTTGAAAGAATGATGCTTAACAGATTGTACTACAGAATCAGACATCAACTTTCCCCCTACCTCTATGGGTTCATGAAAGGTAAAAGTGTGCAGAACTGTATTTCCACCTTTCTCACTGCACACACCTCTACTAGTTTTACCACTTTTCTTGATCTAAAATCTGCATTTGATATTGCAAACAGAACCGTTATACTACATGAACTAGCCAAAATGAATATTGGTGGTAGCTTACTCTGCTGGATAATAGGATACCTGTCAAATAGAGTATCCTCTGTCCTTTACCAAGGCTTCAGAAGTGATTCTAAAGAAATGTCTTTAGGTACACCGCAGGGAGGAGTTCTTAGTCCCATGCTATTTAATATTCTGATTAATGCTCTCCTAAATGCTCTACCTGCCTCACCTAAACATATAGCTATAAGCTATGCTGATGATATCATGATCCATACAACAGGGCATAAGAAGATGAATACCATTCTTAATGAAGTTCAAGCAATTTGTAATCGACTAGGCCTCATAATATCTTCCTCTAAAACAAAGATATTAACAAGCAAACGACATCCCCCACCCATCTATTTGCAGGGTGAAATCATTAGCTACGTTAAAACTTACAGATATCTTGGTGTAGATGTACCCTTTAACAAATCCACTATACCACAACTAAACAAGAAATGTAAAGCTAGGCTAAATGCTCTCAAAGCTGTTGCTGGCTACAATCCCAACTATGGTGCTAATGTGAGAATCGTGAGAATGATGTACATAGCCTATGTTAGGTCCTTAATTGATTATGCTGCTCCCATGTTGATATTAGCTAGAGAAAGTTCCCTCCGACCCTTGGAGTTAATGCAAAATGAAGCTCTCAGGACTATTCTTGGCTGTCCCAGATCTACAAAAGTTCTTAACATGAGGAAGGAGCTTGGTATTTCTAGTATCAGTGATAGGATTGTTGAAATTAACACTGTACTCGGTATTAGAATGTTGAGAAACGAACCAGACACTGTCACAGTGAATCTTACCAAGTGTCTAGAGGTAAATACACACAGATCTAAATGGATTGTGAAAACGTGCAATTGCATTAAGTTTTATAACCTGCATGAACTGTATCACTGTAGGCAAGAAGAGCATTTCACCCCTCCATGGAAGATGTGTTCATTTAATATCACATACCTACAAGTCCCTCCCAAGAAGCTCATTGCTAGTAATCCCTTCCTTAAATCTCTTGTTAGAGCAACTGCTCAAGAAGAAATTTTTCGCCTAGCTGGTAGTAATAAGTTATCACAAGTTATATACACTGATGGATCTAAACAGGAGTCTTCTGGCAGGGCTGCATCTGCTCTTGTTGCCACCTCCCTAGTTAAGAACGATAATAAATTTGTTGAGTTAGGCATAAGAATTAACAACTGGGCGTCTACACTGCAAACTGAATTGTTTGCAATCCTAATGGCGCTAAAGCTAACCTATGACACTGAGCTTGACTCTATCATCATTACTGATTCTATGTCATCATTGAAGGCTCTTGGCTCATATAATGACTCCAACAACATGCTCATTGGGGAAGCCAGGTATAGATACTCAAAAATTAGGGACAAAGGAATTAATGTACAATTGCTATGGATCCCATCACACATTGGATTACTCCTTCATGATAAAGTTGATATGTTAGCCAAGAAGAGTATCCAGAAGGAGAACGTAGAATATAACTTTGGTATAACTGTGTCTAGCATTAGGAATAATATTAGGAGAGAAGTAAATAATGAAGATGATTGTTATAGGAATGCAGTTAGAAGCCTGAGTAGATCTATAACCCACTATGATAACATGAACGTAGATAAGTATGTTTATGGAGCAACTTGCAATGTGAACAGACTGACTGATGTTGTAGTGGCCAGGCTTAGGCTTGGTTACAAGTACTTCTGGCAGTTTGGGAGACACACAGATGATGATCAAACTAAATGTAAATTATGTGATCAGGCATATGGTCACTCTCTTGAACACTATGTGCTTAATTGTCCACTTATTGAGGAATACAGAGACAGACAGTATAATAACCTATGTGACATGTCAAGATATCTTATTAATGAAAATAAGATACCAGATATACTAAGCAAATTTCCTAAATTTGCTTGTAACAGATAAGTGAACTATAGATATGTAGATATAAATCCATATGTATTCCTGTTAACCCTTTGGGGCCTAGTTCCTAGGCCTTTTGTGTATCCACATGCTCTCGCGCTACCGTGCACAGGATGGATATGGGGTGCACAATAAACTAGCCACTTCGGTGGCAAAATCTAAAATCTGATGGTGCAACAGCAGCTGACCGTGGTGCAGCAGCAGCTGACTGGTCCAGCAACAGCTGACTGATCCAGCAACAGCTGACTGGTCCAGCAACAGCTGACTGATCCAGCAACAGCTGACTGGTCCAGCAACAGCTGACTGATCCAGCAACAGCTGACTGATCCAGCAACAGCTGACTGATCTAGCAACAGCTGACTGATCCAGCAACAGTGATTCTTAAATCTCTCAAACCAACCTTTGCTGGCTTTAAATTCACCAATATGAGCACTAGTTCCAGGCGTTTTTCCCTGTTCACCTGGGTGTTAGTCGACTGGTGTGGGTTGCATCCTGGGAGACAAGATTAAGGACCCCAATGGAAATAAGTTAGACAGTCTTCGATGACACTGACTTTTTTGGGTTATCCTGGGTGGAAAATCCTCTGGGGTTAATTGTTTCTTGGTATTCTCAATAAGCCACACCAACAACGGTGCTACAGCAGCAGCAGCAGCTGACGGTGGTACTGCAGCAACAGACGATGCTACAGCAGCAACAGACGATGCTACAGCAGCAGCAGACGATGCTACAGCAGCAACAGACGATGCTACAGCAGCAGCAGACGATGCTACAGCAGCAGCAGACGATGCTACAGCAGCAGCAGACGATGCTACAGCAGCAGCAGACGATGCTACAGCAGCAGCAGACAGTACTACAGCAGCAGCAGCAGCTGACGGTGGTACAACAGCAGCAGCAGCTGATGGTGGTACAGCAGCAACAGACGATGCTACAGCAGCAGCAGACAATGCTACAGCAGCAGCAGATGGTACTACAGCAGCAGCAGCAGCTGACGGTGGTACAACAGCAGCAGCAGCTGACGATGGTACAGCAGCAACAGACGATGCTACAGCAGCAGCAGACGGTACTACAGCAGCAGCAGCAGCAGCTGACGGTGGTACAACAGCAGCAGCAGCTGACAGTGCAGCAGCAGCTGACAGTGCAGCAGCAGCTGACAGTGCAGCAGCAGCTGACGGTGGTACAGCAGCAGCAGCAGCTGTACCACCAATAGTAGCAATGGTTGATTGGGGTTTATTATACAACCTGGCCAGCTCGGAGACACGCACTCCACTTTCATACTTATCAATGATCTTTTTCTTCATCTCTATAGTAATTCTCACCCTTATTGCTGTAGGGTTGGCACTAGAAGCTTTCTTGGGGCCCATGGTCACTTATTTTCCAGAAAAAGTCACCAAAAACACTGTAATAATACGAAATGTTCCGATTGTATGCTTGGATGTTACCGCGGAGGGTGGCTGGTAAACAATGCCACCGGCAGAACATGTGAGCGTGGCTCAGGCCGCACATTGGACGCGTCTCGGACGAAGGGTGGTGAGCGGGTTTTTGGGCGGTATGCGAGGCAAAATTTTTGTGATCAAAGCGTCCGGTATGCGGATTGTACGGTATGCGATGCGTACGGTATGCGGGGGTCCACTGTATGTGCATATGTATGCATTTCAACTCTTGAAGGGCTACATCTGCTGATATTCAATGTTAACCTTGCTTCTAGATATAGCAAAGAAAATTTGCCCAATATTATTTATTCACTGGAAAACAACAGAAATTAATGAAATAGGACTTACAAAACAAGGCAGAAATAAAACAACCAATAAACAAAATGACTTTCTTCGGTGCAGTTACTTATATAGTACAGTACAGCACAAGTCAACATAAGAAAATCACATTGGTCCACTATATGTTGGATTGAAAATTTTATAATGCTATATTAACAAATTCCTCTAATAATAATAATAATAATAATAATAATAATAATAATAATAATAATAATAATAATAATAATAATAATAATAATAACATCTTTTTAACAACATCAGCAATTTCCTACCAAGGTAAGGTGACCTTCCCCCTTCAAAGAAAAAAATAAAGGGGTAACATTCACCATCATTCACTGAAAAGCTGTTTTGTGAGAAGTGAACAGATATTCAAAATTCAAGTGGCTTTCCAAACTGTAACATCACCACCCTTCCTTTAGAGTGTAGGCTAACCAGTTAACCTGAATCCCTTCATAAATGTTACCTTGCTCACACAACACCACCATGCCACATTCCCTAAAAGCCCTTTGTCTTCACTCACCCTGATTTAACATGCTGAAACATATTTGCTGGATGTTCAAGCCCCTGCCACTTACAACCTCCTACACACCCTCCCTCCAACTCTTCCCTGAATAACCCCTACCACCCACCATCAGACACTCCTCTCATCCTCTCTTAATGTCCAGACCTGAACAACCCCACTTCACAGTCCTCTGAACAGTACTTTTCATAACTACACCATTTCCTAATTTCTACAATTTTTTTTTTTTTTGTATATTCATAGTGTAAAATGCTCTATAAAATGATATCTCTGCCTCCAGTCTCTTCTGTGCTGTAACTTTTCACAGCCCAGGCCTACACCCATATAAAAAGGTTAATATCATTATGCTCTAGTACACGTCTCTTATCTAAATACTGTAACCTCCTACACACCCTCCCTCCAACTCTTCCCTGAATAACCCCTACCACCCACCTCTTTGCCTCTATTGATAAACTTCTTTCTCTCCACAGATGCCTCAATGCTTCACTTACCTTTTTCCAACATTTATTCTATGGTTCACTTTATCTTTCATGCATCCATATGCTGATGCATCCACTTCCAAACATCTAAATGCATTCACTTCCTCTATACTCCTTACTTCTAATCTGATATCTAATTTTTTCATTGCTAAATTGTGTTACTCTCATCACTTTGCCTTTCCTAGTGTTAACCTTTAATTTCTTCCTTTTATACATCCTCCCAAACTTGTCTATAAACTGTTCCCTTCAAAATCTCCCACAGGAACTATGACAACTCATACTTCATATTAGATTCATATCTTTTAATCCCACCCCCTCTCGCCAACCCCCAAACAAAGGATCGAGCCTCCACCACGTCTTGTACTGAATGGCTAACAATGGTTTAGGGCTTAACATGAATTAAATGAATAAATACAATGCCTACATACCTCGCTCTCCTCATAAAACCTCTTTATTACTTTTAATAATGTACTACCAATTCATTCATTTGCAGCATCTATCACACTGCTCCCCAGTCTACCCTATCACATACCATTTCTAAATCCATAAATGGAAAAAAACAGTTCTTTACCCTTATCTATGAATTGTTCACTTCAAGCTAAATACAGTGGACCCCCGACTTACGATATTAATTCGTTCCAGAAGTCTATTCGGGTGCTGTTACCGAACGAATTTGCTCCCATAAGGAATGTTGCAAATCAGATTAGTCCGTTATAGACCCCAAAAATACACTTACCAAAGCACTTACAAAAATACACTTACATAATTGCTTGAGTTGGGAGCTGTTTGTAAGTCGGGGGTCCACTGTACTGCATTATACTGTACAGTAGGGTCCCACTTTATGGCATTTTGCTAATACGTACAGTGGAACCTCTACTCATGAGTTTAATCCATTCTGTTACTTTGCTCTCATCTCGATTTGCTCGTTTGTTGAGTCACTTTTCCTCATTTAAATTAAGTGAACTGGAATTAATCCGTTCCAGTGGAATTCCAGGCATGACAAAATACTTCAATATTTCCCTAATGTCAACTCTACGGCTTATTTAGCTATCACAGTTCATCTAATATGACATAAACAATATTAATAACACAGAAACATGATATACACACTAGAATGAATGAAATATGTCATTACATATGTGGCTAGTGATAGTGTGGCAGCGGCCATTGTTGTTGTTGGGGTGTATTGAGCCACCACAGCAGCCGTTCCTGCTCCTGACTATATACCTTCCCATTCTTTTATTATAACAGAAAACAGTGTGTTTGTAAGGGAAACTCCATTAGATCACTATGTACTGTACATAGTTTCATAAGGGAAACAATAATAATAATAATAATAATAATAATAATAATAATAATAATAATAATATGTAAAGAAATTATGTAGTAATACAGCATTTAACTTGGAGATGGAGAAGAGATGCTGGGCACAGTGGTCTATGCTGTCAGGAGTTCATTTCATTCCGTCCTTTTTCAGAATGTTTCGAAAATGAGTTATGCAAGCGTCATTACATAGCTCCAATGCATTTAACTGCTACAATTTTTACTTAAATATCATTTCACTATTCACTGAATTTTGGCTTTTTCTCCACACTTGTCACGCTTTCATCTGCAGGGCGTTTCAATAAAAAACTGTCCAAGGATATTGTTATTATTATTACATATTATTAATTAGTATGTATGTATTCTTATAATAATACTCTTGCTTAACCCTTTCAGGGTCCGTCCCGTAGATCTATGGCTTCACGTTGAGTGTCCAAACCATAGATCTACGCCAAAATTCTAGCGCTGTCAAATTTAGCGCGAAAACGCTCATAGGCCTACATGTGAGAGAACGGGTCTGTGTGGTGGGTGTGCCCCATAAACAAAAAATCTAGGTGCCCGCATAGCATTGTGGGAACGCCGGCTCAATTACCCTTGTTCACCATGCCTCGTCGCAAGTCAGCTCTCACTCCCCGGAAAATTGGGACTCTCCTCTTCCTATCTGATAGTTCTGACACTGATGGAAGTGGAAATGAAGACGAATTCTACGGCTTTCATCAGTTAGTGACCGAAAAGAATGACCAGGATATCGATAATAGTGCAGAAAACCCTGACGATCCTCAACCTTCTACCTTTGGTGTGGGCACTCGTGACTCACGGTCGGTTGTTCCTCAACGCAAGAGAAAACTAATATTTTCGCGTGGCCAGGCCTCTGACTTCAGTAATGATGATGATAGTGACGTGGATTGTGATTTTATTGCGCTCGACGATCATTCGAGTAGTGATAGTGAGGAATCATATTCACCAGTGAAGCGTCAGTATGTTCGCCGCTGCATGCGCTCGGGTAGTGTACCCTATGCTGTGCCCAGGGGACGGAGTACATCCTGGAGTACATCCCGTGGCCCTACACCAGTTTTAGGTAGTGATAGTGAGGATGATGTGGCTACCCTTGGCATGGATAGACCACAGGCATCAGTGGATGGTGTTAGTGGTGATGGTAGTGGCACCGCCATGCGTGACTCACCAGGCCACGCTGGGACCCACGCTGCTGACTCGTCAGTTCAAGGACAAAGCAGAGCGCCAGCCACCAGCCCACCACAACCACAAACACCCGCACAACCAGCCTATGATGTCCAGTATCCACCAGCAAACCGTATGTGGGATTGGCAGCAAAATCCCAATTTTGTTCCCAAGCCTCACCACTTTGATGACTCTCAAAGTGGAATTCTACCTACTTGTCCCCTTGGAACCACGGCCAATGAACTGGAATTCTTTGAATTATTCTTTGACTAGCCATTGATGGAAATTATTGTCAGGGAAAGTAATAAGTATTTTGAGTACACCATGGCAAATACGATCTTATCACCACAGTCAAGACTACACAGGTGGAAAGAGACGACTGTTGCAGAAATGTATTTGCTTTTTGCAACAATAATGCTTATGCCTCACGTCTATAAGCATAATATAAAAGCATACTGGTCCACAGATCGGCTAATTTCTACCCCGGTCTTCAGTGAAATCATACCAGTGAACAGGTTTATCTTACTCTTACGTATGTTGCACTTCTCTGACAAAACCAGGCCTGACAGAAGTGACAGGTTATACAAGATTAGAAATGTTTTCATGTATCTCAAACAAAAGTTCAGCATATACTTTTATCCATTCAAGAATCTTGTAACTGACGAGTCTTTGATTTTGTTCAAAGGTAGACTGTCATTCAAGCAGTATATACCGAGCAAGAGGAAATGCTTTGGTATAAAACTGTTTGTACTCTGTGATTGTGACAGTGGCCTGGTGTTGGATATTGTTGTATACACAGGTAGTAAAACATTGAAAGATACCAAGATGTTATTGGGTATCTCAGGTGACGTAGTGAGAAACATGATGGCACCTTATCTTGGTAAGGGGCATACATTATATACCGATAACTGGTACACAAGCCCATTACTCAGTGATTTCATGCGAGTGAACAAGACAGATGTGTGTGTGGAACAGTGCGTTCTAATCGTAAACATATGCCCAGGCTCAATGCAGGTGCTCATGGTGATGACGTGCAGGTGTTTACTGCCAATGACATCATGGCATTACAGTGGCATGACAAACGAGATGTCACATTGTTGACAACCATTCACCGTAATAAAATGCAAGACAGTGGCAAAGTTGATCGAGTGACTAATGAACGTATTCGAAAACCAGTGACAGTGATTGATTATACACAAAACATGCGCTTGGTTGACAAATGTGACATGCAGATTGGTTTTGTTGACTGTGTTCGTAATAGTTACAAGTGGTACATGAAACTTTTCTTCCATCTCATGGACATTTCAATGCTCAATGCATATAATATGTACCAAATAAAGACTGGCAACAGACCACCGTATGGTGAATTTTGTTTGTCTGTTGTCAGACAACTCATAATGAAGTACCAGGTAAGAACACCTGCTATACAACATGGTCCTCGAATTCCTCAGGATATACCCAAGCATTTGAGGAGGGAAGGTGATCATTTCATAATACAACTTCCTTCAACTCAGAAGAAATTTGCTCAGAAGAGATGCATCGTCTGTGCACAAACAAAACGACGGCAACAAAGACGCAAAGACACTCGGTTTATGTGTGAGGAATGTAAGGTGCCTCTGTGCATGGTGCCTTGTATCAAGGAGTTCCACAAGCTCCAGCAGTTCTAAAACCATGTCCAGTGATTGTAAATATGTAAATATATGATAGAACATTAGTATTATACAAGATTTGTACATGTTTATTATAATAAACAACAGTGGTAAACAATAATATGATAATAACTTTAGTGCGGTTATTGTGTTCAATACAGTGAGTTTATA
This sequence comes from Cherax quadricarinatus, assembly GCF_038502225.1. NCBI lineage: Eukaryota > Metazoa > Arthropoda > Malacostraca > Decapoda > Parastacidae > Cherax > Cherax quadricarinatus. Next base: position 13,444,371 of record NC_091299.1, on the reverse strand, counting down.
TATATACATTATATACAGTATTGGTCTCTCAGGCCCCAAATGTTAGTAGGAATAGAAAAAAATTGGAAAAGAAAAGAAAAAACAATAAAAACCGCAAAATAATGTAATGCGCGTATATGGAATTCGTCGATGTTGCCGCCACCACATCATTTTTGACAAACTTCTTGGCACTGTATTTCGGTAAGTACTGATCAGAAATTTTTTTTTGTCTTATTACCTTCACAAAAATATGCTCTTTAATTCTGTAAGAAAAAATAATTTTTTTTTTTTTCAAAATTTCTTGGACACTGGAGCACCACTTCAGATTTTGGCCTTGGACCCTGAAGGGGTTAAGATTTGGAATTTTTATTCACACAAAAAATAGAAGATTTACTGTTATGCAGACTACTGCATTATTGTAATAATTGTACAAATAGTGTCAACCTATTTGTGACTGCATATGAGACTGGCCAGGTGGACACATATTGGACAGTGACGTCATTTGTTTACTTTTGAACATCACCAAAGAATTGAACATTTCCACTACTTTGAGCTCAATTTCAAGGTACTTTTCCTTGTGAAAGCAATCAAAATAGATGGGGTTGTAAGAGAAGTAAATGCGAGGGTCTTGACAAGAGGCGTGGAGTTAAAAGATAAAGAATAACACACAAAGTAGGAGTTGTCACAGCTGCTCTTTGCTGATGACACTGTGCTCTTGGGAGATTCTGAAGAAAAGTTGCAGAGATTGGTGGATGAATTTGGTAGGGTGTGCAAAAGAAGAAAATTAAAGGTGAATACAGGAAAGAGTAAGGTTATGAGGCTAACAAAAAGATTAGGTGATGAAAGATTGAATATCAGATTGGAGGGAGAGAGTATGGAGGAGGTGAATGTATTCAGATATTTGGGAGTGGACGTGTCAGCGGATGGGTCTATGAAAGATAAGGTGAATCATAGAATTGATGAGGGAAAAAGAGTGAGTGGTGCACTTAGGAGTCTGTGGAGACAAAGAACTTTGTCCTTGGAGGCAAAGAGGGGAATGTATGAGAGTATAGTTTTACCAACGCTCTTATATGGGTGTGAAGCATGGGTGATGAATGTTGCAGCGAGGAGAAGGCTGGAGGCAGTGGAGATGTCATGTCTGAGGGCAATGTGTGGTGTGAATATAATGCAGAGAATTCGTAGTTTGGAAGTTAGGAGGAGGTGCGGGATTACCAAAACTGTTGTCCAGAGGGCTGAGGAAGGGTTGTTGAGGTGGTTCGGACATGTAGAGAGAATGGAGTGAAACAGAATGACTTCAAGAGTGTATCAGTCTGTAGTGGAAGGAAGGCGGGGTAGGGGTCGGCCTAGGAAAGGTTGGAGAGAGGGGGTAAAGGAGGTTTTGTGTGCGAGGGGCTTGGACTTCCAGCAGGTATGCGTGAGCGTGTTTGATAGGAGTGAATGGAGACAAATGGTTTTTAATACTTGATGTGCTGTTGGCGTGTGAGCAAAGTAACATTTATGAAGGGGTTCAGGGAAACCGGCAGGCCGGACTTGAGTCCTGGAGATGGGAAGTACAGTGCCTGCACTCTGAAGGAGGGGTGTTAATGTTGCAGTTTAAAAACTGTAGTGTAAAGCACCCTTCTAGCAAGACAGTGATGGAGTGAATGATGGTGAAAGTTTTTCTTTTTCGGGCCACCCTGCCTTGGTGGGAATCGGCCAGTGTGATAATAATAAAAAAAAAAAATCTTCCATTCTCTCAAATGAGACCAAAAAAACGAGAATACAGTGGACCCTTGGTAATCAACCGTTCTGGATATCGGCCAATTCGGTTTTCGCTTACTTTTTTGGCAAAAATTCTATCCCGGTTATTGGCCATTATTTCTGAGATCAGCCATATTGAACGCATCCACCCGCCACTCTGTCGTGTTTGTGAATCAGTCTGGGTGAGGAAGATTCCGTGCATTCATCCAAACATTTTGCTATAATCCATTGTTTTTTGTGGTTATTGATCGAGTGCAACTGCGAAATAAGCCACCATGGGCCCAAAGAAAGTTCCTAGTGCCAGCCCTTTGGTAAAGAAAGTGAAAAACATGATAGAATTCAAGAAAGAACTAGCAAAGTACAAAAGTGAAGGAGGAAGAGAGAGGGGAGAATGTGCCTTCTTCAGTGATTCAGTGATTCTACGATATGTACGATACTAAAGCAGCAAGAGTCGATAAAGGCTATAGCACCACCCAATGATAAAGTGTAACAGTAACAGTATAGCAAGTAAGTTAAGTGATCAAGCGATAGAAAAAGGACGACACAAAACTGACTCTTCCAATGTTGTGGGAGGTATATAGGGCCACTGACAATATACACTGCCCTGCATATCTTCCACCACCCTAAACCAATGCCAGCATCTCCTCCAAGTGTAAATATTTTTTATTTATAAATTAAAGTGTAAATATTTCTTATTTATAAAATACGTACATTGTTTCAGTGTGAATAGTGGTGGTGGCCTCTGCTGCCACTACCACCACCACTATATGTATGGCTTATGTTGTCAGTGGTCCTTACAAACCCAATAACAAAAACACCACCACCACTATGTAATGACATATTTTAGCCATTCTAGATTATATACTGTGGAACCTTGGCTTACAAAAGCCCCACCATGCAAATTTTCCAGGATACGAACAGTCATTTGGTCAATTTTTCGCATCTGGATATGAATGAAATTTCAGGATGTGAAATCCCCACAGTGGCTCTTGATCTAGAGAATTTGAAATTGGATCTGTGCTCAAGTTCCCTAAATTAATAATAATATTAATAATAATTCTAGGTAGTAGGTCGGTAGACAGCAACCGCCCAGGGAGGTACTACCGTCCTGCCAAGTGAGTGTAAAACGGAAGCCTGTAATTGTTTTACATGATGGTAGGATTGCTGGTGTCTTTTTATTCTGTCTCATACACATGCAAGATTTCAGGTACGTCTTGCTACTTCTACTTACACTTAGGTCACACTACACATACATGTACAAACATATACATAAACACCCCTCTGGGTTTTCTTCTATTTTCTTTCTAGTTCTTGTTCTTGTTTATTTCCTCTTACCGCCATGCGGAAGTGGAACAGAATTCTTCCTCCGTAAGCCATGCGTGTTGTAAGAGGCGACTAAAATGCTGGGAGCAAGGGGCTAGTAACCTCTTTCCTGTCTATATTACTAAATGTAAAAGGAGAAACTTTCGTTTTTCCTTTTGAGCCACCCCGCCTCGGTGGGATACGGCTGGTGTGTTGAAAGAAAGATTAATAATAATTATTTTTATTATTCTTACAATAATACATATGTACTAATATTAATAATGCTAATAATAATATTAAAATATAATATAATAATAATAGTGTTCACTCATTACTTACCTTAAAATATCTGTAGTCTTAATCAAGAGTGAGAGGTGAGTAAACAAGATTAAATGAATAAACGAGAGAGATAATGAGAGTGTAAAAGGTTCAAGAGTTTTATAAACAAACCAGTTGTTGTTGTTGTTACCAGCCTGGATACGAATGGTTTTTGTTCACTCCATCAAGTCGACTGGAAAAACATCTCATATTTATGTTAATTTATATGTTTCATGGTGTATTTATTATATAATTTTGAAAAACATATCATAGATGGAATAAGCAAAATGTCTATATGTATTAATGTTTTATACACATTTAATGTGCCTCAGAGTGATTATTATTGTGTTGTTATTATCATTATTAATATGACGTCTTCAGGACTAATAACACACTCTTAGTGATTTTAACCCTTTGGGGGTTTTGGCCGTACTAGTACGGCTTATGCACCAGGGTTTTTGACGTACTAGTGCGCATAAATTCTAGCGCCCTCAAATCTAGCAAGAGAAAGATGGTAGGCCTACATATGAAAGAATGGGTCTATGTGGTCAGTGTGCGCAGTATAATGAGAAAAAAAAAACTTTGACCGTGTTTTTGGACTAAAACAGCAACTTTGCACTGTATTTTCGTATGGTATTTATTGATGTATTCTAGTTTTCTTGGCCTCATTTTATAGAATGGAAGAGATATTATAGAAATTGAGATGATTTTGACTGGTTTTACAATGAAAAGTACATTGAAATTGAGCTCAAAGTAGCAGAAATGTTCGATTTTTACTAAAGTTCAAAAGTAAACAAATTATGCTAAGCGTCCAATACACGTCAACTGGTGGGTCTAATATTCTTTCACAAGTGCGCCGATATTATTTATACCATTTCTACACTAATGCAGTAGTCTGCATAACAGTAAATCTTATTTTTTTTGTGAGAATAAAAAATCAAAGTGGAAAGCAAAAGAAATGTAAGAGGGGCCTGGGGACGTGACTAATGAACAGAGGAAATGTTATTTTAGTGCCAGGAATGTCTTTCTTGTTTATTCTGGACCCTATTTGGAAATTGGCATCTTTTGAAATTTGTGTGAAATTGGCAAAATTGCTAAATTCTGACCACTTTATTGGATAGTTGAAATTGGTAAATGGGTGATTTCTTGTACTCATTCGATAGAAAAAACGGAATTCTAGTAAAATAGCTATGATTTTTGTCAACTAGTACACTGGAATTGGCCGAAAATAGGGCTCAAAGTGGGCAAAAATCACCGATGCGTAAACATCATCGAGACCGCTAACTTCGGGAGAGCATAATTCCGTAAGTTTTCCATCAAATTTCATACTTTTGGTGTCATTATGATCGGGAAAAGATTCTCTATGTTTTCACAAGAAAAAATCATTTTTTTTTTTTTTTGGAAATTTTGGCGACCCTGAGAACAAGTCTCTGAGAGGGCCTGGCAACCCCCAAAGGGTTAATGTGTACCTGCATGCCAGCACAGGCACAAGATGTGGAGTTTAAAGCAGTTAAGTTCAGTGACAAAGTGTAGCATTAAGAGTGTAGCAATTAAGCGATAGAAAAAGGACAAAACGAAATAAACTCCTGACAGCATACGCCGCTCTGCTTATCCTCAATTCAAAGTTTATTCTCTATAAGGATTACAATGCTGAGTTTACAGAATTTGGTTATTGTGTGGTTTACATGTAGTAAAATAATAATTACAGAATGTACCACTAGAACACCTAGCATGGCTAAGCATTTCGGGCAGACTTAAATTAAATCTTAAGTTTAAAATATTACAAAATTATGAGGTAAGTTGGTATTATGGCTAAGTGACTAAATACTAGTTTGTGAGTTTAGCAATGTGAATGCTTTTGTTTTGGCACTATACATAGTTTCAGTATTGGAGTATCACAGGCCAACTTATGACTAGTTAAGATTCATTATTTTGAGATTGAGATTGATATTTCTGTTTATGGTCAAATGGGTGAGTGAGTGTAAGTGTTAACCACCAGGTGGTATTCGTGTAATTAGTTGACAGGGTGTATCAGGGAGATAAGATGTTTTCTGATGGTAGTTTTGAAGGTGATGAATGTGTCTGCAGTTTTAGAATTTTCAGGTAGGGTGTTCCAGATTTTAGGGCCTTTGACATACATTGAATTTTTGTAAAGGTTTAGTCTGACACGGGGAATGTCATAGAGATGTTTGTGTCTGGTGTTGTGCCTGTGGGTTCTGTCGCAACTATCAAGAAAGCGTTTTAGGTCAAGGTTAATATTGGAATTTAAGGTCCTGTAGATGTAGATTGCACAGTAGTAAGTGTGGATGTACTGAACAGGGAGTAAGTTTAGATCTATGAAGAGTGGGGGGTGTGTTGCCAGGGATGGGATTTAGTGATTATTCTTACTGCGGCTTTTTGTTGGGTTATCATTGGCTTTAGGTGTGTTGCTGCAGTTGAACCCCAAGCACAGATAGCATAGGTGAGGTATGGATATATAAGTGAATGGTATAGTGTGAGAAGGGCAGTTTGCGGCACGTAGTATCGTATCTTGGAGAGGATCCCAACTGTTTTGGATACTTTTTTGGTTATGTGTTGGATATGGGCACTGAAGTTCAGGTTGTTGTCGAGGTATAGGCCTAGGAATTTGCCCTCATTATGCCTGGCAATTAGAGTGTTGTCAATCTTAATGTTAATTTGCGCATCTCCTGCTCTGCTACCAAACATAATGTAGTAGGCTTTGTCAGTGTTAAGCGTAAGTTTGTGATGAATGGTTTGAAAAACCGACGGTTTTTCAAACCATTCATCACAACTGTCAGACACGGCAGCATCATGGGGTCTTGTTACAAAGAATTCTTCAACACTTGTTCAACCTTTGGACGAAGACCTACTTCGACTAGTGGATGGTACCACTATGACCCCGCCTCCATCTGCTTCACGTCACCTCACTACAGTATATAAGCCACGTCTACGGCCCTATGCTGTACATTCTACAAGATTGATGGACTGAACACATCGACTCCAGGTTGAGGGACTGATTACCTCATTCTCCTCCTCTCCTTACGCCTTCCTCTTTGTATTGGACTGATGAAGCCACTGTGTGGCGAAACGTTTCCTGAATAAAGATTCCCATATGCTGCATAAGTGTCTCAATCTTCAAGCGTAAGTTTATTGGCTGTCATCCAAGTCGATATTTTGCAAGGTATGTAAATGGTGTACGTACACCAGTTCATTTCTACATTATAGTTTTCTTATGAAAGAAGTGATCTAATGCAGTTAGCCTCACCAACTCCATTTTCTCTTATACTAACATGTCTGAAGGAGGAAAGAATGGGAAGATGTTTTCATAGCTTGAGTGTGAATGCCCGCAACCATCATCCTCCCCCGCCACCATACATACAGTGGACCCCTGGTTTACGATCACCTCCCAATGCGACCAATTATGTAAGTGTATTTATGTAAGTGCGTTTGTACGTGTATGTTTGGGGGTCTGAAATGGACTAATCTAATTCACAATATTCCTTAGGGAAACAAATTCGGTCAGTACTGGCAATTGAACATACTTCTGGAATGAAAAAATATCGTAAACCGGGGATCCACTGTATTTTATTCACTCTAGAGTGTATATCAGGTTTTTATGTTATTTATATTGTTTACATGTATTATGTCATATTAGATGAATTGTGATAAATAAATAAGCCGTAGAGCTGATATTAGTGTCATATTGAAGTACTCCTTTGTCATGCCTCCTGACAGCAGGAATTCCCCTGGAATGAATTAAAGGCATTTCAATTAATTTAAATGAGGAAAATTAACCCAGCATACAAACGAATCAGGATACGAACAAGGTCACAGAACAGATTAAATTCGTAAGCAGAGGTTCCACTGTATCACATTTCTTTGTTATTAATATTGTTTATTATGTCATATCAGATGAATTGTGATAGATAAATAAGCCGTTGAGTTGATAATTGTGTCACATTTCAGCATTCTGTCCTGTCTCCAAACAATAAACTTGCCTCCTCCACTCCTCGCCATTTTGCATATGCCAACAAGACTTCAATAAAGGTAAGTGACTTAAATGTTCATTTATCCATTTCATTAGCAATTTTATTTAGTTCTCATTGTTTTGGGTATGTAAAACTATAGTTAATCTTTAAAAAATGTATTTTTTGTTAATATTTTTGGGTGTCTGGAATGGATTAATTGTATTTACCTTAATTCTTATGGGAAATATTTCAGTTTTCGGCCATTTCAGTTTTAGTCCGACCTTCTGGAATGGATTACGGCCAATAACTGAGGGTCCACTGTACAACGATAAAAACGATACAAAAATATACCACTAAGGGGCAGCTAATGGCTGAGAAGTGACCTCCGTTATTTATGGTCCGATTTCTTTCACCTGATATAATATTCAATTCTCCTGTAATCACTCCAACTCGTCTAATGACCGTATGACTTATGTATTGCCTTACTATTCTTAAGTTAATCTTTAAGTTTGCTCAAAATGCTCAGCATACAGAAGGGCTTTTGGCATGTACACCCAACTATTATATTCCTCTGTACAACCATGTAATTTGTCAAAATAAAAAACCTAACTCTAAATCTAAATTACTGCTAACCAGAACTCCTAAATCCTTTTTGCAATCCGTAATATTAAGATGTACATTATTTAGTTTATATGTGGCATGGTTATTTTCCTGTCCAACATTTAGAACTTTGCATTTGTTTCCATTAAACTGCATCTGCCACTTCTCCGATCACTGGAGTGCTCTAATGTCCTCATAAGAATGAAATGGACGGCCTATTTTGGTGTCATCAGCAAATTTGCTTAAGTCACTATTTATTCCCTCATCTATGTTGTTTATGTAGATTGTGAACAACAAGGGGCTCAACACTGACCCCTGCGGAACACCGCTTGTGACATGCCCCCATTCTGATTTCTCCCCATTTATGCAAACTCTCTGCTGCCTGTATGTCAACCATGCCTCTACCCAGGAAAAAATTTCTCCTCCTATTCCATGTGCCTTAAGTTTTCTCAACAGCCTCTGATGTGGAACTCTATCAAAAGCCTTACTGAAGTCCATATACACAATATCATATTCAATACCATGATCTACCTCCTCAAATACGTACCATAGTGAAAAAAGTTAGTAAATTTGTAAGACAGGAATACCCCTTTGTAAAGCCGTGCTGAGATTCCTTAATCAATTTATGCTTTTCAAGATGGCTATGAATTGCTTTGGCAATTATTGATTCCATAAATTTACCAACTATGGAGGTAAGGCTTATTGGTCTATAGTTCGAAGCTAAGGACCTGTCACCTGCCTTGTAAATAGGTACTTATTACATTTGCCAATTTCCACTTGTCTGGCAATATGCCAGTTTGTAGTGATATACAGCAGACCGTCATTTAGCACGAGTTTATTTGGCACGATTCGGGTATAGCTGTTACCCACGGGATTGGCTGTGAGCTACACCATTGAGTCAATGGGGGAGGCCTGCCACCAACCCCGCCACCCTGGGCCACCCACACGATCTTCTGGGAGCTAGCTGTGTTTGTTTAGATACTTATTTTAATTGCCATATCTTAAATCTGCTAAGCAATCGTGGCACCTAGTAGGCATACGAGTGTTGCTGAAAGTAGCAAGAAAAGGTTGAAGCGTGTTAAGTCTAGGAATTACGAAGAAAATCGAGATATTAGATAAGCTTAAGAGTGGCTCACATGTGGAGGATATAGTGAGGGCCTATGGCCTTAATGAAGCGTCAGTTCATACAATTAGTAAGAACAAGGTGAATACATGAGGTAGTGTAATAAATAATCCAAGATGTCATCTCATGAAAAGAATGACACGTAGATCACAACAAGTAAATAAAACAGAAAACTTGTTGCTTGAGTGGATCGAACAAAAGACAAAGAAAGGCACACCATTTAATTTCAACCTAATTAAGGAAAAGGTCTTACATTTGTTTAAAGCAGTGTGTGATAAGGAAGGAAGGTCTGAAAATGAGTGTATGTTTAGCACAGGTTGGTTCCAAAACTTTAAGTTGCACAAGTTTCATAATGCTGTAGTATTAAGTTTTCTGGTGAAAATGCTTCAGCTGATCATACAGCAAGTAATTTCCCTGCTGAATTGCAGGAAATTATTTCTAAGGGTGGCTATGAGCTACATCAAGTGTTTAATGCTGATAAAGACAAGTGTTTTTTGGAAGAAAATGCCAACACGAACTTATATCAGTCAGCAAGAGAAAAGTGCACTGGGCTTCAAGGCAGCAAAGGATCACTTCACCTTGCTCCTTTGCGGTAATGCATCAGGTGATTTCAAGTGTAAGCCCATGATTATTTACCACTCTAAGAATCCTTGTGCTTTGAAAGGTGTATATAAAAACACCTTACCAGTAATTTGGAGGTCAAACCAGTCAGCCTGGATGACAAAGGAAATATTTATTGACTGGTTTAAGCATCATTTTATTCCTGAAGCTATGTTTTTACCTGCACAGCAAGAACCTTGCATTCAAGGCTCTCTTCATTCTTGATAATTCCCATACTCATCCACAAGCTTTGCTGGATGTGACCCCACATGTAAAAGTTGTATTTTTACCTCCAAATGGAATATCTCTAATTCAACCACTGGACTGGGAAGTTATTAAGTCATTCAAGCGTAACTACATAAAAAAGTTACGAAAAAACTAGTTGCATCAATGGATTCTGACTCCAGCTTGACAGTACCAAGCTTCTGGAATAAATTTAACATTGCAGATGCTATCAGCTATGCTAGAAGTGCATGTAATGAAGTGCCCCAATCAACATTAAATGCAGGCTGGGGAAAGTGATGGCCTTCTGTAGTTAATTCTTTCACTGGTTTTTCCTTGCTTGAGAGTCAGGTTCAGGAAATTGTTCAGCTGGCAAGGAGATTACCAGGTGATGGTTTTGAAGATATGAATGAAGATCTGAATGCGCTCTTAGAGGATAATGATGATGAAGACAGGAGTCCAGAGGAAATGTTGGCAGAGCTTCATGCACAGATACAAGGGAGGAAGATAACATAAAATTAAGAAGAACCTGAAGTAAAACAGTTAATCTTGCAGCAGTTACGTGAGCAGTTCCATATTATTGGTAAAGTTGCAGACTTTTTCACTGAAGAAGACCCTGACAAATCTAGAAGTAGTGTTTTGAAACAGGGTCTAGACCAGCTGACGATGCCTTACCTTCAGCTGTATAATGTACTGCAGGGTAAAAGAGTCCAGAGATCCATTACAGAATTTATGCACACTCCAATACAACCATCGACTTCAGTACCAGAACCTCAACCATCCACTTCTGGCAACAACCAACAACCATCCACCTCAGCCCAGAAGGGCCACACCATGCATATCCACTCTCTTCACAATCATCCACAAACACCATTACCCACAATTTAAAGTAAGAAATACTATTATTTCTATTGCATTTCTAGCCTTAAGCAGTAATATATTACAATAATGAACTACAATTACATATTCACTTTTATTTTTGTAAGATCTGTTGGTCTAAAAAAAAAAGTCGTTTGGCTTTTTGGAGGCTCTCAGGAATGTAATCCTATTTTTCCCATGAGTTCTTCAGTTCATCTGAAGTGATTTTACCTAGCACAGCTTTTTCAGGAACGTAAGTACACCTACCATCCGACTTACGACCTGCTCGACTTACGACCGTGTTTTTTATGCAAAATTTCTGGGAAATAAACAACTATTTGTGTTGTACAAAGTGTTCATCCTAAACCTTACAGTATAAAATACAGTACTAACAGCATAAAAAGTAAAGTAAACATGAAATACCAAAATAAAACAATAAAATAAAGCCATTACAAAAATGTTTTGTTGATATTCAGTAGTAAAGTTCGACTTACGACCATTTCGACTTACGACCGGTTTCTCGGAACCGAACTCAGTCGTAAGTCGGATGGTAGGTGTACTGTGTTAACCCTTTGGCTGTTTTGGTCGTATATATACATCTTATGCACCACTGTTTCTGACGTATTTATACGCGTAAATTCTAGCGACTTCAAATCAAGCGGAAGAAAGCTGGTAGGCCCACATGTGAGAGAATGGGTCTGTGTGGTCAGTGTGCACCACATAAAAAAAATCCTGCAGCACACAGTGCGTAATGAGAAAAAAAAAAACTGACCGTTTTTTTGGATTAAAACGCCGTATAGTATTTATCGTTGTATTCTCGTTTTCATGGTCTCAGGTGATAAAATGGAAAACATATTACAGAAATAGAGATGATTTTGATTACTTTCACGATGAAAACGACCTTGAAATTGAGCTCAAAGTAGTGGAAATGTTCGATTTTTACCAATGTTCAGGAGTAAGCAAATCACACCACACGTCCAATACACTTCAACTGGGGAGTCTAATATTCTTTCACTAGTGCACTGATATTATTTATACCATTTTCACAATAATGCAGTAGTCTGCATAACAGTAAATTTTGTATTTTTTGTATGAATAAAAACTCAAAATAGAAAGCAATAGTAATATAAGAGGGGCCTAGAGATGTGAATAATGAACAGAGGATATGTTATTTTAGTGCCAAGAATGTCTACATTGTTTATTCTGGACCCTATTTTGAAATTGGCATCTTTTTTAATTTGCATGAAATTTGCGAAATTGCCAATTTCTGACCACTTTATTGGGTAGCTCAAATCGGTAAATGGGAGGTTTCTTGTACTCAACAGATAGAAAAAATGGAGTTCTAAAGAAATAGCTATGAGTTTGGTCAACTGGAACAATGGAATTGGCCAAAAACAGGGCTCAAAGTCGGGGAAATCGCCGATGCATATATGTCGCCGAGACTAATTTCGCGGGAGCGTAATTCCATGAGTTTTCAACCAAATTTCGTACTTTTGGTGTCAATACCATCGGGAAAAGATTCTCTATCATTTCATAAGAATTTTTTTTTTTTCTAAAAGTTTATTGACATAAAATGACAGTTTCAGAAAGGGGCCTGCGACAGTCAAAGGGTTAAATGACGGTCTACTGTATTGAAAACATTAGCCAAAGGTATGCTAAGTTCCTCTTTACATTCCTTTAAAACCCTTGCAAACTGTTCATTATGGCCTGGGGATTTGTTACGTTTTAATTTCTCTATTTGTCTGAGGACCATGTTACTAATTACCCAAATTGTGCATAGTTTATTGTCCTGTTCTACATAATTTATTATTTCTGGAATTTTGTTAGTATCTTCCTGAGTAAAACTGAGAGGAAGTAGGTATTGAAAAGTTCACACATTTCCTTATCACTGTCAGTGATCTGACCTGAGTTACTCTTAAGTGGGCCTATCTTGTCCCTAATCTTACTTCTCTATACCTTTTGGGTTAGTCTTCGAATCCCTTACGACTTTAGCCTCATAATCCCTTTTTGCTTTTCTTATTCCTTTTTTATTTCTCTCTTTAATTAAATATAGTGATTTCTTGACTGCCCTCCCCCTTTTGATATGCCTATATATGCCTCTCTTTTTGACCAATGAGATGTTTTAATCTAATGTTTATCCATTTGGGATCATTTTTGTTACATCTAATTTCCCTACTCGAGAACATTAATCCATCTATGATATTTTTTCATAACTATATAAGAAACATGCTACATAACATATATGTATACATAATACATACAACCACAGTAGAATAATTCAACATAAATATGAGATGTGGTAGCCAGGCAGCTTGTCAGAGTGATGGCAAGAATTATGTTTTCTCTAGTCCAACACCAGAAAAAATGTGTACACAATGATATTACTGGAGGTACTGTAGAAAATTATTCCTTTTGTATGTCTTCATTGGTAGCTATTTATTTATTCTATTGCACTAACGTGAAGACAGCTTGTGCACAATTTAAGTGTGATTGTATTGTGGGGTAAATACTTCGCAAACTCAAGCCACTGCACGTGTTTGAACCAAAACTGGACAGGTATTAATACATGTTTATTATGAACCAGTGATTACTTCCAGTTGCATGACCCCTGTGTTAGTAAATTTATTTAGGTACAGGTACACAAAAGTACAGTTACCTAAATTTTCATACATAGGAGCGTATGTGTAGATTACCTAGGATAACCCAAAAAAGTAAAAGTGACTTATTTCCATTGGTAACTAAGGGTAGTTGTTAGAAATGATTAAACTCAGTGAACAAGGTGTGTCGATGGTAATAATAATATGATAATAATATGATGATGATGATAATAATAATAATGATAAATATCATAATTGCTCTGAGGTGCTTTAAATTTGTTTATTTGGTGTAGGTGTGGTAGCCAGGCTACCACACCTGACTTTCAATAATAAATACTACTCACCTTTCATCCTACATTAAAACTACAAATATTTTAAGGTAAGTAATGAGTGTACTGTGTGTGTATTTTACTTTCTGTTTTTAATGCCTAGTTCTATTGCTAACTTAATATATGTTAGTGTGAACTTTTTATCTGGCATTTATGTGCATTTATAAATGGAAAAATGGCGTTCTGCTTTACTGTGATTTCCGCTTTATGGTGGTAGCCTGAAACCTAACCTGCCATATAAGTGGGGCCCTACTGTACTTGGTTTGCACAACCCTATTAGATGTATTATTATAATCAAAACAAAGCGTTAAACCTACCAGGGTAATATAGAGCTACACAACCCTAAATCTTCTTTATTCCTCTGCAATCTTATTTTCTGCCTTAACCATACTCATTCTATAATAATTCTACTGTACAATATACTCTGTATACTAAACAAGCTTATTCTCCTATAGTTCTTAGACTATCTCTTGTCTAATTTTCCCTTATACAAAGGAAATATGAATGCTCTCTGCCAATCCTTAGGTAACTTCCCTTCTATCATGTGGTATACTATATTAAAGAAATACACCAGTACAGTTCCCTATGCAAGAAATACATACACTGCACTGTTCAAGTTATTCAGCTCAACAGGTTCCTTAAGTCAAATACAGTATTGTACTGTACATTAACTAGGACCAACATGTAGTTATTGTAGGTATGCAACAGTACTGCAATTCTAACTTTATTGAAACTTGCATTCAATTATGAAATTTCATCAGACTTATTTAGAACTGCATAACTTCATGAGGTTTTCATCTTTCATGAGTGCATCAATGTGTTCCTGAAGCAATATATCTGCAGCATCTCCAGGAGAGTAGACTCCATCCATCACTTCAACTTCAATTTTTTTAATTCTCTCCTTGAACCCAGGAGCACTGATAAATGTTGTAACCAGGCTGTCTTTCAGGTGAGTCCATAACCATGCCCGTCGCTGAGACCTACGGCGATTCACAAAATCCCCGCAATCCTCCATGGTTGCCCTGTACTTCTGCATGAGCTGCCACAACTCTGGAATTCCTTCTCCAGTTATTGATGATATTCGTTTTACTTGTGTTGACCATGACTTATTTTTTGGGCGGATATATTTGAGAGCTGATATATATTCATACTGCATACGTCTAGAAGCAGGAATAAGATCTCCGTCACTCTTGTTGACTACAATGAGATCGCTCATCTCCATAATTCCTCTCTTCAGTCCTTGTAATTCATCTCCTCCACCAGGAGGAATAATAAGGGCAAAGAGATCTACCATATCAGCAACAGAAAACTCACTCTGACCAACACCTATTGTCTCCACAATTATAATGTCAAATCCTGCTGCTTCACATAATACAATGGCCTCATTAGTAGAACGAGTCACCCCTCCTAAATGACCCTGTGAAGGAGATGCTCGTATGTATGCATTCATGTCACGGGATAGTTTGTGCATGCGTGTTTTATCCCCCAAAAGGGACCCTCCAGTAGTGGCTGAAGATGGATCAACTGCTAATACGGCTACTTTATGGCCTTGTCTGGTTAAAAATTTACCAAAATTTTCAATGAAAGTTGATTTTCCAGCTCCAGGAGGCCCTGACAAACCCAAACGTAAACTTAAGGCTTTGGTCCCATATGAATAATATAAATTTTTGGCATCAAGTAACACTTCAGTTAAAAGTTGTCTTGCTTGAAGCTTCTTTTTCGGGTGGGAAGTTTCCACAAGTGTGATGGACTCGGCCAAGCTTGCTCGGTGGCCTTTCCGCAGTCCTTCAAGTAAGCGCTGCACCACTGGATCTCCAGCCCCTGCAGAACAGCACTAGTTTGAAGTGTCTTCATGACTTATTTGGCATCAAACTTTTCTTATTATCAAATTAATCACTCTGATCATATGAAAAAAAAAAAAAAAATCTTTAGGAATTAAAATAATTCAAACTTCATTTATGAAGGAGCAAAAGAAATTTCAATTTCCTGAAGTACAGTGCCATGTCATTGATCAAGGTCCCCGAGTTGAGCTGAATATCAAAAGCTGCAGTCAAACAGTCCTAGCATATAAAGACTACAGTACTACACAGCAAATGCTCAATTTTCCGACCTTTTGCTTGCCATCACAATCAACTGCCCATTTGCTGGTTGGAATATGATTCCCACACTTAACAAACCAAAGGCTTTGTGACATTACTGCCAACAGACCCCTGGCAGTCTTCAAGCTGGCACTGGACAAGCACCTAAAGTCGGTTCCTGACCAGCCGGGCTGTGGCTCGTACGTTGGTTTGCGTGCAGCCAGCAGCAACAGCCTGGTTGATCAGGCTCTGATCCACCAGGAGGCCTGGTCACAGACCGGGCCGCGGGGGCGTTGACCCCCGGAACTCTCTCCAGGTAAACTCCAGTGTAAATTCTCAACATTAAATGCTAGCTAACCAGAAGTTGTGGACATTTATTAATTGTATCACCACTAAAAAAATTCATAATATTTTGACAGTAGATTGGTAATTAACATAACAATTTTACTGTACTGTTTAGAAGTCTACAAAAAAAAACTACTTGGTAACCCAACCAGAGTAGAGAACATATTCCTATTTTCATTTTAATAGGTAAACATAATTTTAACACATTTATATACACTCATTGACTTTAGCAAGTTTACTTCTTAAAATTTCAAACGTATACTTATTAAGAACACCCAGACATTAAGTACACTGCAAAAGAACTATTTTGATGTAAACAGAAACTGTTATTCTTTTAATATATACATAGTGTATGATGCATGACCCATATTGAATTAGGTTTAGTTTTCCAATATAATAAAAATATATTTATAGCTTTAATATCAAATAACCATCTACATAATAATCCTACTTATCAATGGAAATTGTGGACCCCAATGGAAATAAGTCACACTGTTTGACTTTACTGGGTTAATATTGATTATATCCACATAATATATATGCACCCACATCTGCAATATCTACATAAAAATTCAATTTATATATACTAATTCTTGATCTAACTAAGAAATGATAATCTGGAACCATTAATAATGGTACAAGATTGTTCTCTTTACTTTAGACTATAAACTACTAGGTCTCCAGGTGAAATGTTTCAATAAAAGTTTTCAGTCTGCCATAGTTGCTTTATATCTTCTCTATTTATTTATGTTTTAATCAGGGCATGTGCCAAACCCAGGGGACATGTAGCACCCAGGAAATGGGAGGCATTCAGATTTGATCTGAGTTCAGCAGATGGAGAGCCTCTAACCTAGACTTTATTATTATAAATCAATGTGTTACAGGTCTGTCTACTTTGAGCCTAAATTGCTACAGGTTAATGTACTATAAACCAGAGATGCTACAGGTTAGTGTACTATAGACTAGAGATGCTACAGGTTAATGTACTATAAACCAGAGATGCTACAGGTTAGTGTACTATAGACTAGAGATGCTACAGGTTAGTGTACTATAAACCAGAGATGCTACAGGTTAGTGTACTATAAACTAGAGATGCTACAGGTTAATGTACTATAAACCAGAGATGCTACAGGTTAGTGTACTATAGACTAGAGATGCTACAGGTTAATGTACTATAAACCAGAGATGCTACAGGTTAGTGTACTATAGACTAGAGATGCTACAGGTTAGTGTACTATAAACCAGAGATGCTACAGGTTAGTGTACTATAAACCAGAGATGCTACAGGTTAGTGCACTATAAACTAGAGATGCTATAGGTTAGTGTACTATAAACTAGAGATGCTATAGGTTAGTGTACTATAAACCAGAGATGCTACAGGTTAGTGCACTATAAACTAGAGATGCTACAGGTTAGTGTACTATAAACCAGAGATGCTACAGGTTAGTGCACTATAAACTAGAGATGCTACAGGTTAGTGTACTATAAACTAGAGATGCTACAGGTTAGTGTACTATAAACTAGAGATGCTACAGGTTAGTGCACTAAAAACTAGAGATGCTACAGGTTAGTGTACTATAAACTAGAGATGCTACAGGTTAGTGTACTATAAACTAGAGATGCTACAGGTTAGTGCACTATAAACTAGAGATGCTACAGGTTAGTGTACTATAAACTAGAGATGCTACAGGTTAGTGTACTATAAACTAGAGATGCTACAGGTTAGTGCACTAAAAACTAGAGATGCTACAGGTTAGTGTACTATAAACTAGAGATGCTACAGGTTAGTGTACTATAAACTAGAGATGCTACAGGTTAGTGTACTATAAACTAGAGATGCTACAGGTTAGTGCACTAAAAACTAGAGATGCTACAGGTTAGTGTACTATAAACTAGAGATGCTACAAGTTAGTTACTATAAACTAGAGATGCTACAGGTTAGTGTACTATAAACTAGAGATGCTACAGGTTAGTGTACTATAAACTAGAGATGCTACAGGTTAGTGCACTATAAACTAGAGATGCTACAGGTTAGTGTACTATAAACTAGAGATGCTACAGGTTAGTGTACTATAAACTAGAGATGCTACAGGTTAGTGCACTATAAACTAGAGATGCTACAGGTTAGTGTACTATAAACTAGAGATGCTACAGGTTAGTGCACTATAAACTAGAGATGCTACAGGTTAGTGCACTATAAACTAGAGATGCTACAGGTTAGTGTACTATAAACTAGAGATGCTACAGGTTAGTGTACTATAAACTAGAGATGCTACAGGTTAGTGCACTATAAACTAGAGATGCTACAGGTTAGTGTACTATAAACTAGAGATGCTACAGGTTAGTGCACTATAAACTAGTGATCCTACAGGTCAGTGTTATTTTTTGCTACGGGTGTATACTGTACTTTATTAAACATGTTCTTTCTTATTCTTTTAAGATTCTGCTAAACAAAACTCACCTCTTCTGGCAACAGATACATTCTTTATGCCACGTACTAAGGTCTGACACATCTGTCTGGAAAATAATACCCCAGCCATTCTTGTTATTGTTGGGTTTGTAAAGGGCCACTGACAACTTACTTCGTATCAAGCATTGCTTCCTGATGGAATACAAACAGGAATACAAACACAAATTTTGTATTAATTAATATTATTAATATTAATTAATACAAATACATATGTTTATTTCCTTGTAAAGCTTACAATGTGTTGTTTACATGTTATAAGATTTAAATTAGTTTTAGTCTGCCCGAAGTGCCTAGGCACTTCGGGGAGACTAATACTAATTCTTAAGCTATTTTGATATATGTCATATTTGAGCAGTACATTTGAACATGTTATTAAGTACTTAATTAGGAACATTCTCAGTTAGGTACATACATAATTAGGTTTAAAATAGTTAGGTAGTCAAATCATTTAATATTAGTACAAATGGCAGATTTAGTAATGGGAATCGATTTGTCTTGGGTAAAGCCATACTGGAGGAGTATCTTAGACAAACTTAGGATTAACTTAAGATTTAATAAGACTAACATAAGATTTAATAGGCAATAGCGATGAAAGAAAATAAAGAAAATGTTGAATATAACTTTGGTTTTTCAGACAAGTTTACGAAACATTGTCAGGAAGAAACTAGCAAAGGAGCTTGAGGAAAGTAGAACAGTACAGATAGAAACTAGCAAATTCATTATCCATCATAAGGAAATATGTGACGTCAAAGATATCTTATGGAGAAAGTGACAAGATTAGTAGATTGCAAGATGTTGTTACTACTAGACTAAGGCTAGGATATAAGTATTTCTGACAATACGACTCACGAAATCGTAATGACACGATTGCAAACAAACCATACTACGGGCGGCACTAGAACCTGCGATCAGAGAATCTCAAAACTCCAGACCTTCGCGTCTGGAGTTTTGAGACTCTCTGATCGCGGGTTCTAGTCCCACCCGTGGTATTTTTTTTTTCTGACAATACAGTTTGTATGGATATGTCAGTGACATAAAATGCAAAGTGTTTACCTGGAGAGGGTTCCGGGGGTCAACGCCCCCGCTGCTCGGCCTGACACCAGGCCTCGTGGTGGATCAGGGTCCGATCAACCAGGCTGTTACTGATGGCAGCACGCAAACTGACGTATGAACCACAGCCCGGCTGGTCAGGTACTGACTTTAGGTGCCTGTCCAGTGTTTTCTTAAAGACAGCCAAGGGTCTATGTGGAAAATACTGTATATATTTTCCAGAAATTCAGTATTTATATGTAAATAGATAGCCATACTGTATTTAATAATATATATGTCATAGAAAACGGAAAGCCTGCATCTGCGCAGACGGGACTCGCCATCTTGGTTTTGAATTGGATACAACGTTAATATAATGGGAAGAATTTTTCGTGCTCTAGAGGCTGAAATTGGGCTGACACCTCTCAAATAGGAGGCAAGATTGTTGGACATGCATTCCTGCATAACTTGAGATATCAGACGACTGGACAAGACAGCTCCAGGAACCTCAGATAAGCTCTCTAGATTTGTGTATAATTCTGGCCAGTGTTTTCATAAATTTAGTTAGTGAGGTTTTTCTGAGTATGATACAACTTAATATCCAGTCAAATTGGTGAGTGATATTAAGATATATTTTCCTTCTGTTATGTATATGTGTATTTATATATAATCATTTTTAATTTAATATACAGTCCACAAATTTATATATTTACCAGAATTCCTTGTGATGTATAATTCATTTAATTAATAGGTCCAGAGCAACTTGTGGATATGACAGTGGTAGGTATCGAAGGGGGACATTTTTGCGACCTAGGTGTCCCAAATTCCTACTTGTCTAACTGATAAATAATAATTATCTATGCTCATTTATTGTTATGTACATAATTATACATACAGATAAATGCAATTTTCCACAGTCTATTTGTAATCCCCTTTATGTATGCTGGGAGGCAGTTGAACAGTCTTGCGCCCCGAACACTTATTGTGTTGTCTCTCAGTGTACCCCTCCCTCCCTAACATGGCCGACGCGGCTGGTTGTGTAGCGGGCTAGCTGCGGGATTTTCAAGGATAGCTCTTGGTCAAAGAGGCTGACCAGGTCCCTACTTAACAGAACTCAGTGTGAATGTTTTGAGAAGATACCAGAGCAGCGAACGGACTTCCCAGTGCATCGTTTCAGCGTAAATAGTTGAAGTGTTGTGCAGAAGGTTTGGTGTTGTTGAGTCAGGACCAGTCAGCGCCTCCCCCCCTCTCCGCTTGGGGGGGGGGAGGGGGAGGGCGTGTGTAGTAAACAGTGACCCTCTCATAACGCCTCGCCCCTGCCCTTCTCCCCCGCCTCACCCACCCAACTCCCAGCGCCACCCCATCTATAGAGGGTACTTCTCCCCTAACCCACGATGTCAGCGATGGCACTGCAGGGAGTGCCGGGCTCACAGGAACTTCCACTACAGGGACAGCATCGTGGAGTTCGACCGCGAGGCAGCTGTCAGGTGTGCCACAGGCAGTGTGTACTCAGTTCCTCAAGCTTCAACATCCGTGCACACGAGGGCCTGGGATCTTCAGTCAACTTGGCATCCACCAGGACGCTGACATGTCCCTTGGACAGCTCTCCATCGGGCTGCTAACGGAGCCACTGGCTTCTTGGACCTCTTGGGGAGGGTCGATGGTGCTCGTGCAAGCAGCAGATCCCGGGGCAACTTGCTGCTGTTTGCAATGGCTGTCTGCCGAGGAGAGACAGGCACCTAGCAACATCTGTTGTTGGGGCAATGGATGAATTCCCTGCTATGTTTGTTAACTGCTCATTACTCTGTAATTTGTCTATGATTGTAATCATGTGATAACGTGTTTATCATTCATTACCTTTGAAACTTGTCATGATCTTGACCAGCTCTACCTGGAGCTCATTACCTTTGTAAATTCTCATGATTAATGTGTTTATGATTCATTACCTTTGCAATTATTCATGAGTGTGACCAGTTCTACCTGGAGCTCATTACCTTTGTAACTTGGTCATGATTATGACCAGATGTAGTTCATTACCTTTGTAACTTGCTCAGCTATCAAAACTTTGGAGTCCAGTCCCTGGACCAATTATGTACCTCTGTAATCTTTTGACTACCGCCCACAGGATGGGTATGGGTTGCATAATAAACATATTAAACTGAAACTGAACTCTCAGTGTACTTGTGGTGCCCCTGCTTTTCATTCGGGGAATGTTGCATCGTCTGCCGAGTCTTTTGCTTTCATGTGGAGTGATTTTCGTGTGCAAGTTTGGTACTAACCCCCTCTAGGATTTTCCAAGTATATATTATCATGTATCTCGCCTGTATTCCAGGAATGTGTGTGTGTGTGTGTGTGTGTGTGTGTGTGTGTGTGTGTGTGTGTGTGTGTGTGTGTGTGTGTGTGTGTGTGTGCGTGTGTGTGTGACTCAACAATCAATATTTGCACCAATAACACATTACAGTTGTGACCGGGTGTGGAAGTGTGAATTGCTCATTACACTATAATTTGTTCATGATTGTAGCCATGTATAAACGTAAGTAACCATTCTTACAGTATTCATTACCTTTGTAACTTGTGAGTTCATTACCTTGTACCTAGTTCAGCCATCAAAACTTTGGGGCCCAGTCCCTGGACCCATTACGTACCTCTGTAATCTGTAAATACCTTTGTAACTTGTCATGATTGTGACTAGACCTACCTGGAGTTCATTACCTTTGTAATTCGTGAGTTCATTACCTTTGTAATTCGTGAGTTCATTACCTTTGTAAATTGTGAATTCATTACCTCTGTAACTTGCTCAGCTATCAAAACTTTGGAGTCCAGTCCCTGGACCAATTATGTACCTCTGTAATCTTTTGACTACCGCCCACAGGATGGGTATGGGGTGCATAATAAACATATTAAACTAACTAACTAACTATTCCAGGATGTCAGCCACAGCACCGTGTCTTCCTTTGCAGATGACACCCGAATCTGCATGACAGTGTCTTCCATTGCAGACACTGCAAGGCTCCAGGCGGACATCAACCAAATCTTTCAGTGGGCTGCAGAAAACAATATGAAGTTCAACGATGAGAAATTTCAATTACTCAGATATGGTAAACATGAGGAAATTAAATCTTCATCAGAGTACAAAACAAATTCTGGCCACGAAATAGAGCGAAACACCAACGTCAAAGACCTGGGAGTGATTATGTCGGAGGATCTCACCTTCAAGGACCATAACATTGTATCAATCGCATCTGCTAGAAAAATGACAGGATGGATAATGAGAACCTTCAAAACTAGGGAGGCCAAGCCCATGATGACACTCTTCAGGTCACTTGTTCTATCTAGGCTGGAATATTGCTGCACTCTAACAGCACCTTTCAAGGCAGGTGAAATTGCCGACCTAGAAAATGTACAGAGAACTTTCACGGCGCGCATAACGGAGATAAAACACCAATTACTGGGAGCGCTTGAGGTTTCTAAACCTGTATTCCCTGGAACGCAGGAGGGAGAGATACATGATTGTATACACCTGGAAAATCCTAGAGGGACTAGTACCGAACTTGCACACGAAAATCACTCACTACGAAAGCAAAAGACTTGGCAGACGATGCACCATCCCCCCAATGAAAAGCAGGGGTGTCACTAGCACGTTAAGAGACCATACAATAAGTGTCAGGGGCCCGAGACTGTTCAACTGCCTCCCAGCACACATAAGGGGGATTACCAACAGACCCCTGGCAGTCTTCAAGCTGGCACTGGACAAGCACCTAAAGTCAGTTCCTGATCAGCCGGGCTGTGGCTCGTACGTTGGTTTGCGTGCAGCCAGCAGCAACAGCCTGGTTGATCAGGCGCTGATCCACCAGGAGGCCTGGTCACAGACCGGGCCGCGGGGGCGTTGACCCCCGAAACTCTCTCCAGGTAAACTCCAGGTACTCCAGGCAAAACCCTTCAACCGTGGACAGAGACAGATAGCTGCTGCGGTATATGGGCGCCTGGCAAACCTGAGAATAGCGTTCCAGTACCTCAGTAAGGAATCGTTCAAGACTTTATACACTGTGTATGTCAGGCCCATACTGGAATACGCAGCACCAGTTTGGAACCCACACCTGGTCAAACACGTCAAGAAATTAAAGAGAGTGCAAAGGTTTGCAACAAGGCTGGTTCCAGAACTAAGGGGAATGTCCTACGAAGAGAGGCTAAGGGAAATCGGTCTGACGACACAGGAGTGCAGGAGGGTCAGGGAAGACATGATAACGACATACAAAATACTGCGTGGAATAGACAAGGCGGACAGAGACAGGATGTTCTAGAGATGGGACACAGAAACAAAGGGTCACAATTGGAAGTTGAAGACTCAGATGAGACAAAGGGATGCTAGGAAGTATTTCTTCAGCCACAGAGTTGTTAGGAAGTGGAATAGTCTAGCAAGTGCTGTAGTGGAGGCAGGAACCATACATAGTTTTAAGACGAGGTATGATAAAGCTCATGGAGCAGGGAGAGGGAGGACCCAGTAGCGGTCAGTAGAGAGGCAGGGCCAGGAGCTGAGTATCGACCCCTGCATCCACAATTAGGTGAGTACAATTAGGTGAGTACAGGGCCATACACTGGAGCATTATATCTAGTTGGTATAATATCTTGATTATGCACTCCACACTCATCTTGTGGGCAGTAGTCAAAGGATTACAGAGGTTTACCTTGAGAGAGTTTCGGGGGTCAATGCCCCCGCGGCCCGGTCTGAGACCAGGCCTCATGGTGGATCAGAGTCTGATTAACCAGGCTGTTACTGCTGGCCGCACGCAAGCTGACGTACGAACTACAGCCCGGTTGGTCAGGTACTGACTTTAGGTGCCTGTCCAGTGCCTTCTTGAAGACAGCCAAGGGTCTATTGGTAATCCCCCTTATGTATGAAGACAGCCAGAGGTCTATTGGTAATATCCCTTATGTATGGTACATGACATTATATCCTAGTGCCCAAACATCCAACCTTTCAGAGACTTTCATGCAAGCCTTACACTTACAGGATATGGCAAAACACCTCATTGTTAATGATATCTCAAATGATATCTGATATATGAAATCTTGAGGTTGAATCCACTTTTTGCATCGATTGGATGAGCATTATGATTATAATAAAAAAGAAGCGCTAAACCACAAGGGCTATACAGCGCGATTAGATGAGCAAACTGTCTTCATTGAGATTGCAATCTAGTTATGACCGATGTTTTTGTTTTTATTTATTTAATTGTAATACAATTTTTTTTGAGATTGTATTCCTTAGTGTACTATGTATAGTAAGGAATGTGAAGTAACTGTAAAATACGAAATGGCTATTGTTCTTTTCTAGCAATGTAACAATGCCCAGTGGGGTCTGACAAAGGCCCATTGTGATTTCTGATTTTTGGGAGGCTACCGTTTACAGGATGAGCACGCGGTGCACAATAAATTAGCCGCTCACAAATTAGACCCATGCATATTCGGAGAACCGATAATGAACAATATAATAAAAGCATATGCCAGGCTAAAGTTCCTTAAAAACATAGGCACATTCATAGTGTCTACCGACTGAGGCTCGTAGGACCCTATGTTTAGCTCCTATAAAATCCTGGAGAGGGTTTCGGGGGTCAGCGGCCCCGCGGCCCGGTCCGTGAACAGGCCTCGCAGTGGATCAGGGCCTAATAAACCAAGCTGTTACTGCTGACTGCACGCAGACCGACGTACGAACCAGAGCCCGGCTGGTCGGGTACTGATTTAGGTGCCTGTCCAGTGCCTTCTAGAGAGCCATGGGTATATTGGTAATCCTCCTTATGTACGCTGGGAGGCAGTTGAACAGTCTTGGGCTCCTAACACTTGCTGTGTTATCTCTTAGCATACTCGTGGCATCCCTGCTTTTCATTGGGGGAATGTTGCACCACCTGTCGAGTCTTTTGCTTTCATAAGGAGTGATTTTCGTATGTACATTTGGTACTAATCCCTCTAGGATTTTCCAAGTGTATATTATCACATATTTTTCTCGCCTGCGTTCCAGGGAATATAAGTCAAGGAACTTCAACCATTTGTGAGTTCATTACCTTTGTTCCTAGTTAAGCTATCAAAACTTTGGGGGCCCAGTCTCTGGACCCATTATGTACCTCTGTAACTTGTAAATACCTTTGTAACGTGTCATGATTGTGACCAGATCTACCTGGAGTTCATTACCTTTGTAACTTGCTCAGCTTTCAAAACTTTGGGGCCCAGTCCCTGGACCCATTATGTACCTCTGTAATCTTTTGACTACCACCCACAGGATGGGTATGGGGTGCATAATAAACATATTAAACTATCAGTAATTTAGGTGTTTTATTGTACTTATGTGTGTTGTGAAGGTTCTCTGTACATTATCCAGGTCAGCAATTTCGAGTGCCTTGAAGGGGGCCGTTAGTACACAGCAATATTCCAGCCTAGAGAGAATAAGCGATTTGAAAAGAATCATCATGGGCTTGGCATCCCTAGTTTTGAAGATTCTCATTATCCATTCTATTATTTTTCTAGCAGATGTGGCAGATACATTGTTGTAATATTTGATGGTGAGATCCTCTGACATTATCACTCCAAGGTCCTTTACATTAGTTTTTCGCTCATAGAGCGAAAAGTGAAATTTGTTTTATAATCCGATCCCGTTTTTATTTCCTCGAGTTTTCCATAGCGAATTAGTTGAAATTTATTGTCTTATTTTTAACAGTATATTATTAATCAGTGACGACAAAAGTACAATAGTTTAAGAAAGTTCATGTACACACTGTTATTCATGTTCTTAAAGATAAGTTCTTAGATTTTTCAGCATCTTTTTATTTTTAAACCTCCTGATTGTAATCCTGACTTAAGCCCCAAGAATGAAATCCTGTCTGCGCTACTGATTGCTACAACATAGTTGATACAACACAGTTGTAGTGTCATCCAGGGACACTGATATATAAGTGTTCTTTATTGTTCCGCTTCACACGTACTGAGTGCCCCGTGGCCTGGTTGTCCGGGTTCGATTCTCGGCGATTAGATTTTAGATTAGATTTTTTTAGATCTACAAAAGTTCTTAACATGAGGAAGGAGCTTGGTATTTCTAGTATCAGTGATAGGATTGTTGAAATTAACACTGTACTCGGTATTAGAATGTTGAGAAACGAACCAGACACTGTCACAGTGAATCTTACCAAGTGTCTAGAGGTAAATACACACAGATCTAAATGGATTGTGAAAACGTGCAATTGCATTAAGTTTTATAACCTGCATGAACTGTATCACTGTAGGCAACAAGAGCATTTCACCCCTCCATGGAAGATGTGTTCATTTAATATCACATACCTACAAGTCCCTCCCAAGAAGCTCATTGCTAGTAATCCCTTCCTTAAATCTCTTGTTAGAGCAACTGCTCAAGAAGAAATTTCGAGTAGAAACATTGGACGTGTTTCTTTACACCAGTTGTCTAAGTTCCCCATCAGTAAAATGGGTACCTGGGTGTTAGTGGACTGGTGTGGGTCGCATCCTGGGACAAAAGTGACCTAATTTGCCCGAAATGCTCAGCATACCTGGAGTTTACCTGGAGAGAGTTCCGGGGGTCAACGCCCCCGCGGCCCGGTCTGTGACCAGGCCTCCTGGTGGATCAGAGCCTGATCAACCAGGCTGTTACTGATAAATTAGACACATGTGCAACTCTTGGGTATCTTTATTGTGGAAACGTTTCGCCACACGGTGGCTTCATCAGTCCATACAAAGGAGAATCTTGAAGAACAGGAGGAGAGTGAGGTAATCAGTCCCTCAACCTTGAGTCGATGTGGTCAGTCCATCAATCTTGAATAGAATACGGCAGGAGAGGTGAAGCAGTCATAGGTCGTGTAACATTTGTTCAATGTTGAAGTAGGTCGTGCCCAAGAATTAGGCAAGCGAAGAATTCCCAAGTATTAAGATCCCAAGAAGTTGCAGTGTCTGACAGGTTTGTAGATGAATGGTTCAGAGAACCGACATGTTGATAAATTAGACACATGTGCAACTCTTGGGTATCTTTATTGTGGAAACGTTTCGCCACACGGTGGCTTCATCAGTCCATACAAAGGAGAATCTTGAAGAACTTCTTGGGATCTTAATACTTGGGAATTCTTCGCTTGCCTAATTCTTGGGCACGACCTACTTCAACATTGAACAAATGTTACACGACCTATGACTGCTTCACCTCTCCTGCCAACGGTTTATAAGCTCCTCAGCACTTATGCCGTATTCTATTCAAGATTGATGGACTGACCACATCGACTCAAGGTTGAGGGACTGATTACCTCACTCTCCTCCTGTTCTTCAAGATTCTCCTTTGTATGGACTGATGAAGCCACCGTGTGGCGAAACGTTTCCACAATAAAGATACCCAAGAGTTGCACATGTGTCTAATTTATCAACATGTCGGTTCTCTGAACCATTCATCTACAGGCTGTTACTGCTGGCTGCACGCAAACCAACATACGAGCCACAGCCCGGCTGGTCAGGAACCGACTTTAGGTGCTTGTCCAGTGCCAGCTTGAAGACTGCCAGGGGTCTCTTGGTAATCCCTCTTATGTATGCTGGGAGGCAGTTGAACAGTCTCGGGCCCCTGACACTTATTGTATGGTCTCTTAACGTGCTAGTGACACCCCTGCTGTTCATTGGGGGGATGTTGCATCGTCTGCCAAGTCTTTTGCTTTCGTAGTGAGTGATTTTCGTGTGCAAGTTCGGTACTAGTCCCTCTAGGATTTTCCAGGTGTATATAATCATGTATCTCTCCCGCCTGCGTTCCAGGGAATACAGTTTTAGGAACCTCAAGCGCTCCCAGTAATTGAGGTGTTTTATCTCCGTTATGCACACCGTGAAGGTTCTCTGTACATTTTCTAGGTCAGCAATTTCACCTGCCTTGAAAGGTGCTGTTAGTGTGCAGCAATATTTCAGCCTAGATAGAACAAGTGACCTGAAGAGTGTCATCATGGGCTTGGCCTCCCTAGTTTTGAAGGTTCTCATTATCCATCCTGTCATTTTTCTAGCAGATGCGATTGATACAATGTTATGGTCCTTGAAGGTGAGATCCTCCGACATGATCACTCCCAGGTCTTTGACGTTGGTGTCTCGCTCTATTTTGTGGCCAGAATTTGTTTTGTACTCTGATGAAGATTTAATTTCCTCGTGTTTACCATATCTGAGTAATTGAAATTTCTCATCGTTGAACTTCATATTGTTTTCTGCAGCCCACTGAAAGATTCGGATGATGTCCGCCTGGAGCCTTGCAGTGTCTGCAATGGAAGACACTGTCATGCAGATTCGGGTGTCATCTGCAAAGGAAGACACGGTGCTGTGGCTGACATCCTTGTCTATGTCGGATATGAGGATGAGGAACAAGATGGGAGCGAGTACTGTGCCTTGTGGAATAGAGCTTTTCACCGTAGCTGCCTCGGACTTTACTCTGTTGACGACTACTCTCTGTGTTCTGTTAGTGAGGAAATTATAGATCCATCGATCGACTTTTCCTGTTATTCCTTTAGCACGCATTTTGTGCGCTATTACGCCATGGTCACACTTGTCGAAGGCTTTTGCAAAGTCTGTATATATTACATCTGCATTCTTTTTATCTTCTAGTGCATTTAGGACCTTGTCGTAGTGATCCAATAGTTGAGACAGACAGGAGCGACCTGTTCTAAACCCATGTAACTGATGGGTTTCTAGATGGGTGGTGATCTTGCTTCTTAGGACCCTTTCAAAGATTTTTATGATATGGGATGTTAGTGCTATTGGTCTGTAGTTCTTTGCTGTTGCTTTACTGCCCCCTTTGTGGAGTGGGGCTATGTCTGTTGTTTTTAGTAACTGTGAGACGACCCCCGTGTCCATGCTCCCTCTCCATAGTTAATCTGTTCTAGGCATAAGTTGGGGTCTGTGTTGCTTAGTATATCTTCCCAGCTTATATCGGTTAGGACTTGGTTTACTTGGTCCCACTTTATGTATTTGTTATTGAAATTGAATTTGGTGAATGCTCCCTCGTGACTAATCTCATTATGTCGGTCTGGGGCTCCACGCATACATATCTGAACCTCAATTATGTTGTGATCTGAGTATATTCTTTTTGATATGGTGACATTTCTTATCAGATCATCATTGTTAGTGAAGATGAGGTCTAGTGTATTCTCCAGTCTAGTAGGCTCTATTATTTGCTGGTTTAAATTGAATTTTGTGCAGAGATTTAAAAGCTCGTGTGAGTGTGAGTTTTCATCAGATCTGCCTCCTGGTGTTATTACTGCAACAATATTATTTGCTATATTCCTCCATTTTAGGTGCCTTAAGTTGAAATCCCCCAGGAGCAAGATGTTGGGTGCAGGAGCTGGAAGATTTTCCAGACAGTGGTCAATTTTTAACAGCTGTTCCTGGAATTGCTGGGATGTTGCATCCGGAGGCTTGTAGACTACCACAATGACTAGGTTTTGGTTCTCGACCTTTACTGCTAAAACTTCCACTACATCATTTGAGGAGATAGATAGATTTTGCCACCGAAGTGGCTAGTTTATTGTGCACCCCATATCCATCCTGTGGACAGTAGCGCGAGAGCATATGGATACACAAAAGGCCTAGGAACTAGGCCCCAAAGGGTTAACAGGAATACATATGGATTTATATCTACATATCTATAGTTCACTTATCTGTTACAAGCAAATTTAGGAAATTTGCTTAGTATATCTGGTATCTTATTTTCATTAATAAGATATCTTGACATGTCACATAGGTTATTATACTGTCTGTCTCTGTATTCCTCAATAAGTGGACAATTAAGCACATAGTGTTCAAGAGAGTGACCATATGCCTGATCACATAATTTACATTTAGTTTGATCATCATCTGTGTGTCTCCCAAACTGCCAGAAGTACTTGTAACCAAGCCTAAGCCTGGCCACTACAACATCAGTCAGTCTGTTCACATTGCAAGTTGCTCCATAAACATACTTATCTACGTTCATGTTATCATAGTGGGTTATAGATCTACTCAGGCTTCTAACTGCATTCCTATAACAATCATCTTCATTATTTACTTCTCTCCTAATATTATTCCTAATGCTAGACACAGTTATACCAAAGTTATATTCTACGTTCTCCTTCTGGATACTCTTCTTGCCTAACATATCAACTTTATCATGAAGGAGTAATCCAATGTGTGATGGGATCCATAGCAATTGTACATTAATTCCTTTGTCCCTAATTTTTGAGTATCTATACCTGGCTTCCCCAATGAGCATGTTGTTGGAGTCATTATATGAGCCAAGAGCCTTCAATGATGACATAGGCATTAAGCAGTTCTGTACAAACAAGTGACTCTGCAATGTACAGGCCAATCCCCCCCCCCCCCTTTTTGCCTGTTCACTCTGTCACATCTGTATAGGTTGTAACCTGGGATCCATATTTCGTTGTCCAAGTGATTCTTTATGTGGGTCTCAGTGAAAGCCGCGAACATTGCCTTTGCCTCTGCAAGCAGTCCACGGATGAAAGGTATTTTGTTGTTTGTTGCTGGCTTTAGACCCTGTATATTTGCAAAGAAGAATGTCATCGGACTGGTGGTATTGTTGGTACTGGGATGGGATTTTTTTTCCGGCATTAGTATCTGTATCTGTTGGTTTGGAGTGGAGGCCATCGACTGTGGTTCCACTCCAGGAATGACTGGATTTGGTGTACGATTTCTGCCATTTCCTGCCAGTTTTTTTTCCTTCCTGGCACTAAAAAACCTCTCCCTCTTGAGTGGCTGTGGCTACCCAGGTTTTCCCATGGCCTGGATGTTTTGTATCTTTTTGTCCCCTTTAGATGGTGTGCCTGGCAATTTAAGTTATTATTATTATTATTATTATTATTATTATTGTTGTTGTTATAGATGGTGTCAAGAACTTCCATGAAAAGAAGACATGTTCATATTCATGTAGTATTGTGTGATAATATCCCAAGAACCTCAGTATCTGCTCTCTTAGCTTTTCACGCACTGACTGGATGTAACCTTACTTCTTACTTACCTAATCGTAGTAAACAGACATCTTGGAGCGTATTCTGTAACATGATATTTTATTGAACTTGAAGTTAGTGATTTGACAGAGAAATTTGTTACAGAATATGCGGTGTGCAACGACCTGATTCTGTCGACAAGGTGATGCACATACTGTCCTGTAGATTTAGATTTTTTTAGATTTTGCCACCGAAGTGGCTAGTTTATTGTGCACCCCATATCTATCCTGTGGACGGTAGCGCAAGAGCCTGTGGATACACAAAAGGCCTAGGAACTAGGCCTCAAAAGGGTTAACAGGAGTACATATGGATTTGTATCTACACATCTACAGTTCACTTATCTGTTAAAAGCAAATGTAGGAAATTTGCTTAGTATATCTGGTATCTTATTTTCATTAATAAGACATCTTGACATGTCACATAGGTTATTATATTGTCTGTCTCTATATTCCTCAGTAAGTGGACAATTAAGCACATAGTATTCAGGACAGTGACCATATGCCTGACCACATAATTTGCATTTAGTTTGATCATCATCTGTGTGTCTCCCAAACTGCCAGAAGTATTTGTAACCAATCCTAAGCCTGGCCACTACATTAGTCAGTCTGTTCACATTACAAGTTGTTCCATTAACATACTTATCTACGTTCATGTTATCATAGTGGGTTATAGATCTACTCAGGCTTCTAACTACGTTCCTATAACAATCAATTTCATTATTTACTTCTCTCATAATATTATTCCCAATGCTAGACACATATATACCAAAGTTAAATTCTACATTCTCTTTCTGGGTACTCTTCTTGGCTAACATATCAACTTTATCATGAAGGAGTAATCCAGTGTCTGATGGGATCCACAGCAATTGTACATTAATTCCTTTGTCCCGGATTTTTGAGTATCTATACCTGGCTTCTCCAATGAGCATGTTGCTGGAGTTATTATATGAGTCAAAAGTTAGCTTTGCGCCATTAGGATTGCAAACAATTCAGTTTGCAGTGTAGACGCCCAGATGTTAATTCTTATTCCTAGTTCAAGAAATTTATTATCGTTCTTAACTAGGGAGGTGGCAACAAGAGCAGATGCAGCCCTGCCAGAAGACTCCTGTTTAGATCCATCAGTGTACATAACTTGTGATAACTTATTACTACCAGCTAGGCGAGAAATTTCTTCTTGAGCAGTTGCTTTAACAAGTGATTTAAGGAAGGGATTACTAGAAATGAGCTTCTTGGGAGGGACTTTCAGGTATGTACATTGGCCTGTACATTGCAGAGTCACTTGTTTGCACAGAACTGCTTAATGCCTCAAATGATGTAGTGGAAGTTTTAGCAGTAAAGATCGAGAACCAAAACATAGTCATTGTGGTAGTCTACGAGCCTCCGGATGCAGCATCCCAGCAATTCCAGGAACAGGTGTTAAAAATTGACCACTGTCCGGAAAATCTTTCAGCTCCTGCACCCAACGTCTTGCTCCTGGGGGATTTCAACTTAAGGCACCTAAAATGGAGGAATATAGCAAATAATATTGTTGCAGTAATAACACCAGGAGGCAGATCTGATGAAAACTCACACTCACACGAGCTTTTAAATCTCTGCACAAAATTCAATTTAACCCAGCAAATAATAGAGCCTACTAGACTGGAGAATACACTAGACCTCATCTTCACTAACAATGATGATCTGATACGAACTGTCACAATATCAAAAACAATATACTCAGACCACAACATAATTGAGGTTCAGACATGTATGCATGGAGCCCCAGACCTACATAATGAGATTAGTCACGAGGGAGCATTCACCAAATTCAACTTTAACAACAAAAACATAAAGTGGGACCAAGTAAGCCAAGTCCTAACCGATATAAGCTGGGAAGATGTACTAAGCAACACAGACCCCAACTTATGCCTAGAACAGATTAACTCAGTGGCACTCGATGTATGCACAAGGCTTATTCCTCTAGAAAAAGGAGGAGTAGATGTAAAATAGAAAGAGACAGGCGCTCCCTTTACAGGGGACGGAAAAGAATAACAGAGCGGCTAAAAGAGGTCAATATATCTGAAATGCGTAGGGAGACACTGGTCAGAAAAATAGCAAGCATCGAACTTAAGCTAAAGGAATCTTATAGGAGTCAGGAATCGAGGGAAGAACTAAAAGCCATAAATGAAATCGAAAGAAACCCAAAGTATTTCTTCTCCTATGCCAAATCAAAGTCGAGAACAACGTCCAGTATTGGGCCCCTACTTAAACAAGATGGGTCCTACACAGATGACAGCAAGGAAATGAGTGAGCTACTCAAGTCCCAATATGACTCAGTTTTTACCAAGCTGCTAACCAGACTGAGAGTCAAAGATCAAAATTAATTTTTTACGAGAGAGCCACAGAATTTGGTTAACACAAGCCTATCTGATGTTATCCTGACGCCAAATGACTTCGAACAGGCGATAAATGACATGCCCATGCACTCTGCCCCAGGGCCAGACTCATGGAACTCCGTGTTCATCAAGAACTGCAAGAAGCCCCTATCACGAGCTTTTACCATCCTATGGAGAGGGAGCATGGACACGGGGGTCGTCCCACAGGTACTAAAAACAACAGACATAGCCCCACTCCACAAAGGGGGCAGTAAAGCAACAGCAAAGAACTACAGACCGATAGCACTAACATCCCATATCATAAAATTTTTGAAAGGGTCCTAAGAAGCAAGATCACCACCCATCTAGAAACCCATCAGTTACACAATCAAGGGCAACATGGGTTTAGAACAGGTCGCTCCTGTCTGTCTCAACTATTGGATCACTACGACAAGGTCCTAGATGCACTAGAAGACAAAAAGAATGCAGATGTAATATATACAGACTTTGCAAAAGCCTTCGACAAGTGTGACCATGGCGTAATAGCGCACAAAATGCGTGCTAAAGGAATAACAGGAAAAGTCGGTCGATGGATCTATAATTTCCTCACTAACAGAACACATAGAGTAGTAGTCAACAGAGTAAAGTCCGAGGCAACCACGGTGAAAAGCTCTGTTCCACAAGGCACAGTACTCGCTCCCATCTTGTTCCTCATCCTCATATCTGACATAGACAAGGATGTCAGCCACAGCACCGTGTCTTCCTTTGCAGATGACACCCAAATCTGCATGACAGTGTCTTCCACTGCATACACTGCAAGGCTCCAGGCGGACATCAATCAAATCTTTCAGTGGGCTGCAGAAAACAATGTGAAGTTCAACGATGAGAAATTTCAATTACTCAGATATGGTAAACACGAGGAAATTAAAATTCATCAGAGTACAAAACAAATTCTGGCTACTCCAGGTAAAATAGAGCGAAACCCCAACGTCAAAGACCTGGGAGTGATCATGTCGGAGGATCTCACCTTCAAGGACCATAACATTGTATCAATCGCATCTGCTAGAAAAATGACAGGATGGATAATGAGAACCTTCAAAACTAGGGAGGCCAAGCCCATGATGACACTCTTCAGGTCACTTGTTTTATCTAGGCTGGAATATTGCTGCACACTAACAGTACCTTTCAAGGCAGGTGAAATTGCTGACCTAGAAGATGTACAGAGAACTTTCACGGTGCGCATAACGGAGATAAAACACCTAAATTACTGGGAGCGCTTGAGGTTCCTGAACCTGTATTCCCTGGAACGCAGGCGGGAGAGATACATGATTATATACACCTGGAAAATCCTAGAGGGACTAGTACCGAACTTGCACACGAAAATCACTCACTACGAAAGCAAAAGACTTGGCAGACGATGCAACATCCTCCCAATGAAAAGCAGGGGTGTCACTAGCACGTTAAGAGACCATACAATAAGTGTCAGGGGCCCGAGACTGTTCAACTGCCTCCCAGCATACATAAGGGGGATTGCCAACAGACCCCTGGCAGTCTTCAAGCTGGCACTGGACAAGCACCTAAAGTCGGTTCCTGACCAGCCGGGCTGTGGCTAGTACGTTGGTTTGCGTGCAGCCATCAGTAACAGCCTGGTTGATCAGGCTCTGATCCACCAGGAGGTCTGGTCACAGACCGGGTCGCGGGGGCGTTGACCCCCGGAGCTCTCTCCAGGTAAACTCCAGGTATGTGATATTAAATGAACACATCTTCCATGGAGCTCCAGTGTGAAATACTCTTGTTGTCTACAGTGATATAGTTCATGCAGGTTATAAAACTTAATGTTAGTTAGTTAGTTTAATATGTTTATTATGCACCCCATACCCATCCTGTGGGCGGTAGTCAAAAGATTACAGAGGTATATAATTGGTCCAGGGACTGGACTCCAAAGTTTTGATAGCTGAGCAAGTTACAGAGGTAATGAACTCACAATTTACAAAGGTAATGAACTCACAATTTACAAAGGTAATGAACTCACAATTTACAAAGGTAATGAACTCACAATTTACAAAGGTAATGAACTCCAGGTAGGTCTGGTCACAATCATGACAAGTTACAAAGGTATTTACAGATTACAGAGGTACGTAATGGGTCCAGGGACTGGGCTCCCAAAGTTTTGATAGCTGAACTAGGTACAAAGGTAATGAACTCACAAGTTACAAAGGTAATGAATCCTGTAAGAATGGTTAATTCCGTTTATACATGGCTACAATCATGAACAAATTATAGAGTAATGAGCAATTCACACTTTCACACCCGGTCACAACTGTAATGAGTTATTGGTGCAAATATTGATTGTTGAGTCACACACACACCACACACACTTAATGTAATTACACGTTTTCACAATCCATTTAGATCTGTGTGTATTTACTTCTAGACATTTAGTAAGATTCATTGTGACAATGCCTGTTCATTTCTTAACATTCTAATACCGAGTACGGTGTTAATCTCAACAATTCTATCACTGATACTAGAAATACCAAGCTCCTTCCTCATATTAAGAACCTTTGTAGATTTGGGACAGCCAAGAATAATTCTGAGAGCTTCATTTTGCATTAACTCCAAGGGTCGGAGAGAACTTTCTCTAGCTAATATCAACATGGGAGCAGCATAATCAATTAAGGACCTAACATAAGCTGTAAGACGGTATAACCAGAAGTTTTGCCGCCTGCAGAGAATGCCCCTCATTTTCACTTGTTGTGGGTACTTATTCAAACATTAATCTGGATGAAAGTATATATCAATACACCACAGTTACATGCACCTGAAAAATGGGATGGAAGCGGAGTAAATCAGACTTTGGAATGCGTTCTGATGTCATTATATCCAATCTCAGAAAGCTGCCTTCAAAATCAGTGCAGGTTTCTTGTCCATTAATGTCGCAAGACAAGCTTGATATGTACATTACTATGTGCACGCACGCAGCAGACCACTGTTCAGAATACTTACAGTGATATAAAATATGTGATAAAATATGCGATCAATATCATTACAGCACTCAGTTCTAGAGAACCTGGTGAACAAGCACCGGACATGTGCCACAATTTAATAATAAAAAAAAAAATTGTTCCATCGTTTCCTGTTTGCATTATTAAAAACTTAACTGTGTTGAATGTGGAATTCTTTTATATCAATAGTGACTTTCCTGCTTTTTCAATATACACTTTATAATGTTACAATAAAAGAGTAAGCAATTATTTTTCCTTTTTTCCTTTCCTAATTATTAGGGTGGAAAAAATTCAGCTTGGGATCTATTTTTTTTTTGTTCTGCACACTCAAATTATCTTAGAAAGTCCGAGTCTTGGTTTTTACCCAGAAATGTCTGTCGCAATTTGATTTCTTAGAGATACGACCAGACCTTAAGGAAAGAGCACTATGAAGAGCAGTAATCTATATAGCATTATATATGAGCTATACACAATGTCTTGTGTGCCCGAACTGGTAGGCACTGTGCCTCTCTCTAATAATATAATAATAATAATAATATCTTTATATACTACAAGTACATGTACAAGGTATACAGGTCTAGCTGACATCAATGACATACTACTTTATAGAAAGCCGCTTGTTATGCTGAGCATTTCAGGCAAATTAGGTCAGTTTAGTCCCGGGATGCGACCCACACCAGTCGACTAGTACCCAGGTACCCATTTTACTTTTGGGTGAACATGGACAACCGGTGTAAGGAAACACGTCCGATGTTTCTACACCTTCGCCGGGAATCGAACCCGGACACTCGCCATGTGAAGTTAGTTAGTTAGTTTGTTTAATATCTTTATTATGCACCCCATACCCATCCTGCGGGCGGTAGTCAAAAGATTACAGGGGTACATAATGGGTCCAGGGACTGGGCCTCAAAGTTATGATAGCTGAACTAGTTGCAAAGGTAATAAACTCTAGGTAGATCTGGTCACAATCATGGCAAGTTATAAAGGTAATGAACTATCTACATTCCTATGCATGGCCACCATGTGAAGCGAGAGCTTCTGCTACCAGGCCACGGGGTTTTCTTTACTATGTTGGCCATTATCAATTCACCTGACATGTACGGATCAAAGGATATTCCTGGGTATTTCACTAAAGTTACAAAGTATACTTAAATTATTTACCATTTTCAGTTTAGTATGGCTTTCGTTTTTCCTAAATGCAGTGATGGTATGTTATCTGGTGACAGTACTTTAGAACTATCACCAGATAACATACTGGTCTTTGCGTGATAGTCGGACAGTGTTGTCATCTGCATATGATATGAGCTTACATTTAACACTAATTTGCACGTCAGTGACAGGCCAACAAGGATAAGAGGCCAAATGTACTACTTAATTAGATTCCACATGTAATCGGTAAGATTTCTGATTCTGCATTATTGACTTTTGCATTTTGTTTACTGTTGCTTACATTTAGCAAGACTTAAAGTAGTCTACAGGGCCTGTGCAGATACCCTGTATTTTTTTTAGTAATGTATAGTGGTTTACTGCGTCGACAGCCATTTGTACTTCTGAGGTAATTTTACCTTTAAGAATTGTCGATATTTGTGATTCGAATATAATCCATCAGGTTAATTAAGGAAGTACTAGTTGAATAAGATCCTTGAAATCTGACTGGTAACTTTGTAGTATGTTAATGCTATTCATATACTTAACTTCTTGGTGCTTTATAGGATCGGCTACAGTACAAAGTATACTAGCAGGCCTATAGTTAGTTTCATCCGATTTACTATATTCCTTGAAGGTTGGAGTGAATCTGCCGGACTTGAGCTCATATGGTGCAGCATTAGAGGTGATGGCTACATGGATTTTGTGAGTTATGGGTACTTTCAATTCAAAGGCACTGTCCATTAGGAATCTGGCTGGAATGCTATCACGTCCGGCGCTTTTGATTGGACTCATCTTGATTTTGTTTGTACTAATTCATCAGATACACTTGATAAATGAAAAATTTATTAGGGTGACGTTTTTATTACTTCAGTATGTTTTAAATTCATATGAGTCCCTTGAATCTGTCTGATGCACCTAGTAATTTACCGACTAATGGTGATGCTGATGAGTTGTTTCTTGGCATACGTCATTATCAATAGTCAACGCTATATTAGAACGATCTGCCGATTTATGGCTCTAACCCAGGGCTTTTAGTTCTGGCCAGAGCATTCATGCGATTTTTTTTGTATTCTTAAATTTTAGGCTATAGTACCTTGATTTTGTTGAGTTTGCATCTCCCTGCAATTTGTTGTTTGCTCTGGAGTTCTACAAAATCTTGCTTGTTTACCTTTAATAACATCAGCAGTTGATCTATTAATTTAATATCATCTAGTAAGTTTATTCAGGTATATTAACACAATCTTTAGATCATTATAACTCTCAACAAAATCAGTTCTTATATACCTGGAGAAGGTTTCGGGGATCAACGCCACCGGTGCCCGGTCTGAGACCAGGCCTCGTGGTGGATCAGGGCCTGATCAACCTGAACATTAAAATGGTATAAAATACCGACAGGTTGTTAGGTAAGACACATATGCAACGTTTCAAAATAAAGATACCTAACTGTTGCATATGTGTCTTACCTAACAGCCTGATCAACCTACCTCGCATGGGCCAGTAGGCCTGCTTCAGTGTTTCTTCTTTCTTATGTTCTTATACCGACATACGAACCAGCCCCGGCTGCTCAGGTACTGACTTTAGGTGCCTGTCCAGTGCTTTCTTGAAGACAGCCAGGAGTCTATTGGTAATCTCCCTAATGTGTGCTGGGAGGTAGTTGAAAGTCTTGGGTCCCTGACACTTATTGTGTTGTCGCTTAGCGTACTCATGGCGCCCCCTGCTTTTCATTGGGAGAATGTTGCATCTCCTGCCGAGTCTTTTGCTTTCGTAGGAAGTGATTTTCGTGTGCATGTTTGGTACTAATCCATCTAAGATTTTCGAAGTGTATACTATCATGTATCTTCCTCGCCTGCGTTTCAGGGAATACAAATCAAGGGACTTCAACCGTTCCCAGTAATTTAGGTGTTTAATTATACTTATGTGTGCCGTTAAAGCTCTGTACACTCTCCAGGTCAGCAATTTTGCCTGCCTTGAAGGGGGCAGTTAGTGTGCAGCAATATTTCAGCCATGAGAGAATAAGCGATTTGAAGAGAATTATCATGGGCTTGGAGTCCCTAGTTTTGATGGTTCTCATTATCCATCCTATCATATTTCTAGCAGATGAGGTAGATACATAGATGTGGTATTTGAAGGTGAGATCCTATGACATTATCACTCCCAGGTCCTTCACATTAGTTTTTTCGCACTATTGTATGGTTAGAAATTGTTGCATACCCTGATACGGTCTTCATTTCCTGAAGTTTTGAATATTTGAGTAGTTGAAATTTTTCTTCATCGAATTTCATACTGCTTTCAGCGGCCCATTTGAAGATTTGGTCGGTGTCTGCTTGGAGTCTTGCAGTGTCTTCGATGGAGGACACTCATGGAAATTCGGGTGTCATCCACAAAGGAAGACACCGAGTTATGGCTTACAACTCTGTCTATGTCATATATGAAGATGAGGAATAGGATGGGAGCGAGTACTTTGCCTTGTGGAACAGAGCTTTTCACTGTAGCTGCCTCAGACTGTACT
Source organism: Cherax quadricarinatus (assembly GCF_038502225.1). Classification (NCBI taxonomy): domain Eukaryota; kingdom Metazoa; phylum Arthropoda; class Malacostraca; order Decapoda; family Parastacidae; genus Cherax; species Cherax quadricarinatus. The sequence continues at coordinate 13,403,792 of NC_091299.1, read as the reverse complement.
CTTTTCACTATTACTCTTTGTGTTCTACTTATTAAGAAGTTATAAATCCATCTACCAACTTTTTCTGCTATTACTTTATTATACATTTTGTGCACTATTACACCGTGGTCACACTTGTCAAAGGCTTTCGCACAGTCTGTGTATACTACATCTGCATTTTATTTATCCTCTGTCTAAAGCATCCAGGACCTTGTCATAATGGTCAAGTAGCTGAGACAGACAGGAGCGACCTGCTCTAAACCCATGCTGCCCTGAGTTGGGTAACTGATGGGTATCTAGGTGGTTGGCGATCTTGCTTCTTGGAACCCTTTCAAAGATTTTATGATATGGGATGTTAGTGCTATTGGTCTGTAGTTCTTTGCAATTGCTTTACTGCCACCTTTGTGGAGTGGGGCTATGTCTGTTGTTTTAAATGAGTGTGGGATGACCCCTGTGTCCATGCTCCCTCTCCATAGAATGCTGAAGGCATGTGACGGGCTTCTTGCAGTTCTTGATGAACACGGAGTTCCATGAGTCTGCGCCTGGGGCAGAGTGCATGGGCATGTCATTAATTGTTTTTTCGAAGTCTTGTGGTATTAGGATAATATCAGAGATTTTTGAAATGACCAAATTTTGAGTCTTGGTCATAAAAAAAATGTTTAGATTGTCCACCCTTAGTTTTCTGGTAAACGGCTTGCTGAACACCGAGTCATAGTGGGACTTTAATGTCTCACTCATTTCTTTGCTGTCATCTGTGTAGGTCCCATCTAGTCTAAGCAGGGGTCAAATACTGGATGTTGTTTTCCCCTTAGATTTGGCATAAGAAAATAAGTATTTTGGGCTTCTTTCAATTTCATTGATGGCTTTAAGTTCTCCTTGAGATTCTTGTGTCCTGTACAATTCCTTAAGCTTAAGCTCGATATTTGCCATTTCTCTGACCAGTGCCTCCCTTCGTATTTCAGATATACTGGACTCTCTCAGCAGCTCTGTAATTCTTTGCCTTCGTCTGTATAGGCAGCGTCTCTCTCTTTCTAGCTTATATCTTCTCTTTCTTTTTCTTAATGGAATGTGTCTTGAGCAGACCTCAAGTGCCACAGAGTTAATTTTTTTCTAGGCAAGGGTTCGGATCCGTGCACCACACCGCTAACCAGACTAAGAGTCGAAGATCAAAACGAATTTTTTATGAGAGAGCCACAAAATTTGGTTAACACAAGCCTATCCGATGTTATCCTGACGCCAAATGACTTCGAACAGGCGATAAATGACATGCCCATGCACTCTGCCCCAGGGCCAGACTCATGGAACTCCGTGTTCATCAAGAACTGCAAGAAGCCCCTATCACGAGCCTTTTCCATCCTATGGAGAGGTCGCTCCTGTCTGTCTCAACTATTGGATCACTACGACAAGGTCCTAAATGCACTAGAAGATAAAAAGAATGCTGATGTAATATATACAGACTTTGCAAAAGCCTTCGACAAGTGTGACCATGGCGTAATAGCGCACAAAATGCGTGCTAAAGGGATAACAGGAAAAGTCGGTCGATGGATCTATAATTTCCTCACTAACAGAACACAGAGAGTAGTCGTCAACAGAGTAAAGTCCGAGGCAGCTACTCGCACAGTACTCGCTCCCATCTTGTTCCTCATCCTCATATCCGACATAGACAAGGATGTCAGCCACAGCACCGTGTCTTCCTTTGCAGATGACACCCGAATCTGCATGACAGTGTCTTCCATTGCAGACACTGCAAGGCTCCAGGCGGACATCATCCGAATCTTTCAGTGGGCTGCAGAAAACAATATGAAGTTCAACGATGAGAAATTTCAATTACTCAGATATGGTAAACACGAGGAAATTAAATCTTCATCAGAGTACAAAACAAATTCTGGCCACAAAATAGAGCGAAACACCAACGTCAAAGACCTGGGAGTGATCATGTCAGAGGATCTCACCTTCAAGGACCATAACATTGTATCAATCGCATCTGCTAGAAAAATGACAGGATGGATAATGAGAACCTTCAAAACTAGGGAGGCCAAGCCCATGATGACACTCTTCAGGTCACTTGTTCTATCTAGGCTGGAATATTGCTGCACACTAACAGCACCTTTCAAGGCAGGTGAAATTGCTGACCTAGAAAATGTACAGAGAACCTTCACGGCGCACATAACGGAGATAAAACACCTCAATTACTGGGAGCGCTTGAGGTTCCTGAACCTGTATTCCCTGGAACGCAGGTGGGAGAGATACATGATTATATACACCTGGAAAATCCTAGAGGGACTAGTACCGAACTTGCACACGAAAATCACTCACTACGAAAGCAAAAGACTTGGCAGACGATGCAACATCCCCCCAATGAAAAGCAGGGGTGTCACTAGCACGTTAAGAGACCATACAATAAGTGTCAGGGGCCCGAGACTGTTCAACTGCCTCCCAGCATACATAAGGGGGATTACCAACAGACCCCTGGCAGTCTTCAAGCTGGCACTGGACAAGCACCTAAAGTCGGTTCCTGACCAGCCGGGCTGTGGCTCGTACGTTGGTTTGCGTGCAGCCAGCAGCAACAGCCTGGTTGATCAGGCTCTGATCCACCAGGAGGCCTGGTCACAGACCGGACCGCGGGGGCGTTGACCCCCGGAACTCTCTCCAGGTAAACTCCAGGTAAACACCGTTCCTTGTCTATTATTATACAAAACAAATTTTTAAAGGGACTGAGGTGTAAGCTAGTGGAAGGCCTCGGTCAGATGACCAAAAGCTCAGTGGTGGGTCATATAATAATAATAATAATAATAATAATAATAATAATAATAATAATAATAATAATAATAATGTGTAATAATAATATTATCTTTATTTCTACAAATGCAAGGTATACAGGCCTAGCTGACTGACATCAGTGACATTACTATATAGAAAGCCGCTTGTTATTCAGAGCATTTCGGGTAAATTAGGTCAGTTTTGTCCCAGGATGCGACCCACACGAGTTTTACTGATTGGTGAACATGGACAACAGGTGTAAAGAAACACGCCCTATGTTTCACCCTTGCTTGGAATCGAACCGGGACTTCTCAGCGTGTGAAGCGAGAGCTTTACCACCAGGCCACGATCCACCTAAGACCCGCGTCAGGAAATACTTGTTTCCAGATGATTCTTACCTGATCTATCCTAAGCTCTTGTCTTTTTGTTAGACCGTTGTAGGTCATCATTGGGTACAGAATACCGACAAATGTGCAATAAGATGGTGTCCCGTAGCACAATTGCTAGCTCACTCAACTCACACCCTGAGGTCCGAGGGTCGATCCCCGGTACGGTGGAAATATTAGGACGTGTTACCTTAAGGCACCTGCTGTTCATGTTCACCCATCAGTAATATAGGTACCTGGGTGTTAGTTGATTGGTGAGGGTCGCTTCCTGGAGATAAAACTGACCTAATTTAGCCCGAAATGCTCTGCATAACAAGGGGCTGTTTATACATATATATACATAGTAATATGTCACGGATGTCAGCTAGGCTTGTATATCTTGTACATGTACTTGTAGAAATAAAATTATTATTATTATTATATACATAGTTACCGTCAGCGTGCCTTGTTGTGCTCCCGGCTTTCTGGTGTTTTCACGGTCGCTCTTACGTGCTAGAACTTTAATTTGTGTCATCAATCCTATACGATACATCCCTCTAGCGCCTGGAACCAATCTTGGGCGGAAAACATTATATACTGAGTCAAAAAAGGAGAATTAGTGTGCATTACCTAGCAGAGTTTACTGCCAGAGGGGAATCATAGGCCTGTTTCCCGTGTGAAAAAAATAATAATAATTGAACGTTGTGTCAGAGGAAAGAAAGTCTCCCTGAAAGCATTGAGTATACATAGTGTATAGTGTATACTACAGTGGCTCCCTAGTATATTGATGATAAAGGCTAAAGTGTCATTTGAAAACAGGTGAATTTGTAAATGAAGTGATAAGCCTATAGAGGCAGGTGCCAGAAGTCGCCAGAAACTTACCACAGGTCAGCTGTTTTTAATAATCTTCCTGGCCTGCTAGTGTACTCGCATATAATCTAGTGATACCAGTGAATAGCAGAATACAGTGTTGTAGTAGCAACTAACCAGTATTATAATGGTACTTAGTGGAGTGGAGTGACTTTCATTAGTTTCTTTTTCTTGAAATACGAGACGTTACTGTGAATTTCATATAACCTGTAGTTACCAGCGGTCGCAATATACACAACGAGAAGCAATTATTACTACAGAAAAAGCGTCCTTCCTCCAAAATTTGCACCAGTCAACTATAGTGATAATATAGCATTTATTGTGGTGGAGACGGAAAAACAAAAATAGAAAAGCCAGATACAGCGATTGATAAACAAAGAGGTCGACTGTACGTCATTGTAGGAGCTGCCAGATATCACCGGCTCTTCAACACGCAAGTTATACTTTTGTATCAGTCAAATCACATATTACTCGGGTAGATAATTTCCAGTAGATCCTTCATGTGTTAGCTCAAATCACCGACCAGTATGTTTTAAATAAGTGACCCACTGATCAGAGCAGATCGACTGGTCCGAACCCTTGACTGGTCCGAACCCTTGACTGGTCCGAACCCTTGACTGGTCCGAACCCTTGACTGGTCCGAACCCTTGACTGGTTTCAAACAGTTTCGTTGGACAATAAAGCAGACTGTAAACGGATGGGTTTGTAGGCGCCCTTATAAACACAAACATTAAAAATCAGGAACGTGACGGTAAGCTGTCCAATATACAAAAAGAGTTAGAAACAGAAATACAAATAGCTAGAGCTTCATTTAAGGTTATTAATATAATATTCAAGAGGTTGCTAGTAGACTTGCAGTAAATCAACCATTCAAATCATTATGAAGCTGTGTGTAGTCTGTGGTCAGTCAAACAAACGGGCTACCACATGGATAAATTGTCATTTTTGTGGAAATTGGTGTCACGCTCCTTGTGCAGATATCCCAGAACTAGCTACAAGCAGTATTAAAACAGAGAAGTGTTTTTGGGTATGCCCAAATGAGGAAAATCTGTGGACTAAAATCACAAGGGTATTAAAAGAGGATAACATCAAAGCTGCTTTCATAGAAAACCTGGAAGCTTTCTACAACAGATGGGAACATAAAAAGTCCGGGCTGAATGGTACTGCCCTTGATACTGGCCATGTAGTCACAAACTGTAAGGCTGGAGGTGATGTCCTGGTAGTCAGTAAATGTGGGGCTGATAGTGCTGTCCTGGGAGACAGTAATGGTGAAGCTGGAGGTGCTGTCCTGGGAGACAGAAATGGTGAAGTTGGAGATATTGTCCTGGGAGACAGTAATGGTGAAGCTGGAGATTTTGTCCAGGTAGTCGGGAATTATACGCAGGAAGGAATACATATAAATGACCTCATAGAGGACAGGAGCCATAGTAGGGAAACAAGTGTAGTCAAAGATAAGATAAAACCAATATTGCAAACCAGAAATACCGCAGGAAATAGCAAACAAGAGGACTCCAATAGCAATAGTGAGGATAAATTACCAAAAACAACTGGTGGGAGCTCCATTGTTGGTGCTAAGGAGGATAGGAATAAGACAGGGAAACATGCACCAACAGGGAATACAGTCACAGAAACCCAAGGCAAACGGAAACCAAGCCTGTGCACATACTATGCACTTGGTATCTGCTGGCATGGGAAATCTGGAAAAACAGATGGGACATGCAACTATGACCACCCTAGAAAATGTCATGCCCATATGACAACAGGAAAATGCAAACTCCCTTCCTGTAAGCTTTTTCACCCTGAAATGTGTACCTCTTCAGTACAGGAAAGACTGTGCTATAACTTAAATTGCCAGGCATACCATCTAAAGGGGACAAAAAGATACAAAACATCCAGGCCATGGGAAAACCTGGGTAGCCACAGCCACTCAAGAGGGAGAGGTTTTTTAGTACCAGGAAGGAAAAAAAACTGGCAGGAAATGGCAGAAATCGTACACCAAATCCAGTCATTCCTGGAGTGGAACCACAGTCGATGGCCTCCACTCCAAACCAACAGATACAGATACTAATGCCGGAAAAAAAATCCCCCCCCAGTACCAACAATACCACCAGTCCGATAACATTCTTCTTTGCAAATATACAGGGTCTAAAGCCAGCAATAAACAACAAAATACCTTTCATCCGTGGACTGCTTGCAGAGGCAAAGGCAATGTTCGCGGCTTTCACTGAGACCCACATAAAGGATCACTTGGACAACGAAATATGGATCCCAGGTTACAACCTATACAGATGTGACAGAGTGAACAGGCAAAAGGGGGGGGTTGGCCTGTACATTGCAGAGTCACTTGTTTGCACAGAACTGCTTAATGCCTCAAATGACGTAGTGGAAGTTTTAGCAGTAAAGGTCGAGAACCAAAACCTAGTCATTGTGGTAGTCTACAAGCCTCCGGATGCAACATCCCAGCAATTCCAGGAACAGCTGTTAAAAATTGACCACTGTCTGGAAAATCTTCCAGCTCCTGCACCCAACATCTTGCTCCTGGGGGATTTCAACTTAAGGCACCTAAAATGGAGGAATATAGCAAATAATATTGTTGCAGTAATAACACCAGGAGGCAGCTCTGATGAAAACTCACACTCACACGAGCTTTTAAATCTCTGCACAAAATTCAATTTAAACCAGCAAATAATAGAGCCTACTAGACTGGAGAATACACTAGACCTCATCTTCACTAACAATGATGATCTGATAAGAAATGTCACCATATCAAAAACAATATACTCAGATCACAACATAATTGAGGTTCAGACATGTATGCGTGGAGCCCCAGACCGACAAAATGAGACTAGTCACGAGGGAGCATTCACCAAATTCAACTTCAATAACAAAAACATAAAGTGGGACCAAGTAAACCAAGTCCTAACCGATATAAGCTGGGAAGATATACTAAGCAACACAGACCCAAACTTATGCCTAGAACAGATTAACTCGGTGGCACTCGATGTATGCACAAGGCTTATTCCTCTAAGAAAAAGGAGGAGTAGATGTAAAATAGAAAGAGACAGGCGCTCCCTTTACAGGCGACGGAAAAGAATAACAGAGCGGCTAAAAGAGGTCAATATATCAGAAATGCGCAGGGAGACACTGGTCAGAGAAATAGCAAGCATCGAACTTAAGCTAAAAGAATCCTTTAGGAGTCAGGAATCGCGGGAAGAACTAAAAGCCATAAATGAAATCGAAAGAAACCCAAAGTATTTCTTCTCCTATGCCAAATCAAAATCGAGAACAACGTCCAGTATTGGGCCCCTACTTAAACAAGATGGGTCCTACACAGATGACAGCAAGGAAATGAGTGAGCTACTCAAGTCCCAATATGACTCAGTTTTTAGCAAGCCGCTAACCAGACTGAGAGTCGAAGATCAAAATGAATTTTTTATGAGAGAGCCACAAAATTTGATTAACACAAGCCTATCCGATGTTATCCTGACGCCAAATGACTTCGAACAGGCGATAAATGACATGCCCATGCACTCTGCCCCAGGGCCAGACTCATGGAACTCTGTGTTCATCAAGAACTGCAAGAAGCCCCTATCACGAGCCTTTTCCATCCTATGGAGAGGGAGCATGGACACGGGGGTCGTCCCTCAGTTACTAAAAACAACAGACATAGCCCCACTCCACAAAGGGGGCAGTAAAGCAACAGCAAAGAACTACAGACCAATAGCACTAACATCCCATATCATAAAAATCTTTGAAAGGGTCCTAAGAAGCAAGATCACCACCCATCTAGAAACCCATCAGTTACACAACCCAGGGCAACATGGGTTTAGAACAGGTCGCTCCTGTCTGTCTCAACTACTGGATCACTACGACAAGGTCCTAAATGCACTAGAAGACAAAAAGAATGCAGATGTAATATATACAGACTTTGCAAAAGCCTTCGACAAGTGTGACCATGGCGTAATAGCGCACAAAATGCGCGCTAAAGGAATAACAGGAAAAGTTGGTCGATGGATCTATAATTTCCTCACTAACAGAACACAGAGAGTAGTCGTCAACAGAGTAAAGTCCGAGGCAGCTACGGTGAAAAGCTCTGTTCCACAAGGCACAGTACTAGCTCCCATCTTGTTCCTCATCCTCATATCCGACATAGACAAGGATGTCAGCCACAGCACCGTGTCTTCCTTTGCAGATGACACCCGAATCTGCATGACAGTGTCTTCCATTGCAGACACTGCAAGGCTCCAGGCGGACATCAACCAAATCTTTCAGTGGGCTGCAGAAAACAATATGAAGTTCAACGATGAGAAATTTCAATTACTCAGATATGGTAAACATGAGGAAATTAAATCTTCATCAGAGTACAAAACAAATTCTGGCCACAAAATAGAGCGAAACACCAACGTCAAAGACCTGGGAGTGATTATGTCGGAGGATCTCACCTTCAAGGACCATAACATTGTATCAATCGCATCTGCTAGAAAAATGACAGGATGGATAATGAGAACCTTCAAAACTAGGGAGGCCAAGCCCATGATGACACTCTTCAGGTCACTTGTTCTATCTAGGCTGGAATATTGCTGCACTCTAACAGCACCTTTCAAGGCAGGTGAAATTGCCGACCTAGAAAATGTACAGAGAACTTTCACGGCGCGCATAACGGAGATAAAACACCTCAATTACTGGGAGCGCTTGAGGTTTCTAAACCTGTATTCCCTGGAACGCAGGAGGGAGAGATACATGATTATATACACCTGGAAAATCCTAGAGGGACTAGTACCGAACTTGCACACGAAAATCACTCACTACGAAAGCAAAAGACTTGGCAGACGATGCACCATCCCCCCAATGAAAAGCAGGGGTGTCACTAGCACGTTAAGAGACCATACAATAAGTGTCAGGGGACCGAGACTGTTCAACTGCCTCCCAGCACACATAAGGGGGATTACCAACAGACCCCTGGCAGTCTTCAAGCTGGCACTGGACAAGCACCTAAAGTCAGTTCCTGATCAGCCGGGCTGTGGCTCGTACGTTGGTTTGCGTGCAGCCAGCAGCAACAGCCTGGTTGATCAGGCGCTGATCCACCAGGAGGCCTGGTCACAGACCGGGCCGCGGGGGCGTTGACCCCCGAAACTCTCTCCAGGTAAACTCCAGGTATTATTATTATTATTATTATTATTATTATTATTATTATTATTATTATTATTATTATTATTATTATTATTATGGCGAATTTTTTCCCCAATAAAATATCCCAACACTGCACACAGACCATTATATGGTTATATCAGGTAAAATTCTTCCAGACTCAGGAAATATGACAAATGCCTCCTGATGCGCGGGTCTTAGTCATATGATAAACATCCAGTGGAGCTTATTTGGTCATGTGATCGAGGCCTTCCACTGGTTTTCCGTTCCACCCCTTTAAAGAGAAAGCAACTACACTGGAATGAGTTTTATTGAAGATCATCGAGTACACATACTTTTCCATATTATCTATCCTTTTTTTTTACGGGTTGAGGCGAACATGAGGAATATCAGAGGTACCTTATGTGTGTCCCGTGTGATGTCAGTGTAATATTGAAATTGTAGTTAATACTAGTAAACATGCATATCATTAATGTCTAGTAGGTTCAAGAATTTGAATAAGGACATAGTGTATTGTCTAAAATTTGTTTGTGTGGTAACTAAGGGATAGCTCAAGTAGACAGAGAAACACCAGTGGAAATAAGTCGCTTTGACTTTTTTTGGGGTTATCCTAGGTAGTTTACACGTGTTATACTATGTATGATAACTGTAATCACCTAAATTTATATAACTGTACTTATGTGTACTTGTACCTAAATAAACTTAATCTCCCAAGCACAAGTATCGTAGATGAGATATAGACAAATGAGAGATAGTGTTTAGTACTATAGATTATAAGTAGCGAATTTTCTAGAAAATTCAGCCAGTTTTTTTATTCTTTTTTTTTTTAATGAGCTGGATATTAACATGACATATTAATTTATTATATACGAGCAGACTTTGGAATATACCCTCAACCTGTTCTTCGGATTCATTAGTAAGTAAGTAAGTAAGTAAGTAAGTAAGTTTATTCAGGTATACACAAATACAGTTACATAGAATTATCATATATAGCAGCATATGTGTAGAGAACCTAGGATAACCCAAAAAAGTCAGACAGAGTGACTTATTTCCATTGGGGTCCTTTTACCTTATTATTATAGTATAAAGGTTATAATATTTTCTTATTGTTCTACAATGAAGATAACATCTTATTATCCTACTAAAAAGACTATCTGCGACACCAAGGTCATTAAGACTATCTACAATACGAGTGTCATTACAAGGAATAAGGTAAAATTTACACGTATGTTAGCTAAAAAATAGAAAATCATTCCCCTCCCTTTCTGTAGCTACAGTCATCAGACACCTTTTGGCACTCTTCTTGAACTGGTTCGCGCTATGACTGGCTTTGACATGTGCGGGTAGTCTGTTCCATTCCTTTATTGCTGTACAATAAAAGGTGTTTGAAGCCTGGCCACTGACTGTGGGTACTACAGTAATTATAGACATTGTTTATTTCGTAGTTATACAGAACATGTTTTACTATATTGAAGCTGAATTTATGTGTTATTCTCCAAGTTCAGACTTTTTCTAATTCGTGAGTTTTTATTTAGATATCTTAATATGTTATATTATGTAGAATTTAACATAGGATAACCCAACTAATGTGATCTATCTCTATTAACTATGGTGTGTAAAGCCATATGGTTAGAGCATGATAAGATATACGGTAAAAGAATGAACATATGCTAAATAGGTAAAAAAAAAAAAACTTCTACAATATATATATATATACTGATGGGTGTATGTGTCTGTATATATATATTGATATATACACAGTAAGGAAATTTATTTAGGCATAGGCACACATAAGTATAATTATCATATATAGTGTAAATTACCCAGGATAACCCAAAAAAGTCAGTGACTTATTTCCATTGGGGTCCTTATTTTAAGTCCTATTTTAGGTGAGGAGGCGACATACACCGTCAATGACCCTTCGAATAATCGATAAGCTGAAAACTCCACTAACCAACCTTCTTTCCCCATATATACTCAAGCATATATATGTATCCACAGATGAGAAAAGATGAATATATATGTATATATATAGTGGAAGGTTGGGGCGCGGCGCCGCACTCTCTTGTTTGACTGCGCTATCGAACCTCCGGACGGAGCAGCAGACGTTGTGTGTTATGACTTGACCGCCTCCACACCTCTCTCTCTCTCTCTCTCACACACACACTAGGCCAATATGGACAGGAGGAAGCTTTCGTAAGTGTTGACTACCGCCTCCGTCAGGGTGTAGAGCCTCGGGGAGGTGTCATGGTTGTGTGTGTGTAGTGGTGAAGACAAGACCTGGTGTGTGTGTGTGTGTGTTTGTGTGTTATCTCCCCCTCCCTCCCTCTCCTCCTATCCTTAAACCATTATCGATTGGTATGCGTATGGCAGATGCAACATCCCTTGCTACTCCATTCTTAATTGATGTTGCATGGCAGTCATGGCAGGGGTTGTTTAAGTGGTCGTTATTTGCAGTGTGGTAGTCGTTACCAGGAAGCTGCTCCAGAGTGAGAGCTCTGTGGTGTGTTGTGCACCTCTGATCTCATGTTTATTTAGGGGTTTTCGTCCATGTATAAATATTTTTCATGCAAGTTTTAATTATTGGTGTCTTGCATAGACGATATAAAAGTTAAATGTTTGTTTCTTACACAGTTTGTGTTTGTAATGTGAAAGGAATGTTGTGCAGTTTGCCAATTTCAGGCATTTTCAACAATAGCTAAAGACCAAAACATTGAATTTTCGAACTTTAAATACAAAACATCAATAATAAATATACTAGAAGCAAATGGGCTTTTAAAAAATAAAAGAATCGTATGCATTATCATAAAAGATTTTTGTTGAGAAGTGTTAACCCAGATGTTTGGTAACCCAGGATAACCCAGTAAAGTCACTTGTCATTGAGGACTGTTTATTTTTCCATTGTGGTCCTCTAATCCACTCCCTCAAGATGCAACCTGAATCATTGGCTAATACTCAAGTACTCATTTTCCTCTAGGGGAAGAAGGTCAGCAGGTATAATGAAACGTGCCCATCATCTCTTCTCTTACCAGGGATCAAACTGGTTTCTCAGTGTGCAAGCAGAGGTAGTTACCGAGCCAAGAGACACTTAATTTTGCATGTAGTATGTTAGTATTTATTTTTGTAGGTAGAATGGGTACGGTGTTTGCCATGTGTGTGAATTAGAATTTCTCCAAAAGTTCATTGATTTTTTAAAGGAAAAATTGGAGCTAACATTATTTTTACCCTCTATGCTTTGTTTTTGTTGCAACCACTGTCAGAGAGCCAGATTAAAAGTGTATATACAACTAAAGGAAGATGGAGATGTTTGTGGGTGTGGTTATGTGGACAGTGATGATGACTGGATTTTCATCCAGTGTGTTAGTAGCCCGAGTGTGACTTATTTCCATTGGGATCCTTTGGGCCTCTAGCCCAGAATGCAGCACATAAGAACTGGCTAACATCCAGGTACCTATTTATTGCAAGGTCAGCAGTGGCATCCATTGATAAATTACACAAGAGCAACACTTGGGTATTTCAGTTTTAAAGATGGGTTACTGTCTAGTGCTTTTTTCAGTACAGAAATTATATATGGAAAACTGGAAAATGAGGTGATCAGTTGCTCAGCCTAGAATTTGGTGTTCATTGATGAATCTGAAGCATAGGCAGAAAAATGGATTCTATGCTCGAGTCAGACAAGATGCTTGGGGTTCAACTGCAGCAACACACTAAAGCCAATAATAACCCAACAAAAAGCCGCAGTAAGAATAATCACTAAATCCCATCCCTGGCAACACACCCCCTCACTCTTCATAGATCTAAACTTACTCCCTGTTCAGAACATCCACACTTACTACTGTGCAATCTATATCTCCAGGACCTTAAATTCCAATATTAACCTTGACCTAAAACGCTTTCTTGATAGTTGACGGGATCCACAGGCATAACACCAGACACAAACATCTCTATGACATTCCCCGTGTCCGACTAAACCTTTACAAAAATTCAGTGTATTTCAAAGGACCTAGAATCTGGAACACTCTACCTGAAAACTCTAGAACTGCAGACAAATTCATCACTTTCAAAACTACAGTTAGAAAACATCTCATCTCCCTGATACACCCCGACAACTAACTACATGATAACCACCTGGTGGTTCACAATTACACTCACTCACCCACTGACTATAAACACAGAAATACTAATCTTAATCTTAAAATAATGAATCCTAACTAGTCATAAGTTTGCCTATGAAACTTCAATATAGACACTTTGTATTGTGCTAAAACAAAAGCATTCTCATTGCTAAACTCACAAATTATAATGTAGTCACCTAGCCTTAATACCATAATCTGTAAGAATTTAATGCTAAGAATTAATCTAAGTCTGCCCGAAATGCCTAGCCATGCTAGGTGTCCTAGTGGCCCCCTCTGTAATTGGTATTTAATAACATGTAAACCACACAATATCCAAATCCTGTAAACCCCACATTGTAACCCTTATAGAGAATAAACTTGATTTGATTTGATTTGATGTCATAGGTGGGTGGGATCAGTTAGCAGAAGTATGTCATGCCCAAGAGTTGGGCTAGAGGTTAGCAAAATGTAAGTAGTAAAAGATATCCTATGTACCAGGATTCCTTGGTGTTGCTATGTCAAACAAGTATTAATAGGGGCACCTGGTGTAAGGCAACTTCCCTATCATTTCTACCTGCCTATATTTTTTGGCTGTGATCTGATTCTGCTACCATTTAGCCATTAGGCAAAAGTATGTTTGATTTTTTTTGGAAAATGACTTATAAAAGTCGTACGACAGTGAAATTTCGTCTTTCTAAACATGTAAAAGTCGTACGACAGTGAAATTTCGTCTTTCTAAACATGTAATTTATTTGTTGGCACTTTGCTTATTTTAAAATACGGCACTTTATGAAAACTACTCTTCTGACATTTTCTGTTTTAAGCATTGCTGTACAGCTGCAGCTTGGGAAGCATTGCTGTACAGTATTTGGAAGCTTATGATGGATTTTTTGTTCTTTGGTTCAGTATTTTAAAACCATTACTGTATTAATGTATTTGTATATTATATAATTATACATATTTTAAGAAAAAGAGGATAAATAAGTATACAAGATATGATGTAGGGCGAAATGACAGTAGTTTGTTGGATTATGTATTGGTAGATAAAAGACTGTTGAGTAGACTTCAGGATGTACATGTTTATAGAGGGGCCACAGATACATCAGATCACTTTCTAGTTGTAGCTACACTGAGAGTAAAAGGTAGATGGGATACAAGGAGAATAGAAGCATCAGGGAAGAGAGGTGAAGGTTTATAAACTAAAAGAGGAGGCAGTTAGGGTAAGATATAAACAGCTATTGGAGGATAGATGGGCTAATGAGAGCATAGGCAATGGGGTCGAAGAGGTATGGGGTAGGTTTAAAAATGTAGTGTTAGAGAGTTCAGCAGAAGTTTGTGGTTACAGGAAAGTGGGTGCAGGAGGGAAGAGGAGCGATTGGTGGAATGATGATGTAAAGAGAGTAGTATGGGAGAAAAAGTTAGCATATGAGAAGTTTTTACAAAGTAGAAGTGATGCAAGGAGAGAAGAGTATATGGAGAAAAAGAGAGAGGTTAAGAGAGTGGTGAAGCAATGTAAAAAGAGAGCAAATGAGAGAGTGGGTGAGATGTTATCAACAAATTTTGTTGAAAATAAGAAAAAGTTTTGGAGTGAGATTAACAAGTTAAGAAAGCCTAGAGAACAAATGGATTTGTCAGTTAAAAATAGGAGAGGAGAGTTATTAAATGGAGAGTTAGAGGTATTGGGAAGATGGAGGGAATATTTTGAGGAATTGTTAAATGTTGATGAAGATAGGGAAGCTGTGATTTTGTGTATAGGACAAGGAGGAATAACATCTTGTAGGAGTGAGGAAGAGCCAGTTGTGAGTGTGGGGGAAGTTCGTGAGGCAGTAGGTAAAATGAAAGGGGGTAAGGCAGCCGGGATTGATGGGATAAAGATAGAACTGTTAAAAGCAGGTGGGGATATAGTTTTGGAGTGGTTGGTGCAATTATTTAATAAATGTATGGAAGAGGGTAAGGTACCTAGGGATTGGCAGAGAGCATGCATAGTTCCTTTGTATAAAGGCAAAGGGGATAAAAGAGAGTGCAAAAATTATAGGGGGATAAGTCTGCTGAGTATACCTGGTAGAGTTATTATTGAAAGAATTAAGAGTAAGACGGAGAATAGGATAGCAGATGAACAAGGAGGCTTTAGGAAAGGTAGGGGGTGTGTGGACCAGGTGTTTACAGTGAAACATATAAGTGAACAGTATTTAGATAAGGCTAAAGAGGTTTTTGTGGCATTTATGGATTTGGAAAAAGGGGTATGACAGGGTGGATAGGGGGGCAATGTGGCAGATGTTGCAAGTGTATGGTGTAGGAGGTAGGTTACTGAAAGCAGTGAAGAGTTTTTACGAGGATAGTGAGGCTCAATTTAGAGTATGTAGGAAAGAGGGAAATTATTTCCCAGTAAAAGTAGGCCTTAGACAAGGATGTGTGATGTCACCGTGGTTGTTTAATATATTTATAGATGGGGTTGTAAGAGAAGTAAATGTGAGGGTCTTGGCAAGAGGCGTGGAGTTAAAAGATAAAGAATCACACACAAAGTGGGAGTTGTCACAGCTGCTCTTTGCTGATGACACTGTGCTCTTGGGAGATTCTGAAGAGAAGTTGCAGAGATTGGTAGATGAATTTGGTAGGGTGTGCAAAAGAAGAAAATTAAAGGTGAATACAGGAAAGAGTAAGGTTATGAGGATAACAAAAAGATTAGGTGATGAAAGATTGAATATCAGATTGGAGGGAGAGAGTATGGAGGAGGTGAATGTATTCAGATATTTGGGAGTGGACGTGTCAGCGGATGGGTCTATGAAAGATGAGGTGAATCATAGAATTGATGAGGGGAAAAGAGTGAGTGGTGCACTTAGGAGTCTATGGAGACAAAGAACTTTGTCCTTGGAGGCAAAGAGGGGAATGTATGAGAGTATAGTTTTGCCAACACTCTTATATGGGTGTGAAGCATGGGTGATGAATGTTGCAGCGAGGAGAAGGCTGGAGGCAGTGGAGATGTCATGTCTGAGGGCAATGTGTGGTGTGAATATAATGCAGAGAATTCGTAGTTTGGAAGTTAGGAGGAGGTGCGGGATTACCAAAACTGTTGTCCAGAGGGCTGAGGAAGGGTTGTTGAGGTGGTTCGAACATGTAGAGAGAATGGAGCGAAACAGAATGACTTCAAGAGTGTATCAGTCTGTAGTGGAAGGAAGGCGGGGTAGGGGTCGGTCTAGGAAAGGTTGGAGAGAGGTGGTAAAGGAGGTTTTGTGTGCGAGGGGCTTGGACTTGCGTGAGCGTGTTTGATAGGAGTGAATGGAGACAAATGGTTTTTAATACTTGACGTGCTGTTGGAGTGTGAGCAAAGTAACATTTATGAAGGGGTTCAGGGAAACCGGCAGGCCAGACTTGAGTCCTGGAGATGGGAAGTACAGTGCCTGCACTCTGGAGGGGTGTTAATGTTGCAGTTTAAAAACTGTAGTGTAAAGCACCCTTCTGGCAAGACAGTGATGGAGTGAATGATGGTGAAAGTTTTTCTTTTTCGGGCCACCCTGCCTTGGTGGGAATCGGCCAGTGTGATAAAAATAAAAAAAAATAATATTTCTGGATGTACAAAAATGATGTCGTGATGAACTAACCTAGGCTAATTTTATAATTCCTTAACCCTTTGACTGTTGCGACCCCAAATCCTGAGGTGTCTGTCGCAAAATATTAGCCTTTTGACTGTTTTGGTCGTATATATACGTCTTACGAGCCACCGTGTTTGACGTATATACACTCATAAATTCTAGCGGCTTCAAATCAAGCAGGAGAAAGCTGGTAGGCCCACGTGTGAGAGAAAGGTTCTGTGTGGTCAGTGTGCACCACGTAAAAAAAAATCCTGCAGCAAGCAGTGCATAATGAGAAAAAAAAAGATCTTTTTTTTTTTAATTAAAATGCCGACTTTGTGGTCTATTTTCGTATAGTATTTATGGTTGTATTCTTGTTTTCTTGGTCTCATTTGATAGAATGGAAAACATATTATAGAAATCGAGGCGATTTTGATTGGTTTTACTATGAAAAGAACCTTGAAATGAAGCTCAAAGTAGGGGAAATTTTGATTTTTGCCGATGTTCAAAAGTAAACAAATGATGTCATTCTCCAATAAATGTCCAAGTAGCCATTCTAATATGCAGTCATGACTGGGTTGACATTATTTATACAATTATTACAATACTGCAGTAGTCTGCATAACAGTAAATCTTCTATTTTTTGTTTGAATAAAATTTCAAAATAGAAAGTAAGAGTAATATCAGAGGGGCCTGGAGATGTGACTGATGAATAAAGAAATGTTATTTTAGAGCCAGGAATGTCTGCATTATTCATTCTGGACCCTATTTTGAAATTGTCATATTTTTTAATTTTCGTGAAATTGGCCAAATTGCAAATTTCTGACCAAGTTATTGGGTAGTTGAAATCGGTAAATGGGCAGTTTCTTGTACTCAGTCGATATAAAAAATGGAGTTCTAAAGAAATAGCTATGAGTTTGGTTGACTGGAGCAATGAAATTAGCCGAAAATAGGGCTCAAAATGGGCGATATCGCCGATTCGTAAATATCGTCGAGGTCACTAACTTCGTGTGGAGCGTAATTCCATCAGTTTTCCATCAAATTTCATTCTTTTGGTGTCATTACGATCAGGAAAAGATTTATCATTTCATAAGAATTTTTTTTTTTTTTTTAAATTTTGCAACACCAGGAGACACCTCAGGATTTGGGGTTGCGACAGTCAAGGGGTTAAAAAAAAAAATATTAGTTTTTTTATGAAATGATAGAGAATCTTTTCCTGATGGGAATGATGCAAAAGTACAAAATTTGATGGACAACTTACAGAATTACGCTCTTGCGAAGTTAGCGACCTTGGCAATATATACATATTGGCGATTTCACCTGCTTTGAGGCCTATTTTCGGCCAGTTCCATTGTTCCAGTCGACCAAACTCGTAGCTATTGCTTTAGAACTCCATTTGTTCTATCGATTAAGTACGTGACCGTCAATTTACTTATTTCAACTACCCAATAAAGTGGTCAGAAATTGGCAATTTGGTCAGTTTCACTCAAATTAAAAAAGATGCCAATTTCAAAATAGGGTCCAGAATAAACAATGCATACATTCCTGGCACTAAAATAACATTTTCTCTGTTCATTAGTCACGTCTCCAGGCCCCTCTTTCATTACTCTTTCTTTCTATTTTGAATTTTTATTCACATAAAATATAGAAAATTTACTGTTGTGCAGACTACTGCGTTATTGTAAAAATGGTATAAATAATATCAGTGCAATTGTGAAAGAACATTAGACTCGCCAGTTGTTGTGTATTGGACACATGGCGTGATTTGTTTACTCTTGACTATCGGCAAAAATCTAACATTTCCGCTATTTTGAGCTTAGTTTCAAGGTCCTTTTCATTGTGAAACTAATCCTGGAGCTGCTTCTTAACCCTTTGACTGTCGCAACCCCCAATCCTGAGGTGTCTCCTGGTGTCGCAAAGTTTAAAAAAAAAAAAAAATTATTTTTTCTTATGAAATGATAGAGAATCTTTTCCCGATTGTAATGACACCAAAAAAACGAAATTTGATGGAAAACTGACGGAATTATGCTCTCGCGAAGTTAGCGACCTCGGCGCTGTTTACAAATCGGCGATTTCGCCCACTTTGAGCCCTATTTTCGGCTAATTCCATTGTTCCAGTCGCCCAAACTCATAGCTATTTCTTTAGAACTTCATTTTTTCTATCGATTGAATACAAGAAACTGCCCATTTACTGATTTCAACTACCTAATAATGTGGTCAGAAATTTGCAATTTGGCCAATTTCACGAAAACTAAAAAATATGACAATTTCAAAATAAGGTCCAGAATGAACAATGCAGACATTCCTGGCTCTAAAATACCATTTTCTTTGTTCATCAGTCACGTCTCCAGGCCCTTCTGATATTACTCTTGCTTTCTATTTTGAATTTTTATTCAAACAAAAAATATTAGACTTACTATTATGCAGACTACTGCAATGCTGTAATAACTGTATAAATAACATCAACCCATTCATGACTGCATATTAGAATGGCTAGTTGGACATTTATTAGACAATGGCATCATTTGTTTACTTTTGAACATTGGCAAAAATCAAACATTTCCCCTACTTTGAGCTCCATTTCTAGGTTCTTTTTATAGTAAAATCAATCAAAATCACCTCTATTTCTGTAATATGTTTTCCATTCTATCAAATGAGACCAAGAAAACGAGAATACAACCATAAATACTATACGAAAATAGACCACAAAGTCGGCATTTTAATTAAAAAAAACGGTCGGAGTTTTTTTTTTCTCATTATGCACTGCGTGCTCCAGGATTTTTTTTATATGGTGCACACTGACCACACAGACCCATTCTCTCACATGTGGGCCTACCAGCTTTCTCCTGCTTGATTTGAAGCCGCTAGAATTTATGAGTATATATACGTCAAACACGGCACCTCGTAAAACGTATATATACGGCCGCGACAGTCAAAGGGTTAATGGTAGGACCAAAGACCAGGTTTACCCACTCCACAAGGAACTGCCTGGTGACCCATGCCTTTGCGTTTGCCCTCCACATAACTTCCAGTTTTTCTTTTAGAATCTTGTGCAACTTAAAGACTCTGGGGTTGCCTGAATGATATTCCAGCAGCGGCTTGATCTTGCAGTCGCATTAGCGGCGCACAGTGCGAGGGTTTACCAATCATTCATGGGTTTGTGGCCTGCCATCTTCTCCTCCTCCTCTGCAGTTAGGTTAAGTCCTCCTTGGCATCTTCTTCCAGAAGAGCTCTGTTTCATCACAGTTGAGGATTTGCTGAGGGATGTGTTCTTCAGCTCCTATCGCTTCTGCAAAAGTTTTGACAAAATCCTCAGCTGTCTTTGCATCAGAGCTCGCTCCCTCACCATGCCTGATGACAGAGTGAATGCTGGACCTCCTTTTAAACTTTTTGAACCAGCCCCGACTGGCTTTAAACGACATTCCTGATGCCTTGTCCGTTGATGTGCCTGGGGTCTTCTGCAGCGAATCACCATAAATGCCTCGTGCCTTCTCGCAGATGATATCCTCAGCTACGGTATCTTCTGCGAGCTGTTTCTCCATCAACCACGTCAACAGCAGCTTATCCATCTTTTCATGGACAGAGGTCCGCTGGTTAGAAATTACTGTAACGCCCTTTGCTGGTGCTATAGCCTGGTGCTATAGCTTTGGTATTGTACATATCGGAGAAGTACTACACTGGTACTGCCTGGCCAGGCCCTTAACCCTCACACCTAGTCTGTGTTTATCTATGATTTCCTGCTTTAAATCCATGGTAATCATTCTCTTTCTCTTCTTAGCACTGTCCTTTGGACTTAACTTTCTTAGGACCCATGGTTAGAAACAAGAAATTTTTCAAAATATCTGCACGAAACGTAAGGAAAACACAAGAATTCCTTCCACCGTGAGGGTAGCTCTTTAAGCACACGTGGACTGGCGAGCTTTGTTTTGGTACGTACTGCCATCTCGTGGTAGTGTTCTCAGACTGACTTATTATATGTACTACATACACATTGTTATTATTATTATTATTATTATTATTATTATTATTATTATTATTATTATAATAGTGCAGTGGAACCTTGACTTACGAGTTTAATCTGTTCTGTGACCTAGCTCGTAACTCAATTTGCTCGTATATCAAATCGAGTTTCCTCATTTAAATTAATTAAATAGCCATTAATCTGTTCCTGCACTCTGGAGGCAAGAAAAACACAACACTACAATGTATATAACAAACAAGATCAATTTACTGTATGTTGTCTTTAAGGTTTAAGTACAGTGGTCCCTCGTTTTTCGTAATTTATCCGTTCCTGGATGAGCTACTATAAACGAAATTTACGATTTGTGAATCAGTTTTCCCCATAAGAAATAATGTAAATAGAATTAATCCGTTCCTGACACCCAGAAGTATTAAAACCAAAAAATTTTTTACATGAAATATACATGTAGTACATAAACAATACAATGGGAAATGATGAATGAAACATTAACAGCATAACACTTACCTTTACTGGAGATTCTTCTTAGTGTATGGGAGACTGGAGGAGGAGAGAGATTGGATTGTTTATAGTTTGGAAGGGAATCCCCTTCCATCAACACCTCAGGTACCATTTGCTTTTCTGAGGTTGCTTCTCTTCTCTGTTTCTTAATGCCACTAGGACCACCTTGAGAGTCACTGGAGTCCTGTCTTGCAAAATAACTGTCCAGAGAGCTCTGTTTCTGGTGTCTCTTTAACACTTCCCTAAAATGGTCCAAGACTTTGTCACTACATGTTGCCAACATGGTTTGCAACAACCTTGTTAGGGTGATGTTTCTCCATAAAGCTTTCCATCTTACACCACATAGTAAAAATCTCTTTAATTTCTGAAGAAGGCACCTTCTTCCATCTCTCTTCCTCCTCCTCTGCAGCAAGATTGAGCTGCAATCTGTTGCTCTTCCTGCTGAAGCTCTTGCAGCTCCTCAGTGGTGAGCTCTTCGTTGTGATCTTCCACCAATTCTTCCACATCCTCCAAACTCGCATCCAACCCCATGGAACTCCCCAGTGCCACAATTGATTTTACAACAGACATAGGCTCATCAGAATCAGTCCCAAACCCTTCAAAATCCCTCTTGTCGACACAATCTGGCCACAATTTTCTCCAGGCAGAGTTCAAAGTCCTGGTAGTCACTCCCTCCCAAGCCATACCTATAAGGGTTATGCAATGGAGGATGCTGAAGTTTTCTCACCAAAATTCCCTTAGGGTCAAGTGAGTGTCTGTGGTCACAGTCAAGCACCTGTGAAACATTTTAAAGTTTGCAATGACCTGCTGGTCCATGGGCTGGAGGAGAGGAGTGGTATTTGGGGTCAAGAACTTTACTGTGATGAACCCAAACTCCTCGAAAACTAGATCATCCAAGTTTGGAGGATGAGCAGGTGCATTGTCCATTACTAGCAGGCACTTGAGATCCAATTTCTTTTCCAGGAGATACTCCTTCACACTAAGGCCAAACACTTCATTGAACCACTCGATGAAAATTTCCCTCGTGATGCATGCCTTACTATTAGATTTCCAAAACACACACAATTTACTCTTCATAACACTGTTTTTCCTGAACACACTTGGATTTTCAGAATGGTACACTAGTAATGGCTTCACTTTGAAATCCCCACTAGCATTAGCACAGAACATTAGTGTCAGCCTGTCTTTCATAGGCTTGTGTCCTGGCATTGCCTTTTCCTCCTATGTAATGAAGGTCCTCTTTGGCATTTTCTTCCAAAAGAGGCCTGTTTCATCACAATTGAACACTTGTTCAGGTTTCAGTCCTTCAGCCTCTATGTACTCCTTGGATTCATGCACATATTTTTCAGCCACCTTATGGTCCAAACTGGCAGCCTCGCCATGCCTTACTGCACTGTGTATGCCAGTATGGTTCTTAAATCTCTCAAACTAGCCTTTGCTGGCCTTAAATTCACTCACATCACCACTAGTTGCAGGCAATTTCTTTACCAAATCGTCATGCAACTGCCTAGCCTTTTCACAAATAATCGAAGTCATAAGAGTATCTCCTGCTAATTGTTTCTCATTTATCCACACCAATAATAACTTCTCAACCTCTTCGAGTACTGGTGATCTCATTTTTGTCAGCATATTTACCCCCTTTTCAACAACAGTGTCCTTGATTTCCTTTTTCTTGGCCACTATGGAACATAAGGTTGTGTAGGGTTTCTTATACATCCTGGCCAGTTTGGCCACACTTGTACCACTTTCATATTGTTCAATGATGGTTTTCTTAAATTCAATCGTATTTCTCACCTTCTTTACCACAGGCTTGGCACTAGGAGCTTTCTTTGGAGCCATGGCAGCTTATTTAGTACATACTTGCAAGCACTAAAATAAATGGAATATTATGAAATGTTTCGCTGGAGCACGTGAGGGGGACCTTCGCTCACTGGTAAACAATGCCAGACTGGCTGCTGCCATGGCTCACGCCGTGGGTACATGTCCCGAACGAACTACGATTCGTGAGTCAACCTATGAAAAGTGAGCCCATGTTTATATGAAAATATCCCTATGATTTCCGAAAGTTACGATTGCCGAGAACTACGAAAAGCGAGGGACCACTGTAATTGAGAGAATTATTGGTAATGTTAAATACTGAGTGTTGATTATTTAGTCCTGGGCGAGTAAATGGTTTTTTAGAAGTCTTAAATTGATTTTCAGGCCTGGTTACTTTAGTGTGTTCTGGTAATAAATTCCAGATTTTGGGGCCCTTTATGTGCGTAGAGTTTTTACACAGTGTGATGTGGACTCGGGGTACATCAAAAAGAGATCTGCTTCTTGTGTTATGGTCGTGTGTTCTGTTAAGGTTGGTGAGAAGTTTGAGTGGAGGGTTTGTTTGCGTGTATTGTTCTATGTATGTAGTAGGCACATGAATAAGTGTGGATGTTCTTTATGGTGAGCAAATTTAGACTTTTGAATAGAGGTGGAGTATGCTATTGTGAATGGTAATTTATCATTTTGATTGCAGCCTTTTGCTGGGTTATTAGAGGCCTTAGGTGATTTGATGATGTTGATCCCCATGCACAGATTCCATATTTTATTTTATTTTATTTATTTTATTTATTTTATTTATTTTATTTATTTTATTTATTTTATGTCTTTGCAAACAGTACATTGAGATTTTGTATTTACAGTAGTAGGTTGCAATGCAAAGAGAGCCTCTATTATGCCTAGGCATTATGGGCCAACTTAATATTATTGGTTTACAGTCTACTTAACACTAAGGAGTATATAGTAGTTGTACAGTAGGATAGTAATTATTTCATAGTTGTACAGTAGAATATTAATTATAAATGAATCAAAATTTGTATAATACAAAGATATAATACAAAGATATGTGAGATAAGGGTAGATGAGTGAATGATACAGTGCAAGGAGAGCTGATTGTGGAACATAGTACTGTATCTTTGATGGTATGCCTACTGTCTTAGAGATTTTCTTGGAAATTTGTTGTATATGTGTCTAGAATTTGAGGCTTCTGTCTAGGTAGATACCTAGGAATTTTCCCTCTGTGAGTCTTGTGATGGGTGATCCATTTAGTGTTATGTTAAGTGGAACATTTGCAGCTCTGGTTCCAAACTGAATGAAATAGGTTTTGTCAGTATTTAGGGTAAGTTTATTCGTCGTCATCCAGGTAGATATTTTCTGCAATTCAGCATTGACAGTGTTGGCGAGTATGGCTGGGTTTGGGTGTGAGAAGATGTATGTAGTGTTATCTGCAAATAACATTGGTTTGAGTAGCTGCGATGCATTCGGTAGGTCATTGATGTAGATGGGAAAGAGGAGTGGTCCTACGACGCTTCCTTGTGGGACTCCTACTGTGATTGGTTGTGTGGAAGAGTTAGCACCATTTGCATACATGTATTGTCTTTTGTTACTAAGGTATGACTTCAGGTAGTTGATGGAGTTGCCTCTTATACCATAGTGTGTTAATTTAGTGTGCAGCAATTCATGGCTGACTGTATCAAAAGCTTTATGTAAGTCAATAAAAATTCCCAGTGGGACTTCTTTCTTCTCGAGAGCGGTATATATAAGTTCTAGCATGTGTATAATAGCATCATTTGTGCTTTTATTATTCCTGAATCCAAACTGACATGGGTTTAGTATGTTGTTTGAGATGAGGTAGGAATAGATCCATCTATGAATTAATTTTTCAAAGATTTTTGAGAGTAGTGGTAAGTTAAAAATTTATCTGCAGTTATTTAAGTCGGCTTGATCACCTCCTTTGTGGATTGGGGTAACCCCTCACTATTTTGAGAACTGCTGCGAAGGTGGAGGATTCAGTGGATTTGTTAAAGAGTTGCTTAGTTGCTTAGTTAATCTTAAGTTAATTTTAATCCTGCCCACAATGCTCTGCATACAAGGGGCTTTGGCATGCTGCACTTTAAAAATTGTATTCCTTGTACTTCTCTGTATTATGTTCAAATTAAATAAATAAATAAATACTGTTTGTACAGCAATGCACGCAACCATACGACCTGTTTTTGTAATACTCATTTGTGCTTGTTAACTGTTTACAATAATGTTTTACCACTGAATACTTCATTGCTTAGTTAATCTAAAGTTAATTTTAAGCTTGCCCGTAATGCTATGCATTCAAGTGGCTTTGGCATGCTGCATTTAACTGTATTCTTTTGTACTTCTCTGTATCATGTTCAAATTAATAAATAAATAAATAAATACAGTAATTGGTGACAATACTTGTGAAGCTTTTTTGCACATAAAAGTAGGCAAGTTGTTTGTCTCCTGCCTTGTTCTTAAAGGTGTTGATGAGTGAGACCTCTGTTGGGTTGGTTGGAGCTAGGAATGGTGTATGCGGGTAGGTGCCTGTGAAGTAGTCTGATGGACGGGTGTTTGAGCTTGGGATTTTGCTTGCTAGATTCTTTCCTATGGTAGAGAAGAAAACATTGAGTGTATTTGCTGTTTCAATTGGTGGGAGTAGGGATTCGTCTGATTTTTGTTAATTTGATTGTTTTATTTTTGGAAATTCTTTTAGTTCCTAGAATTTCAGATAGGGTTTTCCAGGTCTTTTTTATATCACCTTTGATGTTTTGTAATCTGTTTTCATCATACAATTTTTTAGACCTTCTTATCAGGCTGGTAAGGGTTGACGAGTAACGTTTAGACTGGTCTCTAGTTATTTGTCCCATTCTGTAGTGTTTTTCATATTGGTGCTTTGTGTTAATGGATTTCAGGATGGTGGGTGTTAGCTAGGGACTATTTAGTATCTCTGCTGTGAGCTTTTTAGTTTTTTTAGGGCAATGCTTTTTATAGAGGTAGTGGGTTCTTTTTATAAAATTAATACATTCATTAGTGTCTGTATGTTTCAAGCTCATTATGCCAGTCAGCATTATTCATAGCTGTTTCATTATGCGGTCTGAAGATAACTTTAGTAGTGTCTTGGGGCAATTTGCCTAGGTTGGTTACGAGAAAGGTTGGGTAGGGGTCTGTGGTTTTGTCTGTGATTATGCCTGATTTTAAAGGGGATAAGGTGTTAGTCCAGATGTGGCTCAATAAAGAGATACTATTCTGGGAGATTCTTGTAGGTTTTGATATTGTTGGTAGCAACAAGCAGTTGCTCATAGTGTTTGTGAATTTGGTTACTTGTGGGTCCTGGTCATGTAGTAGATTTATGTTGAAATCTCCTGTTAGTAGTAGGTGGTCTTTGTTCATATGTGCATCAGTTATCAAATTCCATAATTTTTCACCAAAGTGGTAAATGTTTGACTGTGGTACTGTGTAGACGTTTATGACTGTGAGGGGTTTTTGCAGGTCTTCTGATTTAAATTTAGCTATAATATATTCACCATGCTCATCCCTTGTGCAAGAATTAATGATAGTCAAGTTGCTGGTATGTCCTACAGTTGTGTATAGCTGTGTATTCAGGAATGGCATAGACATCTGTAGTGCCTGGCTTTAGCCAAGTTTCTGTGAGTGTGATGATTGACATACTGGAATTAAGGGAATTGAGTAATGCTGTGTGGTCATCGTAATGTTTGCTCAAGGATCTGACATTGTAAATAAAGATAGTTATGTTATTGTTAGCTTGGTCTGCTGTATAATAACTACAAAGGTTAAAATCTGGATCAATATTTGAATAAGTATTGTGTTGAACTTAATAATTATGATACTTAACAGAATGACTTCAAGAGTGTATCAGTCTGTAGTGGAAGGAAGGCGGGGTAGGGGTCGGCCTAGGAAAGGTTGGAGGGAGGGGGTAAAGGAGGTTTTGTGTGCGAGGGGCTTGGACTTCCAGCAGGCATGCGTGAGCGTGTTTGATAGGAGTGAATGGAGACAAATGGTTTTTAATACTTGACGTGCTGTTGGAGTGTGAGCAAAGTAACATTTATGAAGGGGTTCAGGGAAACCGGCAGGCCGGACTTGAGTCCTGGAGATGAGAAGTACAGTGCCTGCACTCTGAAGGAGGGGTGTAAATGTTGCAGTTTAAAAACTGTAGTGTAAAGCACCCTTCTGGCAAGACAGTGATGAGGTGAATGATGGTGAAAGTTTTTCTTTTTCGGGCCACCCTGCCTTGGTGGGAATCGGCCAGTGTGATAATAAAAAAATAAAAAAATACTTAACTAATTTGTCTTACTTGCTAATAGATTGTTACACTAGTTTTTTGAAAAAACAAATACAGAATTAGTTTCTTCTTTATAAGGTACAGATTTGATGAGTTAGTATTGAACTGCTATTGTTTTAGGGTTTGACAAAGTTGTAGATTTTGAATAGATGTTTACTGAACACAATAAAGTGAAATAAGAGAAACAGAAGTTTATAATCCTAGATTACGTAAGTAATTATAAAATACAAGGATTATAATTCTTATTAAGGCACAAGTTTGACAATATAATGTTGCACTGGTTATCAGTTCTATGATCTTAGTTTACAGTAGTAAGCAAGTAATGGTATATTAAATTTAAGAAAAAAAAAAAGAACTGAAAAGAGCAAATATAGAGGATATAGTGATCAAATGTACAAAAGTAAAATGGACTGGTAGTAAAATGTCGATGACAGCATCTGGCTTTATAATAGGTTCATTGTTGTGCTTGCTCAGTCTGTACCATCTCATTTCTGTGGATGGTCGACAACAACTTTATGTCCCGTTTGTCATGCCATGTCAGTGCCATGATGTCATTGGCATGAAACGCTTCCACTAGACTTCCTCTAGTGAACCTTGGTATGTGTTTTCTACTTTTTCTCATTGTTCCACATATATCAGTATTGTTCACACGTAGGAAATCAGCAAGCATAGGATACCAATTGTCTTTGTACAATGTTTGACCCTTGCCAAGGTATGGCTGCATCATCTTGCGAACAGCATCACCAGAAATGCCCAACATGTGCCTGGTATCGTCGAGTGTATTTTTCCCTGTGTAAATAATGACATCCAACACAAGACCAGTCTCACAGTCACACATTACAAAGGGTTTTATACCAAAGCAATTACGTTTGCTTGGTATATATTGTTTGAATGACAGTCATCCCTTGAACAGAATCAAGACTCAACAACAATATTCTTGAATGGATAAAAGTAGGCACTGAATTTTTGCTTCAGATACATAAAGAATCCCCTGATTTTGTATAGGAGGTCATTTTGGTTTGGCGTATTCCTGTCTAAGGAGGAGGTCACGGAAGACTGGAGTACTGATGAAGTGGTCTCTGGACCAATAGTGTGCTATATTGTTCTTGTACATGTACTTGAGTGGCATAAGCATGATTGTGCCAAGGAATAAGTACATTTCTGCCTCGGTTGTATCTTTCCATTTGCGCAGCCGTGACGATTCTGAAACATCTATGTGGTCCATTGTATACTTTTAGTACAAGTTGGTCTGGGTAACAATCAGGTTCATTATCGGTTCAAAGTATAGTTGAAAATAGTCTAACTCTGTAGACTCGTTTGTGATGGGACAGTGTGGTATGATACCACTTCCACTGGCATCAGAATTGAAAGGATGTGGCATGAATGGTGTACTTTCTGTCCATTTCCATTCACGATCAGATGGTGCAGGGTGGACCTGTGGCATGGAGCAGAAGGGGGGACAGGAGTAGAGGCAGCACATGGTTGAGAGGGTGCCGGGCAGTCCTTTGTTTGCCCACCCACTGTGCCATGAGGTCCAGGCACCATGCCACCAACCTCCTCTTCCTCCATCCCAGCATATTCACCTTCATGATCACTATCACTAGCTGCCACGACCCTTGCCCCCGACTACATATGGCACACTGCCTGAATGTAGGTTATAACGCCTAAAAGTATGTTTCACTGGGGAATAATGATAATCACTGTCACTTGACGAATCCTCTATGGGCATAAAATCTATTTCATTGTCACTTATATCACTTTCACTATTGTCATCACAACGCTTGGAAAATGATAATTTACTCTTGCGGAGTTGCCTTTGGGTAATAACTAGCAGCCCCAGAGGTACTTGACTGAGAGTCTGGTATGGTCACACTGTCCACACTGGCCACCCCAGAGGTGATGGGCTGAGGGTCATCTGGGTTATCATCAACAGTTTCACTAATTCCTTGAACATTAGTGGCTATATCGGTGTCAGATTCACTAACCTCTCATTCTGTTACACTTTCCGAGAATAGTAGTGTTAATACGCCGAGGCGTAAGTGACTCATGGGGGTTTACCACGATGTTAACTCAAGATGGAGCTGAAACTAACTGGTGCTACATTTTGGTACCTCAGCATCAGTGAATTTTTTCATACTGCGCACACTTAGGGCGCAGACCTATTCTCTCGTGTCTAGGAGACTCAGGCGTATCGTGCCAAATTTGAAAGCATGAAAAATAAAAACGTTGATCTACGTTCAGAGCTCTACGTGTGCAAACGTAGATCTACGTTTGGACAGTTTAAGGGTTAAAGAAAAAGTTTAGAAAAATACGAAAGTGGTGGTGAGGGAGGGTGGTAGTGGCTGTGATGGTGGTAGAGGGTGGTAGTGATTGTGGTAGAGCTACAAGAGCTCTCTGGATAGTTTTCTTGTGCAACAGGGGTCCACTGACTCAAGCTGGTCCTAGTGTCATTAACCCTTTGAGGGTTTCGGCCGTACTAGTACGGCTTACGACCCAGGGTTTTTGACGTACTAGTATGCCTAAATTCTAGCGCCCTCAAATCTAGTGGGAGAAAGCTGGTAGGCCCACATATGAAAGAATGGGTCTATGTGGTCAGTGTACACAGTATAAAAAAAGTCCTGCAGCACACAGTGCATAATGAGAAAAAAAAAACTGACCGTTTTTTTGGAATAAAACAGCGACTTTGCACTATATTTTCGTATGGTATTTATTGTTGTATTCTAGTTTTCTTGGTCTCATTTTATAGAATGGAAGACATATTACAGAAATTGAGATGATTTTGACTGGTTTTACAATGAAAAGTACCTTGAAATTGAGCTCAAAGTAGCAGAAATGTTCGATTTTTACCAAAGTTCAAAAGTAAACAAATCATGCCAAGCATCCAATACACGTCAACTGGTGAGTCTAATATTCTTTCACAAGTGCGCCAATATTATTTATACAATTTTTTACACTAATGCAGTAGTCTGCATAACAGTAAATCTTCTATTTTTTTGTGAGAATAAAAATTCAAAGTGTAAAGCAAAAGAATGTAAGAGGGGCCTTGAGACATGACTAATGAACAGAGGAAATGTCATTTTAGTGCCAGTAATGTCTATCTTGTTTATTCTGGACCCTATTCGGAAATTGGCATCTTTTGAAATTTGTGTGAAATTGGCAAAATTGCTAAATTCTGACCACTGTACTGGATAGTTCAAATTGGTAAATGGGTGGTTTCTTGCACTATTTCGATAGAAAAAATGGAGTTCTAGCAAAATATTCATGTTTTTTGTCAACTAGTACAGTGGAATTGGCCGAAAATGGGGCTCAAAGTGGGCAAAATCGCCGATGCGTAGACATCGTCGAGACCGCTAACTTCGCGAGAGCATAATTCCGTAAGTTTTCCATCAAATTTCATGCTTTTGGTGTCATTATGATGGGGAAAAGATTCTCTATCTTTTCATAAGAATTTTTTTTTTTTTTAATTTGGCCGACCCTGAGAACGAGTCTCGGAGAGGGCCTGTCGACCCTCAAAGGGTTAAAAAACAAAGAAGGGATGTAACCCTGGATAAAGACCTGGTACCTAAAGTCTTTATGGAAGGGGATCCCCCTTCCAAACAATAGCGTAACCTCTCTATCCTTTCCCCTTCTCCTGTCTTCCATACACCAACAAGTCTTCAATGAAGGTAAGTGCGATGTTGTTATTGTTTTATACTTGATTTCTCGTTCTTTTCTGTATGTAAATATATATCTAATCTATAAAAAAATTATTTTTGTTAATACTTGGGCAATATTCATCTAACATAAACACTGCAGTGCTATGGGGCAAATGAAAGGGGAATAAAACCTACCCGACTCATTGTAGTTGGAGTCTTGTGTCGTCTGTATGACACGAGGCCATTACTGGTGTCTAGATAGTACAAGAATGAAGTGTCACTTGGGGAAATGTTGCACTAGTGTTCACGCAACATGTTGGGAATGTCGTTTCCCAATCGCACCGATTCACTATCACGCACTTATGAGTTTCTTGGGGTTATCCACA
Source organism: Cherax quadricarinatus (assembly GCF_038502225.1). Classification (NCBI taxonomy): domain Eukaryota; kingdom Metazoa; phylum Arthropoda; class Malacostraca; order Decapoda; family Parastacidae; genus Cherax; species Cherax quadricarinatus. Next base: position 13,372,361 of record NC_091299.1, on the reverse strand, counting down.
GTATGGAGAAAGTTAAGCAATGCTGTTTGCTTCAGCATTCCCATTGTTCATATGAGCAAGGTACACAGACACGCACTTCGTGATTGTTCTTATGCAAATTTCCTGACTCGTATTAGGGAACTAGTCTAACTTTCTTAATTTTCCTGAGATTGTCAGAATGTACAAGTTAAGAATGCACTGGTCACTGCTGTCTCTTTGTCCTTTAGCAAGAGAGTGGCGATGCCTTCTCTGACACTCACACTGACTTCAGCTTCTTTAGACATTCATTGCTAGCTTTTGCAACAGACTTCATCCTAGAACTCTGTTTCTTAGGATTTTAGGCGGGTTTATGAGGCTATAATACTCGTAGCTTGTAGATCAAGTGGGGTGCAGGTTATCACAAAATTTTCCTGCTGTGAGGAAATAGCTCCCATACACATCCACTCTTGTATACAAATTGCCAGGAAGCCTGGTAGAGAGAGGCATGTCTTTTGACACACTCCCAACATATGGCTTTGATAACGCTGTTGTGGGAGGGAGAAAGCAAGGCAGTTCACAAGCCCCTCTGAGAAGGTTAACCCTGTCTGGAGAGGGTCATTACCCCCCTTAAAAAGGGGATATTGCCCCCTTCATAAACTGGAGATTTTTCTCCACACTTGTACTTACCAAATGCAGCCTCTCGACAACAAAAGCTGAACCAAGGCTAATCTTGAAGGCTTCATCACATACTGCAGGCGAGGGGTGTGTTTGATGGGGGATTAAGGATGTGTTGGCTGCCTCTCGACAATTCGACAATGAAAGCCGAACCAAAGCTATTCTTGAAGGCTTCCTCACATACTGCAGGTGAGGGGTGTGTTTATGGTGGGGATTAAGGATGTGTTCAGTGAAGGCATTCACTTGGTTATCAACATCACCTTGGAGAGAGGGACACACTAGTAACTGCCTGCAAGATACCAGGTGCAATTACTGCCACAAAAGGGGACATCAAGAAGACCACTGTCGTAAAAAAGAGGAGCTTGACAGATAGGATCACCATTTTTTTGAGAGATTTATTCTCAGAACAAACCAGCAGGATCTCAGAATTGGTGAACACACACGTCATCCATCCAGCTACTAGCACAGCTCAGCAGGTGGTTTTGTGATTAATACAAGACCACAGAGCTATGCCCTAGGTATTGCCCCAGTATCCTACCTGTCTCAAATGCAGGCACCTGACACAACCATAAACTCAAGCTGAAATACAATCATGAGGAGCCAGTTTATCATCGTCATCCTGTCGGCCAACATTAGAGACTTCATTACAGATGTTGGGGAGTTCACGCCCAGTTTTGTGGACACAACGTCCTGACGTGATCGCAGTTGTTGAGACATTTTTGGATGACAGGACTCCAGAAAATTTTGCTAGAATTGCTGACTACAGTTCATGGATGAGAAGGCAAGGACAAGGAGGTGGCGTTGCCGTGTTTTTTTCTAAAAGTGTACATGCCCAGCTCATTGATGTTGCCATCCCTAATTACCTGGAAATGAAGTTCAAGTTCTGCATAAATACTAGTACCTCTGTACTAGGGTGTGCGATGTCCAGGCCTCAATGGCAACAAGCAGATGCTATCAACTTCCTGATGGAAAATGTGGACACTCTTCGGCTTCAGTGTAAATGTCAACATATAATCGTTGGTGACCTCTACTAACATCTCAGCCCCTCCCTCACTTTGCCTCTGCCCCCTTCTCTTTCTTTGCCCCCTTCTCTTTCTTTGCCCCCTCATTTTTTCCTCCCTTTTTTTTCTCTACACTCTCCATCGTTTTTCTGTGCCCCCTCTGTCCACTCCGTCCTTTTTTTTCTCTGACCACTCCACCCCTCAAGGAAGGTTCCTTGATGTTGGTGAGGGGCTCTTGATTTAGGGAATTGGATCTGTGCTCCAGTTCCCCGAATTAAGCCTGAATGCCTTCCACATCCCCCCCCAGGCGCTGTATAATCCTCCAGGTTTAGCGCTTCCCCCTTGATTATAATAATAATAATCCGACCACTCCGTCCCTTTTTCTCTGACCACTCCGTCCCTTTTTCTCTGCCCACTCCATCCCTTTTTCTCTGCCCACTCCGTCCCTTTTTCTCTGCCCACTCCGTCCCTTTTTCTCTGCCCACTGCGTCCCTTTTTCTCTGCCCACTGCGTCCCTTTTTCTCTGCCCACTGCGTCCCTTTTTCTCTGCCCACTCCGTCCCTTTTTCTCTGCCCACTCTTTCCCTTTTTTCTGCCCTCTCTGTCCCTTTTCCTCTGCCCTCTCCATCCTTTTCCTCTGCCCTCTCCATCCTTTTCCTCTGCCCTCTCAGTTTTTTTCCTCTCCCCTCTCCGTCCTTTTCCTCTGCCCCTTTTCCTTTGCCCTCTCTGCCATTTTACCTCTGCCCCCTCCATCCTTTTTCTCTGCCATCTGCCCTTGTTCTCTCTGCCCTTTTCATCCTGTTTTTCCTCTGCCCTCTGTCCTTTTTGTCTCCTTCTTTTCCTTACCCTTCATCCTTCTTTCTTTGCCCCCCCCCGCCCCTTTTCTGCCCCTGCGCCCCTTTTCTGCCCCTGCACCCCTGTTCTGATCCCTCCACCCCTGTTCTCCCATCTCCCTCCTTTTTTTTCCCATATTTTTCTCTTCCCTCCCTCTTTTTATCCCCCTCCCTCTCCCATCTTTTTCTCTCTCTTTATTTCTCCCATTTTTCTCTCATCCTCATGTCTCATATATAATTATCTCGTCTCTCTATTTCTCATCTGTCTCATTACTAGTCTCTCTTCTGTCATTCTTTATTTGTCATTCTTTAGTCTCCTAGTTTCACTTTTTTGCCTAATTCTCTCGTCTGTCATATTCTTTGTCAACTCTCATACTTTCTTGTCTCATACTTTGTCTCTGCGCATGCGCAGAGATGTTCAGGGAATGAATAATGGCAGATTAAAGTGATGCTCTTGAGAATGGTGTAGTTGCTTTTAGCTGCTCTTCTTGTGGTATAGCTATTTTTGGTGTCCACAAAGTGGAGCCAAGTGATGACATTGGCCTTGCCACATCACAGTAAGGCCACACGTCTCTTGGTATTGAAGGTTCTGCTTAGCTGACAGGTGAGGCAAGTCGTCTTGCATGGTTCCTTCATGTCCAGCAGTAGATAAGATGAAAATTGAGACACTTATGCAACATATGGGAATCCTTATTGAGGAAAAGTTTTGCCACACAGTGGCTTCATCGGTCCAATACAAATCAGAAGGGTGTAAGAAGAGGAGTTTGAGGTAATCAGTCCCTCAGCCTGGAGCCGATGTGTTCAGTCCATCAGTCTTGTAGAAAGTACAGCATAGGGCCGTAGACATGGCTTATATACTGTAGTCAGGTGAGGCGAAGCAGCAGCAGCCAGGGTCATAGTGGTACCATCCACTAGTCGAAGTAGGTCTTCGTCCAAAGGTTGGACAAGGATGAAGAATTGTTTGTATCAAGATCCTCACTACAGTATATAAGCCACGTCTATGGCCCTATGCTGTACTTTTTGCAAGATTGATGGACTGAACACATTGGCTCCGGGCTGAGGGACTGATTACCTCAAACTTCTCTTCTTACACCCTTCTGATTTGTATTGGACTGATGAAGCCACTGTGTGGCAAAACGTTTCCTCAGTAAAGATTCCGATATGTTGCACAAGTGTCTCAATCTTCAACTTGTCATTTTTTTTTAAGCCATTTATCACAGATAAGATGGAGTGGGGGGGCGCAGGCAATCCAAGAAAGTAGTGCGTACTCAGTGTGAGAGCACACTTATGCCTCGTACAGAGTTTGCAACCTCTGCTGTTGAACGGGTACGAGATGGGCCAGTGTTGCTAGCTTGTTGGCTATCTTTCTTGCAAGATTGACTATGTGATTATTCATAAGTATTTTGGAGTCATTACACTCCTAGGATATCCACTTCATCACTAGGCTGTGACACTTATCCCTCCCTACCCTCCATCTCTTTCTCTGTTTGGGTAAGTAGGCAGTGGGGATCCGGTCAGGTGTCTGTGCATATGTTCAGTTGGTGCACAGATGGGCATGGAAAATGTGGCGGCTTGGCGGGAGGGTGGGGGTGTGTGCCGTTATGGAAGTGGAGGGAAAGGGTGTCTGCAGTGGTGCAGGCTAAATGGGAGGGATGTCTGTTGACGGTGAGTTGTGTGGGTGGGTGTGCAAGTGGGTGTCTTTGCATGCTGCAGGGCTGGTATGTAGAGGGTAAGACTGTATATGCCTATATTTGGTTGTAGGGGTCGATTCACAGCTCCTGGCCCCTGCCTCTTCACTGGTCACTACCTTTTAAGTGTGTATACATGTGTAAGTACTTACTCGCCTATATGTGGTTGTAGGAGTCAAGTCACTGTAAGTCAGTTAGTTTATTCAGGTATACACAAATACAATTACATAGATTATCATACATAGCAGCATATGTGTAGAGAACCTAGGATAAATAAAAAAAGTCAGAGTGACTTATTTCCACTGTGGGTAGGTGGGTGGGGGTGGATAGTACATTTCCAAGCTGAAGCAGCAGCAGCTGCTGCAGTTTTTGTTAGACACATTCAGGACATGACTGCACAAAATTTCCCACACTACTCAAAATTATTATTAAATTCTTCCTTCGACTTTCCTTTTTACCTATATACCTCCCTCCATCTCCCCCTCCTTACTTTCTGCCTAACCCTCTCCCCCTCATCTTCTCACTCTCCTTACTTTCTGCCTTGCCCTCGCCCTCTCCCCCTCCGTACTTTCATCCTCCCCCCTCCTGACGTTCATCCTCCCAACAACCCTCTCCCACTCCTTATTTTCAACCTTCCTCTCTTCCCCTCCTTATTTTCAACCTCCCCCCTCTTCCCCTCCTTACTTTCAACCTCCCCCTCTCTGCTTTCTACCTCTCCCTCTTCCTCTCTCTACTTTGTGCCTCTCGCTCTGTCCCTCTTTACTTTGTGCCTCTCGCTCCTCCCTGCTTTCTACCTCTCGCTCTTCCATGCTTTACTGTCTACCTCTCACTCTACAATTCCTCCAATTTGCCAACTCAGCTGCCCATCCACATACCCTGGAAAGTAGCCTACTAACCCACCTACCACTCATTGGGTGGGTTAGTAGGCTACACATTCCCACATATACAGATCCACTCACACTCCCCCCTGAACCCTCCACCCCCATTCTCCCACTCCCTTCCCTGATCCCCTCTCTCTTACTCTCCATCTCCCTCTTTTCCCCCTCTCCCATTCTCTCTCCCCCTTTGCTTATCCCTCCTCCTCTCCCCATATTCCCCCCCCTTTCCCTCTCCCCACCTCTGTTTCATCACTGTCTCCAGCTTCCTCCTCTCCCTCCCTCTGCCCCCCTCCACACATTCAAACACACCACAAAACAACCACACAGAAATACATAAATTTTTCATTTTGTTGCAACAACAAAAAAAAAAAAAGGGTTGCCAGAGAGCAGGACAGAAAACCAGGGGACTGCAGGATGAGTCTGGGAAGGAAGATTGGGTAGCAGAGCTCATGAAAAGGGAACATGAGTGGGGAAGGAAGCTAGAAGAGCTTAGCATGAAAATGGAGGAGAGGATAGCTGCTGAGAGCAGGAAGTGGGAGATGCAAATCACAGCAGCAGAGGCTAAGGTACAGAGATAAGAAGGGGAACTAAAAAATCTGAAATAGCCTAAAGAACTAAAGAGCAATTTGGGCATGACATCAGAAACTGCTACCTCAGTCACAAACAAGGGGACCGTAAGGAATGAAGGAGTGAAACTGTATGCAGAGGCCCTATCAGACCATCGTGGAGCCTGAGAAAAAAAGAGGATCACGTCAGGAACAATCGAGGGCACTGTAGAAAATGAAACAGCTAAGCTATATACAGAGGCCCTAACAGACCACAGCAGTGCCCAGGGAAAGCTGAGAAGGGAAAATGACAGACCATTGGGCCCAGGAACAGCAGATAGTGAAGAGATTGAGGAAAGGAAAGCTGCAATGGAGGCAACTAAATTGAATCGGGGGATACATAGGAATATGCAGCGGGAAAATGAAAGGGAGAGATTAGTCTTTGTTCAGGGGCTCCAGAAAGTTGAAGGGGAAACTTACGAAGCAAGAGGACAAGGGGAGAAAAAAGCGATTGAAAATATCATGAAAGCAATAGAAGATGACATAACCCAGCTGGCAAATTTTCTGAGAATAGGGGGTTTTGCAAGAGGAAGAAGCCCACCAGTCAGTGATTTTCAAGGCAGAATTGGCTCGAAACAGAATCCTGCAGGAGAAATCAAGACTAAGGGACATGCCGGCATACCAGAAGGTGTATCTCGACCGTGACAGAACATGAGAAGAAAGGTAGAAACTGAAAGCGAGGGTACAAAAACAAAAGAAGGAAAGAGAGGTGAAGATGGAGATGGACAGAACCCAGACTCGGGAGGATCAAATACAACCTCCATCACAGCTGCCTACAGAAGCCCCCTAACCAGGAGCACCCTAATGCAACCAAACATTCTAACCCAAAACACACATGCCATACCCAATGCCCCCACCCACCTCATTACAAACTCCACCCTCACAGCACCCACCCAGACCACAGTTTTAGAAAAGAAGTTGGTTTGGTATACAAATGCAGATGAAATAACAAATAAATGTGAGGAGTGGCATGAAAGAATCAAGGAGACATCCCCAGACATAATAGCATTCAGAGAAACGAAACTCACCAGAATGATAACAGATGCAATCTTTCCAGTTGGCTGTCAAATCCTCAGGAAAGATAGAGGGAGCAGAGGGGGAGGAGGAGTCGCACTGCTCATTAAAAACCAGTGGGGATTTGAGGAAATGGATGGAATGGGCAAAAGGTACTACATAGAAGGAGCAATCCAGTCTGAGGGCCAAAAGGTGATAATTGCAGTAATGTACAACCCGCCACAAAACTGCAGGAGGCCAAGAGAAGAATACGATGAGAGCAACAAAGCAATGGTAGACACACAAGCCAAGGTGGGGAGAGCAAAGTTACTAGTTGTGGGTGATTTTAATCACGAGATTGACTGGGAAAACCTGGAGACCCATGGGGGTCCTGAAATATGGAGAGCCAAGATGATGGATGTGGTAATGGAAAATCTCAGGCATCAGCATGTTAGAGACACTACCAGAGAGAGGCGAGGACGATCCAGCAAGACTGGATCTAGTACATATTCACATTGAGTAGTTTGGACGTCAAGCATATCACATACGAAAGGCCCCTTGGAGCTAGTGATCATGTATTTATGTGCTTTGATTACATAGTTGAGCTACAAGTGGAGAGGGTAGCAGGAATAGGACAGGAAAAGCCAAACTACAAAAGGGGGGGGGGAATACACAGGCATGAGGAACTTCCTGCAAGACATTCAGTGGGAGAGAGAATTGGTAGGTAAACCAGTAACAGAAATGATGGACTATGTGACAACAAAATGCAAGGGGCCAGAACAGAGGTTTGGTCCCAAAGGAAGCAGAAATACTGGGAAGACCAGAACGAGTCCTTGGTTCACCCAAAGGTGTAGGGAAGCAAAAACTAAGTGTGCTAGAGAATGGAAAAGGTACAGAAGACAAAGGACCCAGGAAAATAGAGAGATTAGCCGAAGAGTCAGAAACACATATGCACAGATAAAAAGGGAGGCTCAGCAACAATATGAAAATGACATAGCATCGAAAGTCAAGTCTGACCTGAAGCCGTTGTATAGCCACATCAGGAGGAAAACAACAGTCAAGGACCAGGTAATCAGGCTGAGGCAGGAAGGTGGGGAGTTCACAAGAAATGACTAAGAGGTATGTGAGGGACTCAACATGAGATTTATAGAAGTATTTACAGTGGAGACAGGAAGGACTCCTGGAATTCAGAATAGGGAGGTACACCAACAAGTGCTGGACAAAATAAACAGCCGAGGAGGAGGTGAAGAAGCTGCTATGTGAGCTTGATGCCTCAAAGGTGGTGGGACCAGACAACATCTCTCCATGGGCCCTTAGAGAGGGAGCAGAGATGCTGTGTGTGCCACTAACAAAAATCTTCAACGCATTGAAACTGAGCAACTACCTGAGGTATGGAAGATGGCAAATGTAGTCCCAGTTTTTAAGAAAGGGGACAGACACAAGGCATAAAACTACAGACCTGTCACTGACGTGTATAGTATGCAAAATCATGGAGAAGATCAGGAGGAGAGTGGTAGAGCACCTAGAAAGACGCAAGCTTATAAACGACAACAAGCACAATTTCAGGGAAGGGAAGTCCTGCCACAAACCTACTAGAGTTTTATGACAAGGTAACAGAAGTAAGACAAGAGAGAGAGGGGTGGATAGACTGCATTTTCTTGGACTGCAAGAAGGCCTTCGACAGTTCCTCATAAGAGGTTAATGCAAAAGCTAGAGGATCAGGCATGCATAACAGGAAAGGCACTGCAATGGATCAGAGAATATCGAACAGGAGGCAACAACGAGTCATGGTACGTGATGAGGTACGTGTGATGACCGGAATTTCAAAGGGGTCAATCATAGGACCCTTGCTGTTTTTGGTACGTAGCATATGTAAATGACATAACGGAAGGGATAGACTCAGAAGTGTCCTTGTTTGCAGATGATGTGAAGTTAATGAGGAGAATTTAATCAGTCGAGGATCAGACTGGACTACAATGACACCTGGACAGGCTACAAGCCTGGTCTAGCAGCTGGCTCCTTGAATTTAACCCCGGCAAATTCAAAATCATGAAGATCAGGGAAGGGCAAAGAAGACCGAGGACAGAGTATAGTTTAGGTGGTCAAAGACTGCAAACTTCACTCAAGGAAAAAGATCTTGGGGCGAGTATAATACTGAGTACATCTCCTGAGGCACTCATCAATCAGATAACTGCTGTAGCATACGGGTGTCTGGCAAGCCTAAGAATAGCGTTCCGATACCTCAGTAAGGAATCGTTCAAGACTCTGTACACCATGTACGTCAGGTCCATATTGGAGTATGCAGCACCGGTTTGGAATCCACACCTAGTCAAGCATATCAAGAAATTAGAGAAAGTGCAAAGGTTTAAACGAGACGAGTCCCAGAGCTAAGGGTATTGTCCTACAAGAAAGGTTAAGGAAAATCGGCCTGACGACACTGGAGGAGAGGAGGGTCAGGGGAGACATGATAACGACATATAAAATACTGCGAGAAATTTACAAGGTGGACAGAGACAGGATGTTCCAGAGATGGGACACAGAAACAATGAGTCACAATTGGAAGACGAAGACTCCGATGAGTCAAAGGGACATTAGTAAGCATTTCTTCAGTCATAACGTTGTCAGGAAGAGGAATAGCCTAGAAAGTGACTTAATAGAGGCAGGAAACCATACATAGTTTTAAGACGAGGTTTGATGAAGCTCATGGAGCAGGGGGGAGAGATTCAATAGCAATCAGTGAAGAGGTGGGGCCTGGAGCTATGAATCGACCCCTGCAACCACAAATAGGCAAGTACAAATAGGTGAGTGTACACACACACCTCACACACACACCTCACACACACACACCTCACACACACACACACACACACACACCTCACACACACACACACACCGCACACACACACACACACCTCACACACATACCTCACACACACACATACCTCACACACACACACACTCACACACACACACCTCACACACACACACCTCACACACACACACCTCACACACACACACCTCACACACACACACCTCACACACACACACCTCACACACACACACCTCACACACACACACCTCACACACACACACCTCACACACACACACCTCACACACACACACCTCACACACACACACCTCACACACACACACCTCACACACACACACCTCACACACACACCACACACACACACAACACACACACACACACACAACACACACACCACACACACACACACCCCTCACACACACACACACACACACACACACCTCACACACACACACACACACACACACACACACAACACCTCACACACACACCTCACACACACACACACCTCACACACACACACACACCTCACACACACACACACCACACACACACCTCACACACACACACCACACACACAACACACACACACAACACACACCACACACACACACCACACACACACACCACACACACACCTCACACACACACCTCACACACACACACCACACACACACACACCTCACACACACACACACCTCACACACACACACACCTCACACACACACACACCTCACACACACACACACACACACCTCACACACACACACACACACCTCACACACACACACACACCTCTCACACACACACACACCTCACACACACACACCTCACACACACACACCTCACACACACACACCTCACACACACACACACACACACCTCACACACACACACACCTCACACACACACACACCTCACACACACACACACCTCACACACACACACCTCACACACACACACCTCACACACACACACCTCACACCTCACACACACACACACACACCTCACACACACACACACACACCTCACACACACACACACACCTCACACACACACACCTCACACACACACACCTCACACACACACACCTCACACACACACACCTCACACACACACCTCACCCACACATACCTCACACACACACACACACACCTCACACACACACACACACCTCACACACACACACCTCACACACACACACCTCACACACACACACCTCACACACACACACCACACACACACACCACACACACACACCCCACACACACCTCACACACACACCTCACACACACACCTCACACACACACCTCACACACATACCTCACACACACACACCTCTCACACACACACACAACCTCTCACACACACACACACACACCTCACACACACACACCTCACACACACACCTCACACACACACACCTCACACACACACACCTCACACACACACCTCACACACACACCTCACACACACACCTCACATGCACACCTCACACGCACACCTCGCACACCTCACACACACCTCACATGCACACCTCACATGCACACCTCGCACACACCTCACACACACCTCACATGCGCACCTCACACACACACCTCACATGCGCACCTCACACGCGCACCTCTCACGCGCACCTCACACACGCACCTCACACGCACACCTCACACACCTCGCACGTGCACCTCACACACCTCGCACGTGCACCTCACACACCTCACACGCGCGCACACCTCACACGCGCGCACACCTCACACGCACGCACACCTCACACGCGTGCACACCTCACACGCGCGCACACCTCACACGCACACCTCACACACCTCGCACGCGCACCTCACACACCTCACACGCGCGCACACCTCACACGCGCGCACACCTCACGCGCGCGCACACCTCACACGCGCGCACACCTCACGCGCGCGCACACCTCACGCGCGCGCACACCTCACGCGCGCACACCTCACACGCGCGCACACCTCACACGCGCGCACACCTCACACACACGCACACCTCACATGCGCGCACACCTCACGCGCGCACACCTCACACGCGCGCACACCTCACACGCGCGCACACCTCACACGCACACCTCACACGCACACCTCACACGCACACCTCACACGCACACCGCACACCTCACACGCACACCGCACACCTCACACGCACACCGCACACCTCACACGCACACCTCACACGCACACCGCACACCTCACACGCACACCGCACACCTCACACGCACACCGCACACCTCACGCACACCTCACACGCACACCGCACACCTCACACGCACACCGCACACCTCACACGCACACCGCACACCTCACACGCACACCGCACACCTCACACGCACACCTCACACGCACACCTCACACGCACACTGCACACCTCACACGGGCGCACACCTCACACGGGCGCACACCTCACACGCGCGCACACCTCACACGCGCGCACACCTCACGCGCACACCGCACACCTCACGCGCACACCGCACACCTCACGCGCACACCGCACACCTCACGCGCACACCGCACACCTCACGCGCACACCGCACACCTCACGCGCACACCGCACACCTCACGCGCACACCGCACACCTCACGCGCACACCGCACACCTCACGCGCACACCGCACACCTCACGCGCACACCGCACACCTCACGCGCACACCGCACACCTCACGCGCACACCGCACACCTCACGCGCACACCGCACACCTCACGCGCACACGCACACCGCACACCTCACGCACACCTCACGCGCACACCGCACACCTCACGCACACCTCACACGCACACCGCACACCTCACACGCACACCACACGCACACCACACACCACACACACCACACACACACACACACACACACACACACACACACACACACACACACACACACACACACACACACACACAGTTCAGACATTGAGGACATCACTTACGAGAGGCCCCTTGGAGCTAGCGATCACGTGGTTCTGAGTTTTGATTATATAGTAGAGTTACAAGTGGAGAAGGTAACAGGAACTGAAGGGGACAGGCCAAACTATAAAAGGGGGGACTACACAGGTATGAGAAACTTCCTGCAGGAGGTTCAGTGGGACAGAGAAATGGTAGGAAAATCAGTAAACGAGATGATGGAATATGTGGCAACAAAGTGCAGGGAGGCAGAGGAAAGTTTTGTTCCCAAGGGAAACAGAAATAATGGGAAGACCAAAACGAGTCCTTGGTTTACCCGAAGGTGTAGGGAGGCAAAAACTAAGTGCAACAGAGAATGGAAAAGGTACAGGAGGCATAGGACCCAGGAAAACAAGGAGATTAGTAGAAGAGCCAGAAACGAGTATGCACAGATAAGGAGGGAGGCCCAGCGACAGTATGAAAACGACATAGCATCGAAAGTCAAATCTGACCCGAAACTGCTGTATAGCCACATTAGGAGGAAGACAACAGTCAAGGACCAGGTGATAAGGCTGAGGAAAGAAGGAGAACTCACAAGAAACGATCAAGAGGTATGTGAGGAGCTCAACACGAGATTTAAGGAAGTATTTACAGTAGAGACAGGAAGGACTCTGGGGGTACAGACCAGATGGTGACACCAGCAAGGAATACACCAACAAGTGTTGGACGACATACATACAGATGAGGAGGAGGTGAGGAAACTGCTAAGGGACATCGATACCTCAAAGGCAATGGGACTGGACATCTCCCCGTGGGTCCTTAGAGAGGGAGCAGATATGTTGTGCGTGCCACTTACCACAATCTTCAACACGTCCCTGGAAACTGGGCAACTACCTGAGGTATGGAAGACGGCAAATGTAGTTCCCATTTTTAAAAAAGGAGACAGAAAAGAGGCACTAAACTATAGACCTGTGTCATTGACGTGTATAGTATGCAAAATTATGGAGAAGATTATCAGGAGGAGAGTGGTGGAGCACCTGGAACGGAACAAGAGTATAAATGCCAACCAGCACGGATTCACGGAAGGCAAATCCTGTGTTACAAACCTTCTGGAGTTTTATGATAAAATAACAGAAGTAAGACACGAGAGAGAGGGGTGGGTTGATTGCATCATCTTGGACTGCAAGAAGGCCTTTGACACAGTTCCTCACAAGAGATTAGTGCAGAAGCTAGAGCATCAGGTGCATATAACAGGAAGGGCACTGCAATGGATCAGAGAATACCTGACAGGGAGGCAACAACGAGTCATGGTACGTAATGATGTATCACAGTGGGCACCTGTGATGAGCGGGGTCCCACAGGAGTCGGTCCTAGGACCAGTGCTATTTTTGGTATATGTGAACGACATGATGGAAGGGTTAGACTCAGAAGTGTCCCTGTTTGCAGATGATGTGAAGTTAATGAGGAGAATTAAATCTGATGAGGACCAGGCAGGACTTCAAAGAGACCTGGACAGACTGGACACCTGGTCCAGCAAATGGCTTCTCGAATTTAATCCCGCCAAATGCAAAGTCATGAAGATAGGGGAAGGGCACAGAAGACCACAGACAGAGTATAGGCTAGGTGGCCAAAGACTGCAAACCTCACTCAAGGAGAAAGATCTTGGGGTGAGTATAACACCGAGCATGTCTCCGGAAGCACACATCAATCAGATAACTGCTACAGCATATGGGCGCCTGGCAAACCTGAGAACAGCATTCCGATACCTTAGTAAGGAATCGTTCAAGACACTGTACACCGTGTATGTCAGGCCCATACTGGAGTATACAGCACCTGTTTGGAACCCGCACTTGATAAAGCACGTCAAGAAACTAGAGAAAGTACAAAGGTTTGCCACAAGGTTAGTTCCAGAGCTAAGGGGAATGTCCTATGAAGAAAGATTAAGGGAAATCAGCCTGATGACACTGGAGGACAGGAGGGTCAGGGGAGACATGATAACGACATATAAAATACTGCGTGGAATAGACAAGGTGGACAAAGACAGGATGTTCCAGGGAGGGGACACAGAAACAAGAGGCCACAATTGGAAGTTGAAGACACAAATGAGTCAGAGAGATATTAGGAAGTATTTCTTCAGTCATAGAGTTGTAAGGCAGTGGAATAGCCTAGAAAATGACGTAGTGGAGGCAGGAACCATACACAGTTTTAAGACGAGGTTTGATGAAGCTCATGGAGCGGGGAGAGAGAGGGCCCAGTAGCAACCTGTGAAGAGGCGGGGCCAGGAGCTAAGACTCGACCCCTGCAACCACAAATAGGTGAGTACAAATAGGTGAGTACACACACCCCACACACACCACACACCACACACCCCACACACACACCCCACACACACACCCCACACACACACCACACACCACACACATACACCACACACATACACCACACACATACACCACACACATACACCACACACATACACCACACACATACACCACACACATACACCACACACATACACCACACACATACACCACACACATACACCACACACATACACCACACACACCACACACATACACCACACACATACACCACACACATACACCACACACATACACTACACACATACACTACACACATACACCACACACATACACCACACACATACACCACACACATACACATACACACACCACATACCTTCCTACGTACCTGGCCAAGCCCGTCAGGAAACTAGAGAAAGTGTAAAGGTTTACTTGGAGATTAGTCTCGGAGCTAATGGGTATGTCGTAGGGGAGAGGTTAAGGGAACTCAACCTGACGACACTGGACGACATGGTAACGACGTATAAAATACTAAGGAGAATCAAGGTGAACAGACCGGATGTTCCAGAGATTGGACACAGCAAGAAGGGGTCGCAATTGGAAGTTGAATACGCAGATAAATCACAGGGGTATTGGAAAGTGTTTGTTAAGTCAGTTTTCAGGAACTGGAATAGTCTGGGAATTGAGGTAGTGGAGGCAGGTACCATACATAACGAGGTATGATAAAGCTCATGGAGCAGGGAAAGAGTGGACGTAGTGGCGACCGGTGAAGAGGCGGGACCAGGAGCTATGAATCGATCCCTACAACCACAGGGTAATACAGTTGCGTGTACACACTCTGATTATCGGTTGTGTCCTTTATTGGGTTGACAAATTTCCCCGAAGCGAAACTTTTCCAAATACATAAAATGTTGTATTCCCCATTTAGGATCCTTCAATCACAAGTTCATCACACACTAGGTACCGCATTGAAACCTGTTAGCCCAAGCTGGAACATAACAGTAGGGCCAGTAGAATACCGTCAAACATTCCACCAAGGTTAAAATGGTAATGTATACCCGTAGTATGATATTGACAAAATATGCTGGTTGTGGTGTTAGTTGTTTCGTCTGACAGTGTCTTGTCCATGAACTGATAGATGAAAATTGAACACGTGTGCAACATCTGGATATCTATAATTATTGTAGGCGTTTCGCCATCCAGTGGCTTTATCAATTGATAATTGCTGGCGGACGAAACGTCTAATAATAGCTTGCATATTATTATTACACCTTTGGTTCAGTAGCTATGTCAATTTTAAAGGTTTCCTTCCAGTAAGGTTGGTGTTAGGTTACACATGGATTACCGTATGAAATGCATCCCTCTCCTAACTGGAGTTACTCGGTTAGTTTTAATTTAAGCCTATACACTCCATGATTTTTTTTTTTTTAACTTTTCCTGTACACTAATGTGAACGCTTTAATCCATAAAAGAAATATTGAAGTAAACTCTTGATAGTGTATAAACTTTGTATAAACTTAGTGTATATCCACTTCGCTGTGTGTGTGTGTATATACCCTGTTAGCCACGTGACTGAGGAGGGTCCGGGTTCGATTCCCGGCCAAGAGTTGGCAACGTTGGACGTGTTTCCTTACACCGGTTGCCTATGTTCACCCATCAGTAAATGGGTACCTGGGTTAGTCGACTGGTGTGGGTCGCATCCTGGGACAAAACTGACCCAACTTGCCCGAAATGCTCAGCATAGCAAGCGGCTTTCTATATAGTATTATGTCATTGATGTCAGCTAGGCCTGTATACCTTGTAGATGTACTTGTAGTAAAGAAAGATATTATTATTAAAGTGTTGTGTCGCTGGGCGTTAAAAACACTCGTCAGCGAGCTTGCCACATGTCGCCATCATAATTATTGCATTGTGTACTTAGTTATACTCAGAGTATAATGATTTTATTATGGGGAAAAGTAGCATGCATTTCGTATTGCTTTATTTTAAGTAAACATTTAGTGAAAGTAGTGGCGTATATCCATGATTATTTTCAAAAGCTAATGGAAACTCATGCTAAGTAAACCGCTGAAGGAACCACTTTCTACTACATAAGCTGATTGACCCACACGGGTTTAGCGCTCTTCTACCCCCACCCCCACAGGCGCTTAGCACTCCCCTATGATTATAATAATACACGAAAAAATACAACTGTTATGGAGCTAGAGCAAGAGTCTGTTAACTCATCTCGCACGATCATATATTTTAACACTTGGTTGGTTTGGATATTCCAAGTAGTGCCATCTGTCGGCTTGAGCTGGGCGAAATCTGTAGGGAGAAGGTATATGTATTAAGTATTCACCGAAAGTCAACACTGTGCTGGAAGCCATTTAAAACAATACTGAGGTAAGACTTAACCGCGGCTCCGCCCACCCTCCTGCACTCATTCCCTCCCTCGTAGGATTCCGAAATTGCTCAGTGGGGGTAGGGGGAAATGAATACCGGAAGTTATCGGTTATAATACGAGCGGTTATAATTAGTTTTAAAATATAATTACCCAGTCAGTGTGATAATTTCCCATTTTTTGAGTGGAGATGAATATTGAATAATGAAATATACTGAATTGGTAACTGTTACACTCATTGCAGATCATGTGATCGTGAGCTTAGTCACATGGTTCTTTAACATATTGTTTTTGGACGTGTTGGTGACTTGTCTGGGATTTTCATTCCTAGCGCATCCAGTATTTTGGTGTGCGTGTTATCAAATGGAGACTGATCCATTATTATCTAACTATTCGTGAGTCTTAATTTATTATTCTGATTGACGTGGTATGAAGTTGCATTATAATTTCGGAGGGGAAATTAAGGTTATATTCAAGGACTGTTTTTATTGTTTTGTGGTGCGAATGTAAGGCTGTAAAGACTTAGGAATCTGCATAACAAAAAACTGTAAATATATTTCTCTTAAATGTTATGCTTTAGTAAGCTGAGCCTGTGTATATTGACTGGTTTCATATGTTCAGAGATATCAAGGTTGGTAATCATGGCCTTTGCTAGGGTTAAAGAGTTGTGACCTGCATGGCAGGCAAAAGATGTAGATGAATGGTTCACAGAACCGACACGTTGATAAATTAGACAAATGTGCAACTGTTGGGTATCTTTATTAAGGAAACGTTTCGCCACAGTGGCTTCATCAGTCCATACACAGGAGAAACTTGAAGAACAGGAGGAGAATGAGGTAATCAGTCCCTCAACCTTGAGTCTATGTGGTCAGTCCATCAATCTTGAATAGGTATTCTATTCAAGTTAGGTAAGACACATATGCAACAGTTAGACAACTTTATTCCGAAACGTTTCGCCTACACAGTAGGCTTCTTCAGTCGAATACAGAAAGTAGGCAGGAACAGTAGAGATGTGAAGACGATGTAATCAGTCCATCACCCTTAAAGTCGTAGAATTTGAGGTTGTCAGTCCCTCGGCCTGGAGGGACTGACAACCTCAAATTCTACGACTTTAAGGGTGATGGACTGATTACATCGTCTTCACATCTCTACTGTTCCTGCCTACTTTCTGTATTCGACTGAAGAAGCCTACTGTGTAGGCGAAACGTTTCGGAATAAAGTTGTCTAACTGTTGCATATGTGTCTTACCTAACAACCTGTCGGTATTGTATACCATTTTGATGTTCATTCTATTCAAGATTGATGGACTGACCACATCGACTCAAGGTTGAGGGACTGATTACCTCATTCTCCTGTTCTTCAAGTTTCTCCTGTGTATGGACTGATGAAGCCACTGTGTGGCGAAACGTTTCCTTGATAAAGATACCCAAGAGTTGCACATGTGTCTAATTTATCAAAAGATGTATTACAGAGTATCAACCTTGTTGCCTTTTGATACCTTTTGAGTTTCGAGAGCTTTCCTACTCCCGCAGCCCGGCCCTGGGTCATGCATGTTTGGTACTTACCTGGTTAACCAGACTGTTGCTGCTGGCGACCCACTGGTCCACATATCCATCATAGCGTGGTTGATTTGACATTTGGTGGACCGTGGAGATACTTGTCTAATTTCCTTTTGAGACCTCTACACTTGTTCCGAAAGTGTTTGATATTTTCTGGTAAGATGATAAATAGCCTGGGACCACAGATGTTGATAGTGTTCTCTTACTGTGCATTCTGCATCCCTGATTTTCACTGGGTTTATTGTACACTTCCTCCAATATCTCTTATTCAAGTATGTTATAGCAGTATGCAGATTTGGGACTAGGCCCTCAAGTACTTCCCACGTATAATGTACAGTGGTTATCATTTACCCTGGATTTTGCAGAATTCGGTTTTCCACGACTTTTTTTCGTCGATGAGAGAAAGGAGAATGTGCCTTCTTCCGTGTTTAAGGACATTAGTGCAAAGTGGAGTGAGTTGCAAAGTTTTGTGGAGAAATATCACCCTAACAAAGCTGTTGCAAGCCGTGTCTGCAACATGTTCAATGACAATGCTTGTCCCATTTTAGGCAAATCTTAGAGATGCCAGAAACAGACCTCTCTGGACAGATTTTTTGTGCGACAGGGGTCCAGTGCCAGTAAAAGATGAAGGGAAGTAACCCTCGATAAGAACTTAATACCTGAAATTCTTATGGAGGGGGATTCCCCTTCCAACAAATAACTTCTTATCCTCCCTTTTCCCTCCTCATGTCTTCCATATGCCAACAAGTCTTCAATAAAGGTAAAAGTGATATTAAATGTTCATTTATCCATTTCATTAGTCCCTTATATTTATTTCTCATGGTTTTCCATATGTAAAACTAGTTATTCTCTATAAAATGTATTTTTTGTTAATACTTTTGGGTGTTTGGAACAGATTACACAATTGGATTTACATTATTTCTTTTGGGAAATATTGCTTCAGTTTTTATCGAATTCGGTTTTCGTCAGACTTTCTGGAACGAGTTAATGACAAGAACTGAAGTTCCACTGTATTCATATTGTGAATTATTATTATGTGAGTAAATTACCTGCACGAGGTTTACAGGGTATTACCTGAATTACTACATGCAAGTAATTTGGGTGAGATAAGTGGGACTTAAGTCACAGTAGGTCGCCAAACTACGTATAACTCTCTTGATGCCCACATCTTCACCACTCTCACAAAAAGCTAGACCTGACATTAAATTAATAATTACAATATTAAAACCAGCTACTCTGGCAAATTAAAATTGTGGACTGTATATGATTAGGTTTACTGGGTACAAAAAGAAATTCATATTACCAATTACCATTTACTTACTGTGCATATGTCACACCACAGTACTGTAATGACACCTAGACCCTACACTGGCCAGCTAGAGATCTAAATACAAGGACTAATGGTGCACTTCTCTACGAGTGATGATCCTATCCCTTATCTTCCACCATCCACACGTAATTCTTGAGGTCCCTCAAATTTCCAGTCCCAGTTTTTCAGCAGGGGACATTAACATGGGTTCCTAATACAAATTCAGGCCAAAGCCCCTCAATTTGGCTTGGAAGATGCTGAGTCATTAGCTGAATTTTCCGTGACAACCAGTGCTCACAAATTACAAATGGCGTCCTCCCAGCGTCACTCCCTGGCTGTTTCATATATCCCCCCTCACTCGAAATTTCTCGAAGGGTTCAAATAGCATCACATCTTAATACGTAATTATTGTATTTTTCAAATTTAACCCTTTGACTGTCGCAAGCCCAAATCCTGAAATGTCTCCTGGTGTTGCAAAATTTTTGGAAAAAAAAAAAAAAAAAAATTCTTATGAAATGATAATCTTTTCCTGATGGTAATGACACCAAAAGGATGAAATTTGATCGAAAACTTACAGAATTATGCTCCCGCGAATTTAGTGATCTCGGCAATATATACACATCAGTGATTTCGCCGACTTTGAGCCCTATTTTTGGCCAATTCCATTGTCCCAGTCGACCAAACTCATAGCTATTTCTTTAGAAATCCATGTTTCATATCAATTGAGTACAAGAAATAGCTATTTCTTTAGAAATCCATGTTTCATATCAATTGAGTACAAGAAACCGCCCATTTACCGATTTCAACTACCCAATAAAGTAAGAAATTGGCAATTTAGCCAATTTCAAGCAAATTAAAATAGATGCCAATTTCAAAATAGGGTCCAGAATAAACAATGCAGACATGGCACTAAAATGACATATCCTCTGTTCATTAGTCACGTCTCCAGGCCCCACTTATATTACTCTTGCTTTCTATTTTGATTTTTTATTCACACAAAAAATAGAAGATTTACTGTTGTGCAAACTACTACATTATTGTAAAAATTGTATAAATAATAACAGTGCACTTTTGAAAGAATATTACTCGCCAGTTGACGTGTATTGGACGCATGACTTGTGTTTGTTTACCCTTGAACGTTGGCAAAAATCAAACATTTCTGCTACTTTGAGCTCAGTTTCAAGGTAGTTTTCATTGTGAAACTAATTAATATGTTTTCCATTTTATCAAATGAGACCAAGAAAATGAGTATACAACCATAAATACTATATGAAAATGCACCTCAGTCGGTTTTAATCCAAAAAGTTTTTTTTTATCATTATACACTGCGTCCTGCAGGATTTTTTTTATACAGCGCACACTGACCACACAGACCCATTCTCTCGCATGTGGGCCTACCAGCTTTCTCCTGCTTCATTTGAAGCCTCTAGAATTTTGAGTATATGTATGTCCGAAACACTAGCCGAAATAGTCAGAGGGTTAAAATATTCGGGAGTGAATGTCAGAACAATAAAATTGATTTAATGACATTATAGAGAGTGATAATCAGAGTGAATAAAATGATTTGTGTTATTAAGGGAATTTGTGTTTAAGTTCAGGGGCTGTTTCAGGAAAGAAAAGGGTTTATGCTTTGAAAGAGAGGAAGATTAAACACAAAATCTCTCTCTGACTTTAGTATGGCAGTAATGTAAACTGTTATTTTAATCTAAATAAAATTTTATTTAGATTTCTAACCTAGAGGTTAGCCACTCAGGATAACCCAATAAAGTCAGTGCATCATTGGGAACTATTGGTCATATTTCCATTAGGTCCTTATCTCCTCCAGGCTGCAACCAGCAACAGTCTGCTAATGCTTAGGTGAACAGAGGGCAGCTAGTGTTAAGGAAATATCCCCAGTGTTTCAACTGTTTTGGGGAGTAATCCCTAGTCTGTGTATGAGAGCTGAGGATGCTGCCAACCAGGCCACAAGCCCCTGCATTAAGTCAGTTTACTATGTTGATTTTCTTTCACAGTTTACAATGTCACCTAACATTCCCTGAAAACCTGCAAATATTGTTTTCTTTATTTTAAATTAAATTATTATTATTTTTTTATTATCACACTGGCCGATTCCCACCAAGGCAGGGTGGCCCGAAAAAGAAAAACTTTCACCATCATTCACTCCATCACTGTCTTGCCAGAAGGGTGCTTTACACTACAGTTTTTAAACTGCAACATTAACACCCCTCCTTCAGAGTGCAGGCACTGTACTTCCCATCTCCAGGACTCAAGTCCGGCCTGCCGGTTTCCCTGAATCCCTTCATAAATGTTACTTTGCTCACACTCCAACAGCACGTCAAGTATTAAAAACCATTTGTCTCCATTCACTCCTATCAAACACGCTCACGCATGCCTGCTGGAAGTCCAAGCCCCTCGCACACAAAACCTCCTTTACCCCCTCCCTCCAACCCTTCCTAGGCCGACCCCTACCCCACCTTCCTTCCACTACAGACTGATACACTCTTGAAGTCATTCTGTTTCGCTCCATTCTCTCTACATGTCCGAACCACCTCAACAACCCTTCCTCAGCCCTCTGGACAACAGTTTTGGTAATCCCGCACCTCCTCCTAACTTCCAAACTACGAATTCTCTGCATTATATTCACACCACACATTGCCCTCAGACATGACATCTCCACTGCCTCCAGCCTTCTCCTCGCTGCAACATTCATCACCCACGCTTCACACCCATATAAGAGCGTTGGTAAAACTATACTCTCATACATTCCCCTCTTTGCCTCCAAGGACAAAGTTCTTTGTCTCCACAGACTCCTAAGTGCACCACTCACTCTTTTTCCCTCATCAATTCTATGATTCACCTCATCTTCCAATTAAAAACTTATAAAACACCTGCTGGAATGGATAGAGATTGCTTTAGTCCTCATAGAGCCAATAAATCATTAAATTACTAGGAATGAATCAGTCCTAAATATATATTCACTAGAGAATGAGAGAATGAGAGAGAGAATGAGAGAGAGAATGAGAGAGAGAGAGAGAATGAGAGAGAGAGAACGAGAGAATGAGAGAGAACGAGAGAATGAGAGAGAGAATGAGAGAGAGAACGAGAGAATGAGAGAGAGAACGAGAGAATGAGAGAGAGAACGAGAGAATGAGAGAGAGAACGAGAGAATGAGAGAGAGAACGAGAGAATGAGAGAGAGAGAGAATGAGAGAGAATATGAGAGAATGAGAGAGAATATGAGAGAATGAGAGAGAGAATATGAGAGAGAGAGAGAATGAGAGAGAGAGAATGAGAGAGAGAGAGAGAGAATGAGAGAGAGAATGAGAGAGAGAATGAGAGAGAGAATGAGAGAGAATGAGAGAGAGAATGAGAGAGAGAATGAGAGAGAGAATGAGAGAGAGAACGAGAGAGAGAGAGAGAGAATGAGAGAGAATGAGAGAGAGGATGAGAGAGAGAGAATGAGAGAGAGAGAATGAGAGAGAGAATGAGAGAGAGAACGAGAGAGAGAGAGAGAGAATGAGAGAGAATGAGAGAGAGGATGAGAGAGAGAGAATGAGAGAGAGAGAATGAGAGAGAGAGAGAGAGAATGAGAGAGAGAGAGAGAATGAGAGAGAGAGAGAATGAGAGAGAGAGTGAATGAGAGAGAGAGAGAAAGAGAGAGGGAATGAGAGAGAGAGAATGAGAGAGTGAGAGAGAGAATATGAGAGAGTGAGAGAGTGAATGAGAGAGTGAATGAGAGAGTGAATGAGAGAGTGAATGAGAGAGTGAATGAGAGAGTGAATGAGAGAGTGAATGAGAGAGTGAATGAGAGAGTGAATGAGAGAGTGAATGAGAGAGAGAGTGAATGAGAGAGAGAGAGAATGAGAGAGAGAGAGAATGAGAGAGAGAGAGAATGAGAGAGAGAGAGAGAATGAGAGAATATGAGAGAGAGAATGAGAATATGAGAGAGAGAATTAGAGAGAGAGAGAGAGAGAGTAGAACAGACCATCACTTCATCTGTGATCATTTATCCCCAGGATGACTCGAGTATGGAACACATTCTTACAGCATTATGATGTCAACGAGATAGTTGATCAAATGAAAATGCTGGCCCACAGATGGCTCTAACTTCATCCTGTTCCCTACTTGTATGTCTCGTAACAATAAAAATGCTTTCAAATGAGCTGATATAGATAACAGTTCTTAGCTTGTCAATAAAGTTCGGAATCTTTAACTTGTAAATAGCTTGTCAATGAAGCTAGGGATCCTTAACCATTTGACTGTCGCAGGCCCCTTTCTGAAACTGTCATTCTAAGTCGCTAAATATTCGAAAAAAAATTTATTTTTTCTTATGAAAATGTTAGGAATATTTTTCTGAGTGTTTTAAGCCTAAAAATTTTTTTTGCCATCAGTACTTACCGAGATATAGAGCCGCAAAGTTTGCAGAAAGTGACGTGCGTACGGCAACAGCGGTGGCTGCCGCCCACCCGGTATTTTTTATTTACTCTAATTCAAAGGTTTCTTGCATTTTTCAATATTTTTCTTTTCCAAGTAACTTATGTGGCCTGTGAGACCATTGTAAGGTGCATTGTTCAAATATACACTCATTGTTTACAACACAATAACAGAACAAACTTTATCACTATTAGTTTGTGTATACACTTTGTTTACACAAACAAACAATACAAAACAATGTTTATTACTATTGTTCCATAATATATATACATAGGTACAGTCACTAAACACGTTCCTAGAACTGCTGCAGCTTGTGGAACTCTTTGAAACATGGGTATATGCAGAGGGGCACTTGACACTCCTCACACATAAAACGAGTGTCTCTGCATGTTTGTGGGCGTTTTGTGGTATTACCTGGAGTTTACCTGGAGAGAGTTCCGGGGGTCAACGCCCCCGCGGCCTGGTCTGTGACCAGGCCTCCTGGTGGATCAGAGCCTGATCAACCAGGCTGTTGCTGCTGGCTGCACGCAAACCAACGTACGAGCCACAGCCCGGCTGATCAGGAACCGACTTTAGGTGCTTGTCCAGTGCCAGCTTGAAGACTGCCAGGGGTCTGTTGGTAATCCCCCTTATGTATGCTGGGAGGCAGTTGAACAGTCTCGGGCCCCTGACACTTATTGTATGGTCTCTTAACGTGCTAGTGACACCCCTGCTTTTCATTGGGGGGATGTTGCATCGTCTGCCAAGTCTTTTGCTTTCGTAGTGAGTGATTTTCGTGTGCAAGTTCGGTACTAGTCCCTCTAGGATTTTCCAGGTGTATATAATCATGTATCTCTCCCGCCTGCGTTCCAGGGAATACAGGTTCAGGAACCTCAAGCGCTCCCAGTAATTGAGGTGTTTTATCTCCGTTATGCGCGCCGTGAAGGTTCTCTGTACATTTTCTAGGTCAGCAATTTCACCTGCCTTGAAAGGTGCTGTTAGTGTGCAGCAATATTCCAGCCTAGATAGAACAAGTGACCTGAAGAGTGTCATCATGGGCTTGGCATCCCTCAGTTTTGAAGGTTCTCATTATTCATCCTGTCATTTTTCTAGCAGATGCGATCGATACAATGTTATGGTCCTTGAAGGTGAGATCCTCCGACATGATCACTCCCAGGTCTTTGACGTTGGTGTTTCGCTCTATTTTGTGGCCAGAATTTGTTTTGTACTCTGATGAAGATTTAATTTCCTCGTGTTTACCATATCTGAGTAATTGAAATTTCTCATCGTTGAACTTCATATTGTTTTCTGCAGCCCACTGAAAGATTTGGTTGATGTCCGCCTGGAGTCTTGCAGTGTCTGCAATGGAAGACACTGTCATGCAGATTCGGGTGTCATCTGCAAAGGAAGACATGGTGCTGTGGCTGACATCCTTGTCTATGTCAGATATGAGGATGAGGAACAAGATGGGAGCGAGTACTGTGCCTTGTGGAACAGAGCTTTTCACCGTAGCTGCCTCGGACTTTACTCTGTTGACTACTACTCTCTGTGTTCTGTTAGTGAGGAAATTATAGATCCATCGACCGACTTTTCCTGTTATTCCTTTAGCACGCATTTTGTGCGCTATTACGCCATGGTCACACTTGTCGAAGGCTTTTGCAAAGTCTGTATATATTACATCTGCATTCTTTTTGTCTTCTAGTGCATCTAGGACCTTGTCGTAGTGATCCAATAGTTGAGACAGACAGGAGCGACCTGTTCTAAACCCATGTTGCCCTGGGTTGTGTAACTGATGGGTTTCTAGATGGGTGGTGATCTTGCTTCTTAGGACCCTTTCAAAGATTTTTATGATATGGGATGTTAGTGCTATCGGTCTGTAGTTCTTTGCTGTTGCTTTACTGCCCCCTTTGTGGAGTGGGGCTATGTCTGTTGTTTTTAGTAACTGTGGGACGACCCCCGTGTCCATGCTCCCTCTCCATAGGATGGTAAAGGCTCGTGATAGGGGCTTCTTGCAGTTCTTGATGAACACGGAGTTCCATGAGTCTGGCCCTGGGGCAGAGTGCATGGGCATGTCATTTATCGCCTGTTCGAAGTCATTTGGCGTCAGGATAACATCAGATAGGCTTGTGTTAACCAAATTCTGTGGCTCTCTCATAAAAAATTCATTTTGATCTTCGACTCTCAGTCTGGTTAGTGGCTTGCTAAAAACTGAGTCATATTGGGACTTGAGTAGCTCACTCATTTCCTTGCTGTCATCTGTGTAGGACCCATCTTGTTTAAGTAAGGGCCCAATACTGGACGTTGTTCTCGACTTTGATTTGGCATAGGAGAAGAAATACTTTGGGTTTCTTTCGATTTCATTTATGGCTTTTAGTTCTTCCCGCGATTCCTGACTCTTATAAGATTCCTTTAGCTTAAGTTCGATGTTTGCTATTTCTCTGACCAGTGTCTCCCTACACATTTCAGATAGATTGACCTCTTTTAGCCGCTCTGTTATTCTTTTCCGTCGCCTGTAAAGGGAGCGCCTGTCTCTTTCTATTTTACATCTACTCCTCCTTTTTCTTAGAGGAATAAGTCTTGTGCATACATCGAGTGCCACCAAGTTAATCTGTTCTAGGCATAAGTTGGGGTCTGTGTTGCTTAGTATATCTTCCCAGCTTATATCGGTTAGGACTTGGTTTACTTGGTCCCACTTTATGTTTTTGTTATTGAAGTTGAATTTGGTGAATGCTCCCTCGTGACTAATCTCATTTTGTCGGTCTGGGGCTCTGCGCATACATGTCTGAACCTCAATTATGTTGTGATCTGAGTATATTGTTTTTGATATGGTGACATTTCTTATCAGATCATCATTGTTAGTGAAGATGAGGTCTAGTGTATTCTCCATTCTAGTTGGCTCTATTATTTGCTGGTTTAAATTGAATTTTGTGCAGAGATTTAAAAGCTCGTGTGAGTGTGAGTTTTCATCAGAGCTGCCTCCTGGTGTTATTACTGCAACAATATTATTTGCTATATTCCTCCATTTTAGGTGCCTTAAGTTGAAATCCCCCAGGAGCAAGATGTTGGGTGCAGGAGCTGGAAGATTTTCCAGACAGTGGTCAATTTTTAACAGCTGTTCCTGGAATTGCTGGGATGTTGCATCCAGAGGCTTGTAGACTACCACAATGACTAGGTTTTGGTTCTCGACCTTTACTGCTAAAACTTCCACTACATCATTTGAGGCATTAAGCAGTTCTGTGCAAACAAGTGACTCTGCAATGTACAGGCCAACCCCCCCCTTTTGCCTGTTCACTCTGTCACATCTGTATAGGTTGTAACCTGGGATCCATATTTCGTTGTCTAAGTGATCCTTTATGTGGGTCTCAGTGAAAGCCGCAAACATTGCCTTTGCCTCTGCAAGCAGTCCACGGATGAAAGGTATTTTGTTGTTTGTTGCTGGCTTTAGACCCTGTATATTTGCAAAGAAGAATGTCATCAGACTGAACATAAGAACATAAGAACGAAGGAACACTGCAGAAGGCCTACTGGCCCATGCGAGGCAGGTCCAAGTCTCCTACCGGCTTAAGCCAATGCACCCAACCTAGTCAGGTCAGGTCACATTGACTTAAGGGAGGAACACGGCAACCGACCTGGTAGCACAAGCTATCAGGTCTAACTCACACCCACCCACATCCACTCATGTATTTATCCAACCTATTTTTAAAGCTACACAACGTTCTAGCCTCTATAACGGTACTTGGGAGTTTGTTCCACTCATCCACAACTCTATTACCAAACCAGTACTTTCCTATATCCTTCCTGAATCTGAATTTTTCCAACTTAAAACCATTGCTGCGAGTCCTGTCTAGGCTAGATATTTTCAGCACACTATTTACATCCCCTTTATTTATTCCTGTCTTCCATTTATACACCTCAATCATATCCCCCCTAATTCTACGTCTTTCTAGAGAGTGCAGTTTCAGGGCCCTTAGTCTATCCTCATAGGGAAGGTTTCTGATGCATGGGATCAACTTTGTCATCCTCCTTTGTACATTTTCCAGAGAATTTATATCCATTCTGTAATACGGTGACCAAAACTGTGCAGCATAATCTAAATGAGGCCTAACCAAGGATGTATAGAGTTGAAGAACAACCTGAGGACTCCTATTATTTATGCTTCTTGATATGAAGCCAAGGATTCTATTAGCTTTATTGCGAACACTTATGCACTGTTGTCTTGGTTTCAGATTACTGCTAACCAGAACTCCTAAATCTTTTTCGCAATCCGTAATATTAAGATCTACATTATTTAGTTTATATGTGGCATGGTTATTGTCCTGTCCAACATTTAGAACTTTGCATTTGTCTATATTAAACTGCATCTGCCACTTCTCCGACCACTGCATCAGTCTATTCAAATCTTCCTGGAGTGCACGAATGTCCTCGTCAGAGTGAATTCGACGGCCTATTTTGGTGTCATCGGCAAACTTGCCGATGTCGCTCTTTATGCCCTGGTGGTATTGTTGGTACTGGGGGGGGATTTTTTTTCCGGCATTAGTATCTGTATCTGTTGGTTTGGAGTGGAGGCCATCGACTGTGGTTCCACTCCAGGAATGACTGGATTTGGTGTACAATTTCTGCCATTTCCTGCCAGTTTTTTTTTCTTCCTGGAACTAAAAAACCTCTCCCTCTTGAGTGGCTGTGGCTACCCAGGTTTTCCCATGGCCTGGATGTTTTGTATCTTCTTGTCCCCTTTAGATGGTGTGCCTGGCAATTTAAGTTATAGCACAGTCTTTCCTGTACTGAAGAGGTACACATTTCAGGGTGAAAAAAGCTTACAGGAAGGGAGTTTGCATTTTCCTGTTGTCATATGGGCACGGCATTTTCTAGGGTGGTCATAGTTGCACGTCCCATCTGTTTTTCCAGATTTCCCATGTCTGCAGATACCAAGTGCATAGTATGTGCACAGGCTTGGTTTCTGTTTGCCTTGGGTTTCTGTGACTGTATTCCCTGTTGGTGCATGTTTACCTGTCTTATTCCTATCTTCCCTAGCACCAACAATGGAGCTCCCACCAGTTGTTTTTGGTAATATATCCTCACTATTGCTAGTGGAGTCCTCTTGTTTGCTATTTACTGTGGTATTTCTTGTTTGCAATATTGGTTTTATCTTATCTTTGACTACACTTGTTTCCCCACTACGGCTCCTGTCCCCTTTTGAGGTCATTTATATGCATTCCTTCCTGCGTATAATTCCCGACTACCTGGACAAAATCTCCAGCTTCACCATTACTGTCTCCCAGGACAGCACCTTTAGCTTCACCATTACTGTCTCCCAGGACAGCATCTCCAGCTTCACCATTACTGTCTCCCAGGACAGCACCTCCAGCTTCACCATTTCTGTCTCCCAGGACAGCACCTCCAGCTTCACCATTACTGTCTCCCAGGACAGCACCTCCAGCTTCACCATTACTGTCTCTCAGGACAGCACCTCCAGCTTCACCATTACTGTCTCCCAGGACAGCACTATCAGCCCCACATTTACTGACTACCAGGACATCACCTCCAGCCTTACAGTTTCTGACTACATGGCCAGTATCAAGGGCAGTACCATTCAGCCCAGACTTTTTATGTTCCCATCTGTTGTAGAAAGCTTCCAGGTTGTCTATGAAAGCAGCTTTGATGTTATCCTCTTTTAATACCCTTGTGATTTTAGTCCACAGATTTATCTCCTTTGGGCATACCCAAAAACACTTCCCTGTTTTAATACTGCTTGTAGCTAGTTCTTGGATATCTGCACAAGGGGCGTGACACCAATTTCCACAAAAATGACAATTTATCCATGTGGAAGCCCGTTTGTTTAATTTATTGCAGACTACACACAGCTTCATAATGATTTGAATGGTTGATTTACTGTAATTCTACTAGCACCTCTTGAATACTCTATTAATAACTTCTTTAAGTAAAGCTCTAGCTATCTGTATTTCTATTTCTAACTGTACTTTTATATCAGGACAGCTTACCGGAGTACGCTCCTGGAGTTTGTTTTATATTTATTGTTTGTGTTTATAAGAGCGCCTACAACCCCATCCGTTTACAGTCTGCTTTATTTTCCAACGAATCCTTTTGAAACCGGCCGAGGGTTCGACCAGTCGAGGGTTCGGTCCAGTGGAGGGTTCGGAGCCAGTCTGATCTGATAAGTGGGTCACTTATTTAAAACATACTGGTCGGTGATTTGGGCTAACACATGAAGGATCTACTGGAAAATTCTACCCGAGTAATATGTTATTTGATTGATACAAAAGTATAACTTGCGTGTTGAAGAAACCGGTGACTGCTGGCAACTCCTACAGTGACGAACGGTCGAGCCTCAACCCTTGTTTATCAATCGCTGTATCTAGCTTTCCTAGTTTTTCTTTTTGGCCTCCACCACAATAAATGCTATATTATCACTATAGTTGACTGGTGGAAATTTTGGAGGAGGGACGCTTTTTCTGTAGTAATAATTGCTTCTTGTTGTGTATATTGCGACCGCTGGTAACTACAGGTTATATGAAATTCACAGTAACGTCTGGTATTTCAAGAAAAAGAAACTAATGAAAGTCACTCCACTCCACTAAGTACCATTATAATACTGGTTAGTTGCTACTACAGCACTGTATTCTGCTATTCACTGGTATCACTAGATTATATGCGAGTACACTAGCAGGCCAGGAATATTATTAAAAACAGCTGACCTGTGGTAAGTTTCTGGCGGCTTCTGGCACCTGCCTCTATAGGCTTATCACTTCATTTACAAATTCACCTGTTTTCAAATGATATTTTAGCCTTTATCATCTATATACTAGGGAGCCACTGTAGTATACACTATAACACTATGTATACACAATGCTAACACCTCTTCTGAGCATTTTTCTTGGCAGTAGTAGGAGGCAGTTGTATGGGGTAGTGATCACCAGGCCTGAAACGAGATGACGTGTGTTGGTAATTTCGTGGGCGCTGGTCTATTGCAGGTGTTGCTCCTTGGTACGTTGCAATTATTTGTCTGTTTACTGACAAACAAAATTCACCATATTTTGGTGTTTTGTTGGTCTTCAACTTGTATATGTTATAAGCATTTAGCATAGAAATATCAACAAGATGGAAAAAAAGTTTTATATACCACTTATAATCTGCATGTCACATTTGTCCACTAAGCGCATATTGAGGTTGTAGTCCATGACAGCTGCAGGCTTTAGAATGGGTTCATTGGTGTGTGTGTTGTGCCTGCCACTGTGTGCCATTTCGTTTCGGTGAGCTGATGTCAACAATGTGACATCACTTTTGTCATGCCACCGAAATGCCATGATGTCATTGGCAGCAAAGGCTTGCACCTCACCTCTGCGAGTGCCAGCGTCGAACCTTGGCATATGTTTACGATTACCACGCACTGTGCCACACACGTCTGTCAAGTTCACTTGCAAGAAATCACTGAGTAAGGGGCTTGTGTACCAGTTATCAGTAAATAACATATGCCTCTTACCAAGATATGGTTCCATCATTGTTCGAACCACATCACCAGAGATACCCAATAACTTCATGGTATCTCTCAAAGTATTACTGCCAGTGTACACAATGATATCCAAAACTAGACCACTTCTGCAATCACACAGTACAAATAGCTTTATACCAAAGCGTTTCCTCTTGCTTGGTATATATTGCTTGAATAAGAGTCTTCCTTTGAATAAAATCAAGGATTCATCAGTAACAAGCTTCGTGAAGGGATAAAAATACATGCAGCACTTTTGTTTCAGGTACATAAACACATTTCTGATCTTATATAACCTGTCGGTTCTGTCAGGACTGGTTTTGTCTGGAAAGTGTAACATACGTAACAGTATCAGGAAACGATTGACACCTATAATGTCACTAAAACCTGGAGTTGAAATCAGGCGTTCTGTTGCCCAGTATGTGGTGACAGTGTGCTTATACACATGTGGCATAAGCATTATTGTGGCAAAAAACAGGTACATCTCTGCCACAGTTGTCTCCTTCCACTTGTGTAGCCGTGATTTTGATGGGAGAATTGTATTTGCCATGGTGTAATCATAGTATGTGTTTGTTTCCCTGACAATGATGTCCATCAGGGGTTCATCGAAGAATAACTCAAAGCAGTCCAGTTCACTAGCATTGTTCCCAAGTGGACATGATGGCTTTATTCCACTTTGTGTTTCATCAAAGTCATGGGGACTGGTAACAAACTTGTCACCGTCCTGCCAATCCCAGATGCGGTCTGCTGGTGGGTTCTGGATATTGTACCGTGGTTGTGGTTGTGCAGGTTGTGGGAGTGTGGGGTCGGGTGAGGCTGGTTGTTGTGCAGAGTCAGCAACGTGGGTAGTAGCGTGGCCCGCTGATGGTGCCACGTGGGCCGTGCCACCCTCACTATCACCACCACTGCCTGCTCCCTCACTCGCATCATTCATACCCATCGTAACAATATCGTCATCTTCACTATCAGGTCGTGGTGTAGGACCACGGGATGTGCTCCCAGAGTTTCTCCTTCCCCTTGGAACAACATATGAAACTCTACCAGACCGCATGCTATGTCGTACATACTGCCGCTTCACTGGGGAATATTCACCCTCACTGTCACTACAACTGCTTTCAATGACCTTGAAATCACTATCACATTCACTGCTAACATCTGGGTGTTGTACATGACCAAATAGTTTCCTCTTTCGTCCTGGTACAGGCGAACGTGAACGTGAGCAAGCCGGCCCAGCACCAGAGGTGGAAGGTTGTGGGTCATCTGGGTTTTCATCACTAATTACGTTATCCTGGGCACTTTTTCCGGTAACACTCACTTCAAAACCCTGGAATTCACTGTCACTGACATTTTCATCGCTGTTAGTGCTATCACTTGGGAACAAATGACCTCCAGTCCGCCAAGGAGTGAGGAACTTCTTACCGAGAGGCATGGTGAAAATGGACTAACAAGATAGCGTTCCCACAATGCACCGCTGGGTCCCAGATTTTTTTTCACAGGCTGCACACCGACCACTGAGACCCATTCTCTCTCATGTAGGCCTACCAGGCCTTTCCTGCTTGATTTGAAGCCGCTAGAATTTGTGCGTATAAATACGTCAGAAACATTGGCTCGTAAGATGTATTTATACGGCATAAACATTCAAAGGGTTAACCTAACCTTGTCGAACCCTGTGTAAAAAAAAAAAAAAAAAAAAAAAGAGAGAGAGAGAGAATGGGAGTAATAATAATGATAATCTGTTCCTGGAAAGTACTTGAGGGCCTTGTCCCAAATCTGCACACTGCCATAACACTGGAGTGAGAGATATGGGAGGAAGTGCAAAATAAATTCAGTGAAGAGCAAGGGCACTGTGGATACAATAAGAGAATGCTGTATCAACATCTGTGGATCCAAACTAAACATCTTACCAGAAGATATCGGAAATGCTGCTGTGACAAATGTAGAAGTCTGCAAGAGGAAACTGGACAAGTGTCTTCACCAAAACAAAGCACCCCAAATTGTAATTCCTGCTTCATATTTGCAAATACATTCAGGGTTTGAAATCAAATAAAAATGATAGTTATGTCTGTGGTCTCCTATCAGAAGGGAATGCCATGTTTGGAGCATTTACAGAAACACACAAGAGGGACGCTTTGGACGGAGAGATAAAGATAGAAAACTGTAACATGTATAGATGTGATAGAATTAAAAGGTCACAGGGAGGAGTCTGAGACTATGTAAAAAATGCTTTCTTTTGCACGGAAGTGCTGAATTTTACAAATGATGTAGTAGAAATCCTAGGCATTAAAGTTGAGAGCAGGAATTTGGTAATTATCTTAGTAAATAAAGCACCATCAGCAGCTGCTGAGGAATTCACAAATCAGTTAAGGAAGATAAATAGCTCTCTGGATAGGCTAGAAAATCCCAAGCTATTTTACTTGTTGGATATTTTAATCTCCTACATGTGAAATGGAAGATGGCGCAATGAAATGTTAAACCAGAAATGTCTCCGGGAAGCACCCTGGCTCAACAGGCACATACCAGGGAATTAATGAGGCTTTGTGAAAAGTACTCATTGAACCAACAGATAATTGATCCCACTTGAAATGAAAATACCCTGGATTTGATATTCACAAATGAGGAACTAATTAAGAGTCATAAGTTACAAAAACAATATACGCACAGTGGAACCTCAGCTTATGAATTCCCCACCATGTGAATTTTTCAGGATACGAACAGTCACTCGATCGATTTTTTGCTTCTGGATACGAAAAAAAATTTCAGGATGCGAACTTTACCCTCAAGGGAGGTTCCTTGGTGAGGGGCTCTTGATCAAGGGAACTGAGTCTGTGCTCCACTTCCCTAAATTAATAATAATAATAATAATAATATACATCTACCATCCGACTTACAACCTGCTCGACTTACGGCCACTCGACTTATGACCGTGTTTTTTATGCCAAATTTCTGGGAAATAAACAACTATTTGTGTTGTATACAGTGTTTATCCTAAACCTTACAGTATAAAATACAGTACTAACAGCATAAAAAGTAAAGTAAAACATGAAATACCAAAATAAAACAATAAAATAGTCATTACAAAAATGTTTTGTTGATATTCAGTAGTAAAGTTCGACTTACGACCATTTCGACTTACGACCGGTTTTTCGGAACTGACCTCGGTCGTAAGTCGGATGGTAGGTGTAAATATTATTACATATGTACTACTAATAATAATACACTGCAGCAGGCCTGTTGGCCCGTACTAGGCAGGTCCTTCACAATCCATCCTACTAACAGAATATTTGCCCAACTCAATTTTCAATGCTACCCAAGCAATAAGCTTTGATAATTCTACTTACTCATGTGCAGGTCCCACTCACATCCAACCCTTCTCACTTGTGTATTTATCCAACACAAGTTTGAAACTACCCAAGGTTTCAGCCTCAATAACCATACTAGGCAGATTGTTCCACTCATCAACATAAGAACATAAAAAAGGAGGAACACTGCAGCAGGTCTGTTGGCCCATACCAGGCAGGTCCTTCACAGATTCAACCCACTAACATACCCAAGCAATAAGCATTGACAGTTCTATTTACTCATCTTGACTTGTGTGCTAATGGAGTTATAGGAAGCTGACATTGAAGAAATGCTGAACACTGACAATGATGCACCTGTTGTGCATTCTTTGAGTGATGGCGAAGTTAGATGAATTGTGATATATAAATAAGTCGTAGAGTTGATATTAGCATCATATTGAGGTACTTTGTCGTGCCTCCTAAGAACAGGAATTCCGCTGGAATGGATTAATACCATTTCAATTAATTTAAATGAGGAAAATTGACTCAGCATACGAACAAATCGGGATACGAATGAGGTCATGGAATGGAATAAATTCGTAAGCCGAGGTTCCACCGTACTCTGATCACAACATCATAGAAGTTCAAACGAGTATTAACTCAAGGTTAGGGAACTGCATCACTAATGTTTGAGATAGGATGTTCAGTAAGTTTCATTGACTGGAAAAAAAATAGACCAAGAGCTATCAGACATATCCTGGGAATCAGACATGAGCACCCTAAATCCTCACCATTGCCTATAGAAGCTGAATATAGAAGCATACAAGGTATGTATAAAGCACGTACTATTGAGAAAAACCCAGAAGATCAGATATAGAGTGAATGCGTAGGAGATGGTACAGAAGAAGAAAATGGATTACTGAATTTCTTGAACACACACACATGCTGCAGCAGAGGAAAGATAGTCTTAGCCGAGGGATCACTGAATTAGAGCAAAAACTTAGGATGTCATACCTAACAGAAGTACAAAGAAAACAAAGGGTCATACAGGATATTGCAAGAAACCCAAAATATTTCTGTTCGTATTCAAATTCCAAGCTAAGAATTGGACCAGTATTGGGAGGAGATTTGTATACTGATGATGATCAGGAAATGAGTGAAATCCTAAAAGAACAATATGAGTCGATGTTCAGCAACTCACTAAATGACATCAAGGTAGAAAATGCAGAAACATTTCACTCCAGCAGAAGGCTGTGCAAACCAACTAACTGACATTAGTACAAATCCCATAGATTTTGGAAAAGAAATGGATAACATGCCCACTCAGCACCTGGAGCAGATTCATGGAATGCCCTATTTATAAAGAAGTGCAAAATACCACTAGCATGAGCCCTTAGTATTCTTTGGAGAAAGAGCTTAGAACTAGGTGAGATACTGGAGGCCTTGAGGAGTGCAGACATAGCTCCTTTGCATAAGGGAGGTAGTAGAGCACTAGCTAAAAATTACAAACAAGTAGCCCTAACTTCTCGCAAGTTGAAAATCTTCAGAAGATTGACGAGATGGCAGATTACAAATTTCAGAGACCAGCATAACATGAACCATCATTGTTTTAGAGCAGGACGATCATGCCTGTAACAGCTGCTGAATCATTGTGACAGAATTACAGAGGCATTGGAAGATGACCAAAACGCAGATGTGATTTACACAGATTTTGCAAGGGCGTTTGACAAATGCGGTCATGGAGTGATAGTGCACAAAATGAGAGCCATAACCATTACAGGGAAGGTAGGCAGATAGATTTTGTGTGTCCTAACACACAACACAAAAAGTTGTAGTAAACAGAGCAAGATCCAGCATCAGCGCGGTAAAAAGCTCAGTGCCCCAAGGCAGTGTCCTGGCACATCTGCTGTTTCTCATCCTCATAGCAGACATAGATAAAAACACCCGTTACAGTTTTGTATCATTTGCAGATGACACTAAATTAAGCATAAAATTCACTATGGTAGAGGATGCTTAAAAATTACAGGAAAATATAAGCAGGGTTTTCCAGTGGGCAGTGGAGAACAACATGACATTCATTGGTGATAAGTTCCAGGTGCTTAGGGGTGGAAAGAATGAAAAACTCAAAAGGAACACTATATACAAAGCTCAAGAGGGTCACCAGATAGAACGAAAGGAACATGTAAAAGACCTGGGAATAATTACGTCAGCTGTCCTCTTTTTTAAAGACCATAACAAGACAAAGATCACAACAGCCAGGAGGATGACGGGGTGGGTATTGAACTTTCAAAACAAGGGAAATAATGCCAATGCTAGTGCTCCATCATTTAGAATATTGCTCATTGCTGACTGCCCCATTCAAAGCAGGAGAAGTATCAGAGCTGGAATAAATACAGAGATGGTTTATGGCTCGCATTGAGCCAGTAAAGCACTGAAATTACTGGAACACCTTCAAGTCTTGAACACTTACTCGATGGAGCAGAGGAGAGAGAGATATATGTTAATATACACCTGGAAAGTACTCAAGGGCCTGGTCCTAAATCTGCACACTGCCATAACAGCATATTAGAGGGAGAGATATGGGAGGAAGTGCAAAACAAACCCAGTGAGGAGCAGGGGTGCAGTGGGGACAATAAGGGAACACTGTATCAACATTCGGGGTCCCAGACTATTCATCGTCTTACCAGAAGATATCAGAAACAGTTGGAGCAAGTGTAGAAGCCTTCAAGAGGAAACTGGACAAGTATTTTCACCAGGCACCAGATCATCCAGGCTGTGATTGATACGTGGGGCAGCACGCCTGCAGCAGCAACGGCCTGGTTGACCAGGCAAGCACCAGATGAGCCTGGCCCATGGCCGGGCTCCGAGAGTAGTGAAACTCTCGATTCTCTTCAAAGGTATGGGCAAATTGTAGGGGACCTATTGCCTCAGAAGTCGAGTAGATAAAAAGGCTTCAGAGGAAAAGTATTTGGATTTCTTTATAAAGCTAGTTGTATATTCCTCTTTTTTATAAACACACACAACACGCAGTAATAATGTAAATTTAACCATAAATAAACAAAAAATATACGTAAGTTTCACTATTGTTGTGAAACTGGGCTGGTTATTGCAATGCTTGTTCTGTATATTTTCTCGTGATGTCATGGGGAGTGTGTGCCAGTGAAGCAGTGTTAACATTTCGTAAATCACAACAAAACAGTGTTGGGTTGAAACATATTGCTGTAAATTCCTACTAATGTTTATGCAATAATTTTGAAGAATTGATGCACTAATTTTATTTGTAGTGTTCTCACAAATGAACTGTCCTATACTATTTTAAGTACGTATATTTCTTGTATATTTTGAGATTTTCGCAATTTTTATTATTTAAGTTTGATTTAGTTAGGTTAGATTGATCAGTAAAAAAAAAAAAATATTGCAACATACCATACTGATGATAAATTTAGGAAATGGTGACCCACTGATTCAGTACACAGTCACATAATCGCTATTTCATTCAAATGTCAGTCAAACATCTGACTGTCTAAGCCATAATAGTCTGCTGATTTTGATTAGGATGATGGCCTGTCATATTAAAAGTATAACTTGTAACAAAATACCATATTTGTGCCACCAGAATACCTGCAGTTCATCGTGTGGGCTGTGGTGCAGAACCATTTCAATAGATCCACTAGTTCCTATCTGTACCATTTTACTTCTTCAGTCATTTTTCTTCTATTTGTTTAACTATATAGGTTTTTAAATTTCTGTTTGGAAAACCAAATTGTTTACTATTATATCATGTTCCAGTAGGCATATGCTATAGAGATTAAATCTGCAGAAGTAAATTTTAATCCTCAAACAAAACAAACAAATTTTATTTCCTTGCAAGATTACATTGATATTATGATTTTACAATAATGAGTTGCAGTGCAAAGAGAGTCACTATCATGCCTAGGCATTATGGGCAGACTTAATTTAACCCTTTGACTGTTTTGGCTGTATGTATACGTCTTATGAGCCAGCGTTTCGGACGTATACAGTGGACCCCCGGTTTACGATCAACTCCCAATGCAACCAATTATGTAAGTGTATTTATGTAAGTGCGTTTGTATGTGTATGTTTGGGGGTCTGAAATGGACTAATCTAATTCACAATATTCCTTATGGGAACAAATTCGGTCAGTACTGGCACCTGAACATACTTCTGGAATGAAATATCGTAAACCGGGGGTCCACTGTATATATATACTACACAATAATTCTAGTGGCTTCAAATTGAGCAGGAGAAAGCTGGTAGGCCCACATGTGAGAGAATGGGTCTGTGTGGTCAGTGTGCACCGTATAAAAAATATCCTGCAGCATGCAGTGCATAATGAGAAAAAAAAAACTTTTTGGATTAAAACGTTGACTTTGATGTGTATTTTCGTATAGTATTTATGGTTGTATTTTCGTTTTCTTGGTCTCATTTGATAGAATGGAAAACATATTACAGTAATAGAGATGATTTTGATTAGTTTCACCTTGAATTCAAATTGAGCTCAAAGTAGCAGAAATGTTCGATTTTTACCAATGTTCAAGAGCAAGCAAATCACACCACACGTCCAATACACGTCAACTGGGAGTCTGATATTCTTTCACTAGTGCACTGATATTATTTATACCATTTTTACAATAATGCAGTAGTCTGCATAACAGTAAGTCTTCTATTTTTTGTGTGAAAAAAACAAAAATAGAAAGCAAGAGTTACGTAAGAGGGGCCTGGAGACATGACTAATGAACAGAGGATGTTATTTTAGTGCCAAGAATGTCTGCATTGTTTATTCTCGACCCTATTTTGAAATTGGCACCTTTTTTAATTTGCATGAAATTGGCAAAATTGCCAATTTCTGACCACTTTATTGGGTAGTTGAAATTGGAAAATGGGCAGTTTCTTGTACTCAGTTGATAGAAAAAATGGAGTTCTAAAGAAATAGCTATGAGTTTGGTTGATTGGAACAATGGAATTGGCTGAAAATAGGGCTCAGTCGGCAAAATCGCCGATGTGTATACATGTACATATATCGCCGTGATCGCAAACTTCGTGGGAGTGTAATTCCGTAAGTTTTCAATCAAGTTTCATACTTTTGGTGTCATTAGCATCGGGAAAAGATTCTCTATCGTTTCATAAGAAAACATTTTTTTTTTTTTTTTTTTTTTTCAAAAAATTTTGTGACATAGAATGACAGTTTTGGAAATGGGCTTGCAAAAGTCAAAGGGTTAATGGCTTACAGACTACTTAATACTAAAGAAATTTGTCATAGTTGGTTTAAGTTGTACATGTGTTTTTATTTATAGTAGACAGTAATTTTACTCAGATTACAGTAGCTTCAAAAATAAATATTAATTAACCCTTTACCGGGAATATAACATTGTGAGTTGTTGAAAGTTTACAGTATGAGACTGCTACAATTGGATGTAAGGCAGTATTGTTTTGGGTAGGTATTTGTACTACTATGTAGTAAGTATTAATCAATGTATGAACTTTGGGCATCTAGTTTTGAGGTTTTAAGATTTAGGTAATTGGGAGATTTTTTGGTAAAGTTAAATACATGTATTGAGTATTTAGTTGAGGGTGAGTAGGTGGTTTTTGAGAAGTCTTAAATTGATGTTCAGACTGGGTTACTTTAGTATTTACTGGTAATGAATTCCAAATGTTTATAGAGGGTCCACAGATATATCGGATCACTTTCTAGTTGTAGCTACACTGAGAGTAAAAGGTAGATGGGATACAAGGAGAATAGAAGCATCAGGGAAGAGAGAGGTGAAGGTTTATAAACTAAAAGAGGAGGCAGTTAGGGTAAGATATAAACAGCTATTGGAGGATAGATGGGCTATTGAGAGCATAGGCAATGGGGTCGAAGAGGTATGGGGTAGGTTTAAAAATGTAGTGTTAGTGTGTTCAGCAGAAGTTTGTGGTTACAGGAAAGTGGGTGCGGGAGGGAAGAGGAGCGATTGGTGGAATGATGATGTAAAGAGAGTAGTAAGGGAGAAAAAGTTAGCATATGAGAAGTTTTTACAAAGTAGAAGTGATGCAAGGAGGGAAGAGTTTATGGAGAAAAAGAGAGAGGTTAAGAGAGTGGCGAAGCAATGTAAAAAGAGAGCAAATGAGAGAGTGGGTGAGATGTTATCAACAAATTTTGTTGAAAATAAGAAAAAGTTTTGGAGTGAGATTAACAAGTTAAGAAAGCCTTGAGAACAAATGGATTTGTCAGTTAAAAATAGGAGAGGAGAGTTATTAAATGGAGAGTTAGAGGTATTGGGAAGATGGAGGGAATATTTTGAGGAATTGTTAAATGTTGATGAAGATAGGGAAGCTGTGATTTCGTGTATAGGGCAAGGAGGAATAACATCTTGTAGGAGTGAGGAAGAGCCAGTTGTGAGTGTGGGGGAAGTTCGTGAGGCAGTAGGTAAAATGAAAGGGGGTAAGGCAGCCGGGATTGATGGGATAAAGATAGAAATGTTAAAAGCAGGTGGGGATATAGTTTTGGAGTGGTTGGTGCAATTATTTAATAAATGTATGGAAGAGGGTAAGGTACCTAGGGATTGGCAGAGAGCATGCATAGTTCTTTTGTATAAAGGCAAAGGGGATAAAAGAGAGTGCAAAAATTATAGGGGGATAAGTCTGCTGAGTATACCTGGTAAAGTGTATGGTAGTTATTATTGAAAGAATTAAGA
Source organism: Cherax quadricarinatus (assembly GCF_038502225.1). Classification (NCBI taxonomy): domain Eukaryota; kingdom Metazoa; phylum Arthropoda; class Malacostraca; order Decapoda; family Parastacidae; genus Cherax; species Cherax quadricarinatus. Next base: position 13,330,544 of record NC_091299.1, on the reverse strand, counting down.
GTAAGATGGAGAATAGGATAGCAGATGAACAAGGAGGCTTTAGGAAAGGTAAGGGGTGTGTGGACCAGGTGTTTACAGTGAAACATATAAGTGAACAGTATTTAGATAAGGCTAAAGAGGTCTTTGTGGCATTTATGGATTTGGAAAAAGGCATATGACAGGGTGGATAGGGGGGCAATGTGGCAGATGTTGCAAGTGTATGGTGTAGGAGGTAGGTTACTGAAAGCAGTGAAGAGTTTTTACGAGGATAGTGAGGCTCAAGTTAGAGTATGTAGGAAAGAGGGAAATTATTTCCCAGTAAAAGTAGGCCTTAGACAAGGATGTGTGATGTCACTGTGGTTGTTTAATATATTTATAGATGGGGTTGTAAGAGAAGTAAATGCGAGGGTCTTGGCAAGAGGCGTGGAGTTAAAAGATAAAGAATCACACACAAAGTGGGAGTTGTCACAGCTGCTCTTTGCTGATGACACTGTGCTCTTGGGAGATTCTGAAGAGAAGTTGCAGAGATTGGTGGATTAATTTGGTAGGGTGTGCAAAAGAAGAAAATTAAAGGTGAATACAGGAAAGAGTAAGGTTATGAGGATAACAAAAAGATTAGGTGATGAAAGATTGAATATCAGATTGGAGGGAGAGAGTATGGAGGAGGTGAATGTATTCAGATATTTGGGAGTGGATGTGTCAGCGGATGGGTCTATGAAAGATGAGGTGAATCATAGAATTGATGAGGGGCAAAGAGTGAGTGGTGCACTTAGGAGTCTGTGGAGACAAAGAACTTTGTCCTTGGAGGCAAAGAGGGGATTGTATGAGAGTATAGTTTTACCAACGCTCTTATATGGGTGTGAAGCATGGGTGATGAATGTTGCAGCGAGGAGAAGGCTGGAGGCAGTGGAGATGTCATGTCTGAGGGCAGTGTGTGGTGTGAATATAATGCAGAGAATTCGTAGTTTGGAAGTTAGGAGGAAGTGCGGGATTACCAAAACTGTTGTCCAGAGGGCTGAGGAAGGGTTGTTGAGGTGGTTCGGACATGTAGAGAGAATGGAGCGAAACAGAATGACTTCAAGAGTGTATCAGTCTGTAGTGGAAGGAAGGCGGGGTAGGGGTCGGTCTAGGAAAGGTTGGAGAGAGGGGGTAAAGGAGGTTTTGTGTGCGAGGGGCTTGGACTTCCAGCAGGCATGCGTGAGCGTGTTTGATAGGAGTGAATGGAGACAAATGGTTTTTGATACTTGACGTGCTGTTGGAGTGTGAGCAAAGTAACATTTATGAAGGGGTTCAGGGAAACCGGCAGGCCGGACTTGAGTCCTGGAGATGGGAAGTACAGTGCCTGCACTCTGAAGGAGGGGTGTTAATGTTGCAGTTTAAAAACTGTAGTGTAAAGCACCCTTCTGGCAAGACAGTGATGGAGTGAATGATGGTGAAAGTTTTTCTTTTTCGGGCCACCCTGCCTTGGTGGGAATCGGCCAGTGTGATAATAAAAAAAAAAAAGAATTTCCAAATTTTGGGCCCTTTTATGTGCATCGTTTTTTCAGTGTGATATGGACATGGGGTACATGAAAAAGAGATCTGTGTCTCGTGTTTTGGTCATGTGTCCTGTTAAGGTTGGTGAGAAGCTTGAGTGGAGGGTTTGTGTTTGAGCATAGTGTTCTATGTATGTAGTAGGCACATGAATAAGTATGGATATTCCTTATGGTGAGTAGTTTTAGACTTTTGAATATTGGTGGCATATGCTGTTGGGAGTGGGAATTTATCATGCTGATTGCAGCCTTTTGCTGGGTTATTAGTGGTCTTAGGTGATTTAACCCGTAAACGGTCCAAACGTATATATACGTTTTTTCAACATTTGAAAATATGTAAAAAAAAGTAGATCTTTTTGTTTTTCTACGTTTGAAAATGTGTAAAAAACTTAGATCTACTTTCGTAGCACTACACATGTGAACGTAGATCTGCTTGGACCGTTTACGGGTTAATGTTGTTGATCCCCATGCACAAATTCCATATGTGAGATAAGGGTAGATGAGCGAATGATGCAGTGCAAGGAGAGCTGATTGTGGAACAATACTGTATCTTTGATAGTATGCCTACTGTCTTAGATTTTCTTGGAAATTTGTTGTATATGTGTCTGGAATTTGAGGCTACTGTCAAGGTGGATTCCTAGGAATTTTCCTTCTGAGTCTTGTGATGGGTGATCCGTTTAGTGTTTTGTTAAGTGGAACATTTGTAGCTGCTTCCAAACTGAATGAAATAGGTTTTGTCAGTATTGAGGGTAAAGTTATTAGTCATCATCCAGGTAGATGTTTTCTTCAATTCGGCATTAACAGTGTTGGCCAGTATGACTGGGTTTGGGTGAGAGAAGACATATGTGTCATCTGCAAATAATATGAGTTTGAGTAGTTGTGATGCATTCGGTAGGACATTGATGTAAATGAGAAAGAGGAGTGGGCCAAGGACACTTCCTTGTGGGACACCAACTGTGAATGGTTGAGTGGAAGAGTTTGCTCCATTTGTGTACACATATTGGCTTCTGTTACTATGGTATGATGAGGTAGTTGAGGGAGTGCCTTCTTATACCATAGTGTGTTAATTTAATGTGCAGCAAATCATGGTCAACTGTATCAAAAGCTTTACATAAATCAATGAAGATTCCCAGCGGGACTTCTTTCTTCTCGAGAGCAATGAATATTAGTTCTAGCATGTGTATAATAGCATCATTTTTGCTTTTATTAGCCCTGAATCCAAAATGACAGGTGTTTAGTATGTTGTGTGAGATGACGTAGGAGTAGATCTGTCCATGAATTAATTTTTCAAAGATTTTAGAGAGCAATGGTAAGTTAGATATTGGTCGATAGTTATTCAAGTCTGCTTGATCATCACCTTTATGGATCAGGGTGACCCTTGCTATTTTGAGAATTGCTAGGAAGGTGGAGGATTCGATGGATTTGTTAAAGAGTGTTGCAATAATTGGTGACAGTACTTGTGAAGCTTTTTTGTACATAAAAGGTGGTAAGTTATTTATGTCTCCTGCCTTGTTTTCAAGGGTGTTGATGATCAGCGAGACTTCTGTTTGGTTTGTTGGGGCTAGGAATAGTGTATTTGGGTAGGTGCCCATGAGGTAGTCTGATGAACAGGTGTTTGAGCTTGGGATTTTGCTCACTAGATTCTTTCCCATGATGGAGAAGAAAACATTGAGTCTGTTTGCTGTTTCAGTTGATGGGAGTAGGGGTTTGTCAAATTTTGTTAATTTGGTTGTTTTGTTTTTGGATCTTATTAGTTCCTAGAATTTCAGATAGGGCTTTCCAGGTCTTTTTCATATCACCTTTTATGTTAAGTAATCTCTTTTCATAATACATTTTTTTTGACCTTCTTATCAGGCTGGTAAAGATTGACGAGTAACGTTTTGAATGATCTCTAGTTATTTGACCCATTCTGTACTGTTTTTCATATAGGTACTTTGTGTTAATGGATTTAACCCTTTCAGGGTTTCGGCCGTACTGGTACGGCTTATGCTCCAGGGTTTTTGACGTACTAGTATGCCTAAATTCTAGCACCCTCAAATCTAGTGAGAGAAAGCTGGTAGGTCTACATATGAAAGAATGGGTCTATGTGGTCAGTGTGTGCAGTATAAAAAAAAATCCTACAGTGCAGTGCAGTACTTTAACCGTGTTTTTGGATTAAAACAGCGACTTTGCACTGTATTTTCGTATGGTATTTATTGTTGTATTCTAGTTTTCCTGGTCTCATTTTATAGAATGGAAGACATATTACAGAAATTGAGATGATTTTGACTGGTTTTACAATGAAAATTACCTTGAAATTGAGCTCAAAGTAGCAGAAATGTTTGATTTTTACCAAAGTTCAAAAGTAAACAGATCATGTCAAGCGTTCAATACACGTCAACTGGTGAGTCTAATATTCTTTCACGAGTGCGCTGATATTATTTATACCATTTCTACACTAATGCAGTAGTCTGCATAAAAGTAAATCTTCTATTTTTTGTAAGAATAAAAATTCAAAGTGGAAAGCCAAAGAAATATAAGAGGGGCGTGGGGATGTGACTAACGAACAGAGAACTTGTTATTTTAGTGCCAGGAATGTCTTTCTTGTTTATTCTGGACCCTATTCGGAAATTGGCATCTTTTGAAATTTTGTGAATTGGCAAAATTGCTAAATTCTGACCACTTTATTGCATAGTTGAAATTGGTAAATGGGTGGTTTCTTGTACTCATTTGATAGAAGAAATGGATTTCTAGTGAAATAGTTATGATTTTTGTCGACTAGTACACTGGAATTGCCAAAAATAGGGCTCGAAGTGGGCAAAATCGCCAATGTATAAACATCGTCGAGACCACTAACTTTGCGAGAGCATAATTCCGTAAGTTTTCCATCAAATTTCATACTTTTGTTGTCATTATGATTGGGAAAAGATTCTCTAATCTTTTCATAAGAAAAAAATATTTTTTTTTTAATTTGGGGACCCTGAGAACAAGTCCCGGAGAGGGCCTGGGGACCCTGAAAGGGTATTAAGACTAAGTATATCAATAGCACCTAACAGTTTTTGCACTAATGCTAGACAGTAAACAAAAAAGGGGGGTTTCAAAACTGTAGTACTTAACTTTGGATTGTACTGCACTTACTATTAATGACTACACACACAAGAGAGTTAAAAAAAATATAGGAGTAATGATAATAATAATACTCAATAATAATGAAATTTCATACTTTTGGTGTCATTATGATCGGGATAAGATTCTCTCTTTTCATAAGAAAAAATAATTTTTTTTTTTTAAATTTGTGGACCCTGAGAACAAAGTCTTGGAGAGGGCCCTGGGACCCAGAAAGGGTTAAGGATGCTGGGTGTTAGCCAGGGGCTGTTCAGTCTCTTAGCTGTGATCTGTTTAGTTTTTTAGGGCAATGCTTGTTATAAAGGTAGTGTTTTTTTTTTTTTTTTTTTTTTTTATTTTTCAGAAAATTATTAATACATTCATTCGTATCTGTATGTGTTTCACGCTCATTATGCCAGTCGACGTTATTCATAGCTGTTATAAAGTTATTAACAGCCGTCTCTTTATGCAGTCTGAAGGCAACTTTAGTAGTGTCTTGGGGCAATTTACCTACGTTGGTTATGAGAAAGGTAGGGTAGTGGTCTGTGGTGTTGTCTGTGATTATGCCTGATTTTAAAGGGGATATGGTGTTAGTCCAGGTGTGGTCTAATAAGGAGATACTAGTCTCAGAGATTCTTGTAGGTTTTGTTATTGTTGGTAGCAACAAGCAGTTGCTCATAGTGTTTGTGAATTTGGTTACTTGTGGGTCCTGGTCATGTAGTAGATTTATGTTGAAATCTCCTGTGAGCAGCAAGTTGTCTTTGTTCCTATGTGCATCAGTTATCATGTTTCCTAATTTTTCACTAAAATGGTAAATGTTTGACCATGGTACTCTGTGGATGTTTATCACTGTGAAGTTTTTTTTCAGGTCTTCTGATTTAAATTTAGCTATAATATATTCTCCATGTTTATCCCTTGTGCAATAATTATTGATACATTCAAGCTGATCTGAGTAGTATATAGCTGTTCCAGCCCCTTGCTGTTCTGTCCTACAGTTGTGTATGGCTGTGTAACCAGGAATGGCAGAGACATCTGTAGTACCAGGCTTTAGCCATGTTTCTGTGAGTGTGATGATTGATATACTGGTATGCAGGGAATTGAGTAATGCTGTGAGGTCATCGTAATGTGTCCTCGAAGATCTGACATTGTAATTAAAGATAGTTATGTTATTGTTGGCTCTGAGTAATGTCTTTACTTGGTCTTCAGTAAAATAATTACACTTGCTGTTGGATTCGTGTATGTCATTTAATAAAAGGTTGATAGCAGGATCAATCCTTGTAATCATAAGATTGAGTGACTCTACAACCAGACTTTTGAATAAAGTATTATGTTAAAGTTAATAATTATGATGCTAAACTAATTCATCTTACTAGCTAATGGTTTGTTACAAGTAGTTTTAAAAAAATACAGAGATACAGTTTACTCTCAATATGGTACAGATTTGATGATTTAACCCTTAAACTGTCCAAACGTAGATCTACGTTTTTTCCATATTTGAAAGTATGTAAAAAACGTAGATTTTTTTTTTTTGTACATTTGAAAACGTGTAAAAAAAACTTTGATCTACTTTTTTTTTTGGTTATAGTATTTGAAAATATGTAAAAAAACGTAGATCTACTCTTGGAGCACTATACATGTGAACGTAAATTTGTTTGGACAGTTTAAGGGTTAATATTGAATAATTATAGTTTTAGAGTTTGACAAAAGTTGTAGATTTAGAAAAGAAGTTTGGTGAACACAATAAAATTGCTTAATATGGAAATGATATTTGAATTAAGTCTGCAGGTAATGGTAGTTATAAAAAAAAATAAGAGAAAATGAAAATAATAGTTTATAATAGATTAAAGTAAGTAATTAAAAAATACAGGGATTATGCTAACTCTTATTATGGCACAAGTTGACAGGATAATATTGCACTGGTTATCAGTTCTATAATAATAGTTTATAATAGTAAGCAAATAATGGTAAATTAAAAATAAAAATAGAAATATAAAGAGAGAATATAGTGATCAATTGTACTAAAGTAAAATGGACTGATGGTAAATATGGTGTTGAACAAAATTTAAGTAATATTAATTAAAAAATAAAAAAAATAATTTTATTACAATTATGTAATAGATTTTTATTAACAACTATTAGGATTTAATATTGCACTGGTAGTAATATTAGAGCTTATAAAGGCAGTACAAAGTACAGTGGCACCTCGGCTTATGAACGCTTCACCATGCAAATTTTTCAGGATACAAACCGTTGTTTGGTCGATTTTTTGCTTCTGGGTATGAAGGAAATTTCAGGATGCAAACTTACCCCTCAAAAGAGGTTCCTTAAATAAATAAATAAAATAAATAAAATATTTTTTCTTTGTAAAGGTTACCGTGTGTTTACATATCATAATATGATTGGAGCAAAGAAAGCTACTATCAAGCCAAGGCATTTTGGGAAGACTTAACCTAATACTAATAGACTACTTAAGTCTAGACAGGTGAAAAGTGTACTAATTGTGGTAACCAATGTTTTGCTGATGGTGGCGCCAACTACTGGCAGCATTTTTAAGTTTTTCCCTATTGATGTTGTTATTATTATTATTGCTATTATATTGTATTATTGTTATAATAATTATTATTATAATATGTACATACTAATAATGATAATACATAATAATTATGTATATTATAACAACATTATAATAATATAATATGTAATAGTACGATAATAATTATAATAATACTATGTACGTACTGCATATAATTTAGTTTGACAACACTACCACAATGCTCATCGGTGCACATATGCTTCCAGAGCTACCCTCGTGGTGCAAGGAATTCTCGTGATTTCCTTACGTTTCGTGCAGTTAATTCGTCAGATTTCTTTCTTCTAATCACGGGTCCTAAGAAAGCAAGTGCAAAGGACAGTGCCGAGAAGAAAAAAAGGATGATTTGCATGGAATTAAAGCAAGAAATCGTTGATAAGCACAGACTAGGTACGAGGGTTGACGACTTGGCGAGTGAGTACAAGCGTAGCCCCTCTACTATATGTACAATACTAAAGCAGGAGGAGTCTCTAAAGGCTATGGCACCAGCAAAGGGTGTTACAGTAACTTCTAAGAAGTGGATCTCTGTTAATGAAAAGATGGAAAAGCTGCTGTGGCCATGGTTGATGGAGAAACAGCTCACAGGAGATGCGTAGTGTAGCGAGATAAACATTAAAATTGCACATAGCAGTTCTTAAGAAAAGTGTGAACTCCTGACAGGATATGCTGCTCTGTATTTCTTCAAGGTATGTAAATGTCGTATTTACACCAGATCTAATTTAGCCTCTCAAACTCTGTTTTCTCATATAATAACACCTCTGATGGCCACAATCCTCCTCCCTCCGCTGTCCACGTAATGACATATTTTATTAACCCTTTCAGGGTCCAAGGCCAAAATCTGAAGTCACGCACCAGTGTCCAAGAATTTTCCAAAAAAAAAATTATTTTTTCTTATGAAGTGGTAGAGAATCTTTTTGTGAAGGTAATAAAACAAAAAGTACGAAATATGATGGAAAATTGACGAAATTATGCTCTCGCGAATTTTGATGTGTCAGCGATATTTACGAATTGGCGATTTTGCCGACTTTGACTTCCATTTTAGGCCAATTACATCATTCCAGTCGACCAAATTCTTAGCTATTTCACTAGTATTACTTCTATTCTATCGATTGAGCACAAGAAATCGCCAAGTCGACTGTTTCAACTACAAAATAAAGTGATCGGAAATTGGTAATTTGGCCAATTTAACACAAAGTTCAAAATATTCCAATTTCAAAATAGCATCCAGAATAAACAATGTAGGCATTCCTGGCACTAAACTAACATTTCCTCGGTTCATTAGTTACGTTTTGAGGCTTTACAAATAAATCCCATTTTTATTTTTTATTTACATAATGAATTTTTATTCACACCAAAAAATAGAAGATTTACTGTTATGCAATATTGTAATAATTGTATAAATATCATCACCACATTTGTGAATGTGTATTAGATCCACCAGCTGGCATGTATTAGACGTGTGAGGTCGTTTGTTTACTCTTGAACATCGACAAAAATTTAACATTTCCGCTACTTTGAGCTCAGTTTCAAGCCATTTCCGGTGCTAAAACCAATCAAAATCATCTCTGTTTCTGTAATATGTCTTCCATTCTATCAAATGAGACCAAGAAATTGCAGATACAACTATAAAAACATACAAAAAACACTGCAAAGTTGCTGTTTTAATCGAAAATCTTGGTTTCAGTTTTTTTTCTCTCATTATACACAGTGTGCTGCAGGATTTGTTTTATGTGGTGCACACATACCACATAGATGTATTCTCTCATATCTAGGCCCAAGTGTACCACTCACAGTTTATCAGAGTGAGCTGAGCTCATGACGTAGATCTATGGTTTGGACACTGAACGCAAAGCCGTAGATCTACGGGACGGACCCTGAAAGGGTTAATTCTAGAGTGTATGTCAGGTTACTATGTTATTTATATTGTTTATTATGTCATATTTGATGAATTGTGACAGATAAATAAGCCGTAGAGTTGATAATAGGGTTATTTTGTCGTGCCTCCTGAGAGCAGGAATTCAGTTGGAACAAATTAATTGCATTTCAGTTAATTTAAATGGGGAAAATTGACCCAGCATACGAACAAATCAGGATACGAACAAGTTCACGGAACGGATTAAATTCGTAAGCCGAGGTTGCACTGTATTCAAAAGTAAGGAACTATACTAAGAGAATACAGTGTTTAAATGTATAAAGTAGAATGGACTGATAGTAAATGTGGTATTAAAACAAGTTTTTAGCAAGTAATGATAGTTAATATGTAAAAAATGTACAAAAGTAAAATGGACTGATAGTAATTAATTTGTTTACTGTATCTGTCTGGCCTTGTACATAGGCATGTTAGTCTGACTTAGGCTATTTAGAGCAAGTAATGGGGATAAAGAGTCAGAGACCATTCACCTGGCTGGACTGAATTGTAATAAATATACTAATGACATCTGTAAGGCAAAAGTTTTTTTGACTTTGACCTTTATCACACCTAATGGCCATTGAAGAAAAAGGGCTTATATGTCTGCTAAGTGGTGGATGCAGCATATACTAGTTCGAAACTTGAAGCAGATAGTTCTCCTGAATTGGTGCAGATGACCAAAAGCTCCAGTGGCAGGTCATCAGATGACTTAGACCCACATCAGGAAACACTCATTTCCTGACAAACCTTGCCTAACCTAACTTACCATTGTTGCAAGCACTTTTTTTTTTTCCACACCGCTTTTGAAGTCGAATGTAGTGTCGTCATCTTGTGTGCTTCAGATTTGGCACAATAATGCTTTGAAATCTTTAGAGCATTTCATTGTGATAAAAACACCTACAAAAACACTTGAGATCAATTTGTTTGTATGTGCTGCAGTTCAAATTTTGTTAAATTGCTTGAAAAAATGTGAAGTCCTTAGAACTTGACCAGTGACAAAGATAAACAAAACCAGAACATTTGGAGTTATGTACTGAGGTCCCAGGGCAGAAACACATTTATTGAACATGCTCTAAAGTAATTACATTTTATCTTTCTCCCTTCAAAACTAGAACACAAAAATAGAAATGTGTGTATTCAACTCCTAAAAGGATAGTTTGAACTTAAGAATAATGTCATTGTACAGCATTTGTAAATAAGTGTTCCGTACCATATTTTCTGTGGTGTTTATGGTCATGTAGGAACTATGGAGTTGATTTAGGCAGCAACAGGTAGTTAGCAATAATGAGGTTCTTGTTTATTTTTTTAAATTTCATGTACATAATGTGCACCATAAATTTTAGCACTACATAATACCTAGAATATTTTTTTCAGTACGACAGGCGACTCCCTGTACGAGACGTTGGGCATTCAGAAAGATGCCACTACAGAACAAATAAAGAAAACATACAGGAAGTTGGCACTCAAATATCACCCGGATAAAAATCCAGATAATCCTGAAGCTGCGGAAAAGGTGAGAGGCAGGCTACAAATAGTAGGAAACATGATATAGATACAAAAGAAATTTTACTGGAGAAGGTTTTTACCCCTTTCACTGTCATAACCCCTGAAATGGTAAAGAATCTTTATCTGAAATAAATATGCAAATTTTAATGGAAACATATATAATTATGCAGGCACCAATCTGGTGGTCTGGGGAGAAGAAATATTAGCTATTTCACTAGTACGACTTCCATTCTATCTATTGAGCACAAGAAACTTTCATTCAACTTTCAAAACTACCCTATAAAGTGCACAGATGTCTGTAGTTTGGTTAATTTTACACAAAATTCAACAAATTCCAATTTTAAAACAGTTCAAAATAAACACCATAGGCATTTCAGCCACTAAAGGATCCTTTCCTCTTCTCACTAATCACATCCACAGGCCTCTCCTATACAAAAAACTGAAGGTTTATCTTATTCCTCAGATAATAACTTATAAGTAAGAATGATTAGTCATGTTTTAGACTATCCCAGTAATTGAAGCAGACCTAGTAAAAGCCCTTTAAACAGACTGGGGATGTGGGAGGTCCCCTACCCTTTTTCAGGAAAATCACCAAAAATCAGATATTTCTGCCACTTTGAGGCTTATTTCAAGCTGCTGTTATTTCTTCTACTTGTAAGTCTACTACAACTTCTCTACTATGACTTCTCTACTATTGTTTCTTTTACTTCTTCTGTATTTCTTCTACTACTATTTCTTGTACTTGAAAATGCTTCCAATGCTTTTGTCATGGTACAGAGGAAGTAACACTACCTTATCTAATCATCCTTATCTTAGAGTGCTTTGAGTAGACATGTTTAATGTTTATAAAGAATGAAAAGGCATAGTATCTTGACTGAAACAACACACAAACAACCTGCACAGAGAGAAAAGCCCATGACGATGCTTTGGTCTGACTTTAACCATTTACGAAGTCATACTAAGTGTGACTTTTTGTAAATAATAATAATAATATAATAATTATTTCTACAAGTGCATGTACAAGGTATACAGACCTAGCTGACATCAATGACATACAGCCTCTCTTCACTTAGCAATGTACTCGTTTACCGACGAATTGGACTTACGACAGGCTGCCTGACCAGTATTCATACCTAAATAATGTATATTAGAGTTGATTTTCTCTATTCTGTTTATCACAGTATACAGTACACTAATGTATAAACATTTAAAAATATACCAGAAATGTTGTAAGTGGTACAGAGGTGGCATTAAAACAATATCAAAGATAGTTGACACAAACCCACTACCATTATAGTATGCCCCTCACTTAGCAATAAATTCATTTACTGACGTGGTCTTTGGAATGGAACTCCATCGTTAAGTGAGGAGAGGCTATACTACTATATAGAAAGCCGCTTGTTATGCTGAGCATTTTGAGCAAATTAGGTCAGTTTTGTCCCAGGATGCAACCCACACCAGTCAGTTACACCCAGGTACCCATTTTACCGATGGATGAACAGATAACTGGTGAAAAGAAACTTGCCCAATGTTTCCACCCTTTACCAGGAATTGAACCTGGACCCTTACCGTGTGAAGCAAGAGCATTTGCCACCAGGCCACGGGGCCCAAGTCGGACCGAAGTGTCATTGTGTGCTTTTCTCTCAATGTGCAGCTTGGGTGTGTAATGTCTAATGTATAGTTGTCGGCACATTGAACTTGCTGTGAATGGTCAGTCAGACGATCTAGGGAATTGGATCTGTGCTCCAGTTCCCTGAATTTGAATGCCTTCCATCCCCCATAGGCTTATAATCCTACGGGTCTTCCCCCTTGAGTGAATGGTCAGTCCGACGCCACTATTTTGACCACTTGTCAGCGCGCACACTTGATTATACTGTAGTTGGTTATTTATTATAGATTATTATTATAGTACAGTGGACCCCCGCCTAACGATCAGCTCCCAACTCGACCAATTATGTAAGTGCTTTTGTAGGTGTATTTTTGGGGGTCTGAAACGGACTAATCTAATTCACAATATTCCTTAAGGGAACAAATTCGGTCTATAATGGCACCCAAACAGACTTCTGGATTGAAATAATATTGTTAGGCGGGGGTCCACTGTAATTGTAAATAATATAAAATGAATATACTTATTACAGACAAGTCTAAATGATTATTATCATAGATAATTGCAAATGATGTACAGTTTGCTGCAATGAAAATGGGAGAAGTGATTAATTTTACTTTATTGGTTTTGGAGGCATACTGCTTGCTTTTGAGGTGTACTGCATTTTCTGTTTTTATTATTTTAGTTTTGCTGGTGGTAGTAGCCATAACATTATATAATTCACAGATAACCTCCACTAGACTTCTTTGGTGCTTCGTGGATCTTTATTAAGTTGGTAATGGTCCAAGATAGATTGAAACATCGTCTGAAGTTTCTTTTATCATGCCCTTTTCTAAGTGTGGGTTCTTGATGAATTATTCCAGCTTCAGTATTGTATTGTGACTTCTTTAAAGTTTCCTCTCCAAAGTGTGGGTTATTTTTATTAATTTGTTTATTGCATTTTTTTTTTACCAGAATATAATATTCAGCATTGTCCTGGGTAACATTTGGATTTTTATTTTTGTTAACAGTTTGTTAGACTGTATTAGTAGCTAAATAGTTGCTTGTATCTTTCCATCTACCCATCAACTGTTGGGAGAAAGGTGGGATAGAGAAAGTGCAGGAATTAAGGAGGAATTTGGAGGTATGGGTAGATTTAGGCATGCAGTGCAAGAGTGCACAGCAAAAGTTTGTGGGTATTAGAAGGTGGGTGCGGTTGAAAAAAAAAAAAAGGAATAATTCGTGGAATGAAGAGACAGAGCGTGGTAAGAGAGAAAAATTAGCATATGAGAGGTTTGTACTAGGCCGGTATGATATATGGAAGGTAGAGTACATGGAGAGGTAGAGAGAAGTTAAAAGTGTGATGTTGAAAAAAAGAGCCAATGAGAGAATGGATGAGTCTTTACCAGCAAATTTTGCTGATATTGAGAAGCAGTTTTAAGAGATTAATAAATTGTGGAAGCCTGGGAAACAAATGGACTTGCAAGTCAAGAACAACTGAAGGGATTTGTTAAATAGGAAGTGGAGATAATGGGAAGATGGAGAGAATATTTTGATAAGTGAGTGTGTGAGACATTGGGTAGGATGAATGAGGGTAAATCAGCAGGGATGTATAGGATTATGACAAAGATGTTTAAAGAAGGTAGGGATATAGCACTGGAGTGGTTGATGTATTTTAGCATATGTCTGAAAGAAGTTAAGGTACCTAAGGATTGACAGAGCATGCAAAATTCCTTTGTACAAGAGAAATAGGACAAAAGAGCATAAAATTATAAAGTAACGTGCCTGTTGAGTATACAGTAGAGCCCCGCTTTACGGCGTTCTGCTTTACGGCATTCCACTAATATGGACATTTCAAATTATGACCAAAACTCGCTATATGGCTCCCCCCACCTGACTTTGTGATAGTCACCGTGCCCCACCTGATTTGTTTACATTCTCCGTGAGCACCATCTCTCTCCATTATGTCTGGAAACTCCAAAATATGAAGTGTTTTTAAAAGTTATTTGATATTTTATATATACTCTGATAATTATACAGTGGACCCCCGCATAACGATTACCTCCGAATGTGACCAATTATGTAAGTGTATTTATGTAAGTGCGTTTCTATGTGTATGTTTGGGGGTCTGAAATGGACTAATCTACTTCACAATATTTCTTATGGGAACAAATTCGGTCAGTACTGGCACCTGAACATACTTCTGGAGTGAAAAAATATCGTTAACCGGGGGTCCACTGTACTTATGTATACCTGTACCTAAATAAACTTACACTGTGCTGGCATGCAGGTACACATTAAAATCACTAAGAGTGTCTTATGTCTCAATACGCCGTATTAGTACATGATGATAATCACCTAGTCTCATTAGATGTCGTATATTACATTAATGTACACATTTTCCTTAATCCATTATGATATTTTTTCAAAATTATATAATAAACATGATACGTAACATATAAAGATGATGATATACACCCCACAGTAGAATAAATAAACATAAATATAAGATGTGGTAACCAGATGACTTGTACGAGTGACGCCATACAGTGGACCCTCGAGTTTAGAACTTAATCCGTTCCAGGAGCTAGTTCTGAAGTCGAAATGTTCAAAAGTCGAACCAATATTTCCCATAAGAAATAATGGAAATATAATTAATCCGTTCCAGAAACCCAAAAATATTCATAAAAAAATACATCTTATAGAGATTACATTATTGTTTTACACAGAGCATACATACATATATGTACATAGTACAAGTAGTAATATTTAAATAAACATATAAAATAACATTTTTACTTACCTTTATTGAAGATTGGTGATGGCATTTGGAAGATAGAGAGGAGGAGAGTGAGTGAGTTGGGGTTAGTGCTTGGAATGGAATCCCCCTCCACAAGGACTTTAGGTATCAAAGCCCTCTCTGGGGTTACTTCCCTTCTCTGTCTTTTAATGCCACTAGGACCAGATTGAGTCACTGGACCCCTGTTTCACAAAATAACTGTCCACAGTCCTCTGTTTCTGGTGCCTCTTTAAGATTTCCCTAAAATGGAACATGGTCCTGTCACTGAACTTGTTACAAAGATGGCTTGTTTCAGCTTGCTCAGGGTGGTACTTCTCCACAAACATTTGGACATCATTCCACTTGGCACAAATCTCCTTAATCTTTGAAGAAGGCATCTCATCCACTCTCTCTTCCTCCTCCTCTGAAGCAAGTTCCTGAGCTGTGGTCTGATACTGTTCCAGATGAAGCTCTTCCAGCTCTTCAGTGGTTAGCTCTTCGCTGTGGTCCTCTACAAACTCTTCCACATTCTCGCCACTCACCTCCAGCCCCAGGGTGTTCCCAATGCCACAAGAGAGTCCACAACAGGCAGAGGGTCATCAGGGTCAGGGTCAGCCTCAAACCCTTCAAAATCCCAGTTTTGGACACAATCTGGCCACAATTGTCTCCAAGCAAAGTTCAAAGACCTGGAAGTCACTCCCTCCCAAGCCTTGCCTATAAGGCTTACTGAGCTGTAGATATTGAAGTGATTGCTCCAAAACTCTCTTAGGGTCAGCTTAGTGTCTGTGGTCACTTCAAAGCACTTTTCAAACACTGCTTTTGTGTAGAGTTTTTTGAAGTTAGAAATGACCTGCTGGTCCATGGGCTGGAGGAGAGGAGTGGTGTTAGGAAGCGAGAACTTAACTGTGATGAAACTAGCCCCTAGACAGTAGGTCTACCAAGTTTGGAGGATGTGCAGGAGCAGTGTCCATTAACAGGAGGCACTTGAGTAGCAAATTATTTTCTAGGAGGTATTTTCTCTCACTGGGGCCAAACACTTCATGGACCCACTCTTTGAAAATTTGCCTTGTGACCCATGCCTTATTAGCTTTCCACAAGACGCATAACTTGTTCTGAATGACATTATTTTTCTTAAACACACTGGGATTTTCTGAGTGATACACAAGTAAAGGCTTCACCACTGAGTGATACACAAGTAAAGGCTTCACCACTAGCATTAGCACAGAACAAAAGAGTTAGCCTGTCTTTCATAGGCTTGTGTCCTGGGAGTGCCTTTTCCTCCTGTGTGATGTAGGTCCTCTTTGGCATTTTCTTCCAAAACAGGCCTGTTTCGTCACAGTTGAACACTTGTTGGGGTTTTAATTTGTCAGTGTCTATATACCCCTTAAACTTCTGCACAAACTTCTCAGCCACTCGTTTGTCTGAACTGGCTGCCTCACCATGCCTTATAACATTGTGTATGCCACTATGCTTCTTAAATTTTTCAAACCAGCCTTTGCTGGCCTTAAATTCACTGGTTCCTGGAGTTTTCTTTGCTAGATCGGCATGCAACTTCCTTGCCTTTTCACAAATGATTGTCTCAGAAACACTATCACCTGCCATCTCTTTATCCTTGATCCACACCAGCAACAACTTCTCAACCTGATCGACTGTCTGTGGTCTATTTTTGGTTAGCATATCAACACCTTTTGCCACATCAGCTTCCTTGATTTGTTCTTTCTTTGCCAGGATGGAAGTGATGGTTGACTTGTTTTTGCCGTACATCCTGGCAAGCTCAACAATTCTCACACCACTCTCATATTGTTGTATTTCCTTCAAGTCTATGGTGTTTCTCACTTTCTTTACCACAGGGGTATCACATGCAAGTTTCTTTTGACCCATGGTAGTTTATTTCACAGTCGCACAAGCAGTAAACACAATGAATTAATAGTGAAATGTTTGAATGAGCATTTAGGTTAGCATTCACTCAAGCATCAACAAAGCCAGACTGGCTCACGACGCCTGCGCGGAGACACAGACAGAGCGGGCTGGCGGACAGGCCCAGTACTCGGCAGTTCGAAAGACGGGTAGAGTTCGATACTCGGAAGGAAATTGGTTCGAAAAAAGCGTTCTATATTCGAAAAGTTCGATAATCGATAGGTTCATAACTCAAGGGTCCACTGTATTTAAAACAATGAAATTTGGTTTTACAGTGGAACAATTTACATTATGATGTACTGTATTACAATCTAGTACTATTTAAAACAATGAAATATAGACATCGTAATGTTGAAGTAGTAAGTGGTTGAGCATTTATCAGCACAATATGAGTAGCTTTAGAGAAACTGGTAGTGATTAAGTATGGTTTGTCTGGCTAATTTTAGGTGATGAGGTGATTTCTTAGTAGGGCCTTAAACTGATTTGCAGACAGGGGTCCTTTAGTGTGTTCTGGCAATGAATTCCAGATCTTTGGGCCTTTTACATGCATAGCATTTTTGCATAGAGAGAGATGAAGGATCTGTGTCTCGTATTATGGTTGTGTGTTCTTTTATAGTTATCAAAGAGGAGTTTGAGAGGAGGGTTTTCATTAGAGGATAGTGTTCTGTGTATGTAGTAGGCACAATAATAATTGTGGATGTTTTGTATATTAAGCAAGTTAAGACTCTTGAAAAGTGGTGGAGTGTGTTGTCTAATGCAGGAGCTAGTGATCAATTGCAGTGTAGCTTTTTGCTGGGTTATTAGAGGTTTAAGGTGATTTGCTGTGGTTGAGCCCAATGCACAAATACCATAGGTGAGGTAAGGGTAAATGAGAGAGTGGTACAAAGCTAGAAGAGCTGATTGGGGCACATAGTACCGCATCTTTGAAAGGATGCCTACCGTTTTGGAGACTTTCTTGGAAATTTGTATGTGTCTGAAATTTGAGACTGCAGTCAAGGTGGAGACCTAGAAATTTGCCCTCTGCCTGTTTTGAAATAGGTGAACCATTTATCAATATGTTTAGCTGTACATTTAAAGCTCTGTTTCCAAAAAGCATGAAGTAGGTTTTGTCTATATTGAGAGTAAGTTAGTTGGTAATCATCCAGGAATACATTTTTAGCAGTTCAGCATTTACAGTGTCTGTTAGTATGGTTGGGTTTGGGTGAGAGAAGGCATACGCTGTGTCATCTGCAAATAAAATGGGTTTAAGGAGATTAGATGCATATGGTAGGTCATTGATGTAAATGAGAAAGAGAAGTGGGCCAAGAACACTTACCTGTGGGACTCCAACAAAAACAGGTTGTATAGTGGAGCTGGCTCCATTTGTGTATACATACTGGATTCTATTGGTAAGATAAGATTTTAGGTAATCAAGAGTGTCCTCTGACCCTGTAATGTTCGAGTTTTTGGTGCAAAAGGTCATGGTCAACTGTATCAAAAGCTTTTCGTAAGTCTATGAAAAGTCCAAGGGGAAATTCATTTTTCTTGAGTGCAGAATATATTAGTAGGGGAAGGAAGGCAGGGTAGGGGTTGTCCTCGAAAAGGTTGGAGGGAGGGGGTAAAGGTGGTGTTGTGGGCGAGGGGTTTGGACTTCCAGCAAACGTGCGTGAGCGTGTTTGATAGGAGTGAATGGAAACAAATGGTATTTGCGACCTGACGATCTGTTGGAGTGTGAGCAGGGTAATATTTAGTGAAGGGATTCAGGGAAACCGGTTATTTTATATAACTGGACTTGAGTCCTGGAAATGGGAAGTACAATGCCTGCACTCTAAAGGAGGGGTTTGGGATATTGGCAGTTTGGGGAGATATATTGTGTATTTTTATACGTATATACTTCTAAACTGTTGTATTCTGGGCACCTCTGCAAAAACAGGGATTGTGTGTGAGTGAGGTGAAAGTGTTGAATGATGAAAGAATTTTCTTTTTGGGGATTTTCTTTCTCTTTGGGTCACCCTGCCTCGGTGGGAGATGGCTGACTTGTTGAAAAAAGAAAAAAAGTGTATAATAGCATCATTAGTACTTTTTTTTCAGTCTGAACCCAAACTGACAATAGTTGAGTATGTTGTGGGATACAAAGTAGGAGTAGACTTGATTGTGAATTAATTTTTTGAAGATTTTTAGATAGGGGCAGGTTTGATATAAGCCTATAGTTGTTCAATTCAGTTGGATCACTTCCTTTGAGGATCGTGGTGATTCTTGCTGTCTTGAGTATGGATGGGAAGGTGGAAGAGCCAATGGATTTGTTAAAAAGAGTTGCAATAATTGGTGACAACACATGAGAAGCTTTTTTATGCACGAGTGGTGGTAAGTTATTCAGGTCTCGTGTCTTGTTCTTTAGTGTTTTGATAATAAGCTAGATTTCAGTAGGGTTTACTGGGGCTAAAATTAGAGTATTTGGGAAGTTGCCAGTGAGGTAGTCTTTGGCTGAATATTTGTGCTTGGGATTTTACTTGATAGTTTTGTTCCTACAGTAGAGAAAAAGACATAAAGTTTGTTGGGAGTATTGGTTGGCTGAAGGAGAGGTTTGACTGGTTTAGTTAAGTTAACTCTTTGACTGCTGAGACCCCTGCTCACAAACTTGCTTTGTGTCAAAGAATTTAAAAAAAAAAAAAAATCCTTATGAAATGATAGAGAATCTTTTCCCAATAGTAATGACACCAAAAGTACGAAATTTGATGGAAAACGTAGGGAATTATGCTCTCGTGAAGTTAGCGATCTTGGCGATATTTACGCATTGGCAATTTTGCGAACTTTGAGCCCTATTTTCGGCCAGTTCCATCATTCCAGTAGGCCAGTCGAACAAACTCCATTTGTTCTATCAATTGAATACAAGAAACTGCCTATTTACAGATTTGAACTATTCAATAAAGTGATCAGAAATTGGCATTTTGGCCAGTTTCACACAAATTAAAAAAGACACCAATTTCAAAATAGGATCCAGAATGAACAATGCAGACATTCCTGGCACTAAAATAACATATTTTCTTTGTTGATCAGTCACGTCTCCAGGCCCCTCTTATATTACTCTTGCTTTCTATTTTGAATTTTTATTTGCACAAAAAATAGAAGATTTACTGTTATGCAGATTACTGCATTATTGTAATAATTGTATAAATAATGTCGACCCATTTGTGACTGCGTATTAGAATGGTTAGTAGGACACTTATTGGACAATGATGTCACTTGTTTACTCTTGAACATCGGCAGAAATTGAACATTTCCACTAATTTGAGCTCAATTTCAAGGTCCTTTTTGTCGGAAAACCAATCAAAATCATCTTTATTTCTGTAATATGTGTTCCATTCTATCAAATGAGACCAAGAATGCAACCATAAATACTATACGAAAATACTACACCTCAAAGTCGGCATTTTAATCCAAACACATGGTCTTTTTTTTTTTTTCTCATTATGCACTACTTGCTGCAGGATTTTTTTCATACTGCGCATGCTGACCACACAGACCCATTCTTTCATGTGTGGGCCTACAAGCTTTCTCCCGCTTGATTTGAAGCCACTAGAATTTTTGAGTATACGTCAAAAACACTGGCTTGTAAGATGTATATATACGTCAGAAACACTCAAAGGGGTAATCATTCTGTTTTGTGACAGCTTTTTAGATCCTAGAATTTCAGATAAGGTTTTCCAGGCCTTTTCATATCACCTTTTATGTCATGAAATCTGTTTTCATAATGTTCAGTTTTTTGGACCTCCTTGTAAGATTGTTTACTATTGACGAGTAACGTTTTGTAAGATCCTTTGTTATTAGACCCAGTCTGTACTGTTTTTCATATAGATGTTTTTTATCAACAGATTTGAGGATGCTGTTTGTAAGCCAGGAGCTGTTTAGTCTCTTTGCTGTGATCTGCTTAGTTTTTATTGGGCAATACATGTTATAGAGGTTTTGGGTTTTTTGTGAAAAAAATATTAACACATTCATCAATACTGAAATTGTCTGCTAGCTCGTTTTGCTAGTCAGTGTCACTAAATGCTGAAATAAACTTAACAGATGACTTGTCATGTAGTCAGAAGGTGATCTTAGTTTTGTCCTGGGACAATGTACACAAGTTGGTTATGAGAAAGATGGGATAGTGGTCAGTGGTGTTATCAGTGATTATGTCTGCTTTTAATGGGGATGTAGTGTTTGTCCAGATATGGTCTAGTATTGAGGCATTTGTGTCAGTGATTCTTGTAGGCTTTGTTATAGTTGGTAGAAGTAAGCAGTTGTTCATAGTATTTGTGAATTCAGTCACTTGTGGGTCATGGTCATGGATGAGATTTTTGTTGAAGTCCCCTGTAAGTACACCTACCATCCGACTTAAGACCGAGTTCGCTTCCGAGAAACCAGTCGTAAGTCGAAATGGACGCAAGTCGAACTTTACTACTGAATTTCAACATAACATTTTTGTAATGACTTCATTTTATTGTTTTATTTTGGTATTTCATGTTTTACTTTACTTTTTATGCTGTTAGTACTGTATTTTATACTGTAAGGTTTAGGATAAAAACTGTGTACAACACAAACACTTGTTTACTTCCCAGAAATTTGGCATGAAAAACACGGTCGTAAGTCGAGTTGTCGTATGTCGAGCAGGTCGTAAGTCGGATGGTAGGTGTATTAGGTGGTGGTTGTTCATTTCAGTGCTAGTTATGTTTCTTATTTTTTCACTAAAAGAGTAAATACTGGAGTGAGGAGCTCTATAAATTGCTCCAAATGTTGGAGGTTTTGTGGCCTACAATTGTGTATGGCTGTGTAGCCAGGTGTGGAATAGATCTTTGTAATATGTTTTAGTCATGTTTCAACGAGAGTAATGATAGATATACGTACAGTGGCACCTCGGGATATGAAGTTATTTCGTTCCAGAGGGCTGCTCGAGTGCCGATACCGAACAAATTTGTTTACATAAGGAATAATGAAAATTATATTAATCCGTTTCAGACCCCCAAAAATACACTTACAAAAGCACTTACATAAATAGACTTACATAATTGTTCGAGTTTTGAGCTGTGTGTATCCCGAGGTACCACTGTACTGACATTTAGAGAATTCAGTACTGCTTGGAGGTCATCATAGTGGTTGCTTAGTGATCTGACATTATAATTGAATACTGTTATGTTTTTGTTGGCACTGAGTAGTGTCTTAGCCTGACTAGCAGTGTAATAAAGGCAATTGTTGTTAGGATCATGTGTGTCATTTAACCCTTTCAGGGTCCATCCCGTAGATCAACGGCTTTACGTTCAGGGTCCAAACCGTAGATCTACGTCATGAGCTCAGCTCACTCTGATAAACTGTGAGTGGTAAATTTGGGCCTAGATATGAGAGAATACATCTATGTGGTATGTGTGCACCACATAAAACAAATCCTGCAGCACACTGTGTATAATGAGAGAAAAAAAACTGAGACCACGATTTTCGATTAAAACAGCGACTTTGCAGTGTTTTTTCGTATGTTTTTTATAGTTGTATTTGTGATTTCTTGGTCTCATTTGATAGAATGGAAGACATATTACAGAAATAGAGATAATTTTGATTGGTGTTAGCACTGGAAATGGCTTGAAATCGAGCTCAAATTGGCGGAAATGTTAAATTTTTGCCGATGTTCAAGAGTAAACAAACGACCTCACACGTCTAATACACGCCAGCTGGTGGGTCTAATATACATTCACAAATGTGGTGATGATATTTATACAATTATTACAATATTGCATAGCAGTAAATCTTCTATTTTTTGGTGTGAACAAAAATTCATTATGTGAATAAAAAATCAAAATGGAATTTATTTGTAAAGCCTCAAAACATAACTAATGAACAGAGGAAATGTTAGTTTAGTGCCAGGAATACCTACATTGTTTATTCTGGACCCTATTTTGAAATTGGAACATTTTGAACTTTGTGTTAAATTGGCCATATTACCAATTTCCGGTCACTTTATTTTGTAGTTGAAACAGTTGACTTGGCGATTTCTTGTGCAGAACACCATATAAATGCCAGATAACAAGTTTACACTAACATATATTAGCAATAGAACTAGGCATTAATACAATTTAGTTAGTTTAATATGTTTATTATGCACCCCATACCCATCCTGTGGGCGGTAGTCAAAAGATTACAGAGGTACATAATGGGTCCAGGGACTGGGCCTCAAAGTTTTGATAGCTGAGCAAGCTACAGAGGCAATGAACTCACAATTTACAAAGGTAATGAACTCACAATTTACAAAGGTAATGAACTCCAGGTAGGTCTAGTCACAATCATTACAAGTTACAAAGGTATTTACAGATTACAGAGGTACACAATGGGTCCAGGGACCGGGCTCCAAAGTTTTGATGGCTGAACTAGGTACAAGGTAATGAACTCACAAGTTACAAAGGTAATGAACTCACAAGTTACAAAGGTAATGAATACTGTAAGAATGGTTACTTACGTTTATACATGGCTGCAATCATGAACAAATTTTAGAGTAATGAGCAATTCACACTTCCACACCCGGTCACAACTGTAGTGAGTTATTGGTGCAAATGTTGATTGCTGAGTCTCTCTCTCTCTCACACACACACACACACACACACACACACACATACAAATTCATACACACACACACATAAACACACACACACACACACACACACACACACACACACACACAAACTCATACACACACGCACACACACTCATACTCACACACACTCATACACACACTCACACTCATACACACACACACTCATACTCACACACACACACACACACACACACACACACACACACACACACACACACACACACACACACACACATGCACACATGTGGTAATGCTTTATTTACAGCTAGCAAAGTCAGGGTATTTCTCCAGAATGGTCTGTAATATACCACTGTGGATAAAATACTTAGCCATTTCTTGAACACTTCTGAGTGAGTTGTTTCTAAATTCATTAATTTTATCGCACTCCAGTACATAATGACGCAGGGTGTGACAATAATCCATCTGGCAAAGTTTACATTTCGTTTGGTCTACATCTGGTGGTGGTGATTTAACCTGCCAAAGATACTTGTAACCCAGCCGGAGCCGGGCGGTAGTGACATCCAAGAGTCTGCTTATTTTGTTGGATGCACCATAGACATGTGGCTCCTCCTGCATGATAGAATGATGATAGATGGACTCACTGGTGTCAATCTCCCTGAGCCTTAAGTCCATAAAATTCAGCTGAAGTTCTTTTCGTATTATTGTTCTCAAACTACTACCTGACAAGCCAAGATTGTAATCTACTCCCTCTTTGAAAGCATACAGCTTAGCCAATTTATCAGTTCTATCATGCATCTGAAGACCAATGTGAGATGGAATCCACAGCATGTGCACTCTGACTCCACTGTCCACAATCCTACCATACCTGTGTCTGGCTTCTGACACAAGCATGCCACAATTTATGCTTAATGAGTTGAGAGCATTTATGGATGACAGAGAATCAGTTACAATTAAACTGTCAATCTTTGATACATAGATGCATTTCAGTGCAAGGAGTATGGCAAACAGTTCTGTCTGAAGGGTAGAGGCCCAATTATTGATGCGTGCTCCAATTTCTTTAAGAGAGCCATCACTCTGTACGACAACAGCAGCACTACCAGCTGCACCAGTGGATTGGTGAACAGAACCATCAACGTAAATAATTTGCGAGAGTGTGTGCTGTGTGACTAAGTTATCAATACAGCTTAAGGCCTCATGTTTGGCTTCAAGGCGAAGTTTTGGTTGTGATTTAAGAAGTAGTTTGGGGGGAAATGGAGGAATGGTAGTTTGGAATGGGGTAATATTCCATGGAGCGGAGAAGTGCCGCTGTTGCCTTACTTGACATAGATCATGTATCTGATTCATGCGGAGGTCGGTTCCAGTCTTTTCGATCCATCTGGAGGAGTGTTCACCAGTGCTGAGGAAAGTTTGGAGGGCTTCTGTGCAGGGGTTTGAATGAGCTTGCCTGAGCATATTAACCCCAATTAGGATATTTCTTTCAGTAACACGATCTCTGATGCTTGGAATATCAAGTTCTTTTTGCATATTTAAAATTTTGGCAGTACGAGGGCATCCTAGGATGATCCTCATTGCTTCGTTCTGCAGTTTTTCCAGCCCTCCAAGCTTCCAGTCAGACACAAGAGCAAGTAGTGGCGCAGCATAATCAACCAATGATCTAATATAAGCAAGATACATCATTTTCACAATTTTAACATTAGCACCATACCTGGGGTGAAGCCCTGCCACAACTCTAAGTGCTCTTAGTCGTTCTTTGTATTGGCGACAAAGTCTTGTTACAACAGGTCCAAGTAGTGGAACCTCAAAGCCTAGATACCTGTATCTGCTTACATATTCTAGAAGAGACCCATCATGCAATTGGATCTGACGAACTGTGCCTCTCTGTCGAGGAGGACGCCTATTGAGTATCTTTGTTTTATCAGTAGAGATTATCAACCCCAGGTCCTGACACGAGGCTAGTACATGATTAAGAATGTTTTGGGTGTTGGAGAATCCGGTGGTGTGAATCATTATATCATCAGCAAAACTAATCACATAATTATGGGGCTGACTAGGCATAGCATTAAGTAATGCATTAATTAGAATATTGAACAGTGTGGGACTGAGCACACCTCCCTGTGGGGTTCCTAATTCAAAGTCTTTAGTTACACTTCTATGTCCCTGGAACAACACAGACGATTTTCTGTTGGACAGGTAGCCTTTAATCCAGCGGAGAAGCCATCCTCCAACATCCATTCTGGCAAGTTCACTAATTATTACATGTCGGTTGGCTACATCGAAAGCGGATTTAAGGTCAAGGAAGGTAGTGTAGGAACTGTCAGTGTGCAGGGTGAGAAAGGTGGCTATGCAATGATGCACGCTCCTTCCATGCATGAAACCATGTAACCGGGGAGACAAAAATTGTTTGATTCTGTACATGAGACGATTAAGAATCATTCTCTCAAATGTTTTACACAAGCAGCTAGTAAGAGATATTGGGCGAAATGCATTTTGTTGATTGGGCTTAGGAATTGGAATGATGAGGCTGTTGGTCCAAGATTGAGGGAGCTCCCCAGTTACATAGCTCATGTTATATAATTCAAGTAATGGATTACCTGGTACTCGACACAGCAATCTGAGTATGTTGTAAGTAATACCATCCTCACCAGGCGACGTGGAGTTGCCCTTAGTTAGCGCTGCATCAAGTTCATAATTAGTGAAAGGAATGTTGCAATCATCTGCCTTACTGAGCATAAAGCAAACAAGTCTCTCCCTTGCATCATATTTATCATTTAATTTTGCCTGTGTGGTACTGGGAAGATTGTCATAGCTAGATGTAGCAGCCCAAGCACTGACTAACTCATTCGCCCTATGCAAGGGATGAGGGTGCGCGATCTGCCCAGTTCGTTTACCCTTAATTCTATTTATGTCCCTCCATGCCCGGCTAAGTGGGGTGTGAGCATTAAGACCGTTGACAAATTTTTCCCAGTCGGTTTGCCGCAGCTCTGTCATACGCTCTCTGGCAGCAGCAAGGGCAGTTTGGAAGAGCCTCAGCATTCCAGGGGTACGATGTTTTCTATAGGCTAGGCCTAGTCTGCGAGCAGTAGCATTAATACAATAAAAAAAGTAAAATACACACACAGTATACTCCTTATTTACCTGAAAATATTCATAGTTTAACCCTTTCAGTGTCCGTCCTGTAGATCTACGGCTTTACGTTCAGGGTCCAAACTGTAGATCTACACCATGAGCTCAGCTCACTCTGATAAGCTGTGAGTGGTAAATTTGGGACTGGGCCTAGATATGAGAGAATACATCTATGTGGTATGTGTGCACCACATAAAACAAATCCTGCAGCACACAGTGTATAACGAGAGAAAAAAAACTGAGACCGTGATTTTCGATTAAAACGGCGACTTTGCAGTGTTTTTTCGTATGTTTTTTATAGTTATATTTGCGATTTGTTGGTCTCATTTGATAGAATAGAAGACATATTACAGAAATGCAGATGATTTTGATTGGTTTTAGTACTGGAAATGGCTTGAAACTGAGCTCAAATAGCGGAAATGTTAAATTTTTGTCGATGTTCAAGAGTAAACAGACAACCTCACACGTCTAAATACACGCCAGCTATTGGGTCTAGTATACATTCACAAATATGATGATGATATTTATACAATTATTACAATATTGCCTCTTCAAGGGGGGCTCCTTGGCGTGGTGAAGAGGCTCTTGGTCTGAGGAATTAGACCTATCGGTCTTCTTCCTCAGACCGAACCTAATTACCCCCCAATCTCCCCTCCCCTATCCCATCCTCCCCATCCTCCCCTTTTTCCTTTCCTCCTCCTCCTCCTCCCCACCCCTCCCTTTTGCCCTTCCTCTTTTTGTCCTTTGGGATTTCTCCCACAGGCGCGCTAGTTCCTAGGTAGGGGAAAGGATACCGGGGTCCATCCCATTCCGTTGAGGTTCTTAGCGGTGGCGTAGTTTGCCGTGGAATCTGGATCGCCTAGGGATGTCCCGATCCCTCTCCGGTATCCCGGAGTAGCTTTGGGTGTCTTTTGGGCGACGAGTGTATCTCTGGAAGCCACCTTTCGGATTCCGGGGGTGGTGGCCGGAGGAGGTATGCTTTGTGGCGGATATCCGGCCGCCCTCTCTCTTGTCCACCGAGGTAGCTCGGCAGATGTGAGGTTGCTATCCCGGATTGTTAGTTTACTAGCATGATGGGTAGGGTATGGCACGGGTTCCATGCTGCATCTGCGCTACTTGCGGTGCTGAGGTCCTCTTGGGCGCGGAGGGAGATTTCTGGCCCTTTCATTCCTCCTGGGAACTATTCCTCCCCGGTCCCCCCTTTTTTTTTCTTTTTTTATTTTTATTTTCTTTTCTTCTTTTTTTTTTTTTTCTTAAAAACAAAAAGAAAGAAGTAACCTAACCATGGCAGCCCTAGTCCATGACCCTGGTACCCCCGGGCCCCTTCTTGATACCGCACCCCGTTCTGACCCCGCCTCGTCTTTGGACCACTCTTCAGACATTCCTCATGCCTCTGTACCTATTGCCGGTGCTGTTTCCTCACCCGCTTCAGGTACTGAGGCCTCGACTGACTCCTTCGATTTATCGGACCTTCGCTCTCCTCTGACTATGCTTCCGGCCTCTCCCTCTACGGTGCGGCAATTTTCAAATCGCCGACCCGTTCCACGTCGGACCAACTCTGGTCCCACGCCTAAACGCCAACGACAATTACCTGCTGATGATACTTCTCCACCTTCTCGTTCTTCTCAGAAACGATCGACACGTCCTTCACTACCTTTCCACGCTCAGTTTCAGACTGAACAGTGGACTAAATTCTTCACTTTACGACCAACTTCCTCTACTGCCTATCTTTCTGACCATAGTATTGGCAAGGCACTCCTACGCCATGTTGGTAAAGATATTTCTTTTCATGCTCTTAAGAGCGGTACGCGCATCATTACCGTACAGAATGCTACCCAGGCTCATGAGCGCTCTCGTCTTTCCCATATCGATACTGTTCCTGTCACTCTTGAAAAACATCATTCCCTCAATTCTTGTAGTGGTACCGTCATTCTGCCCCATACCATAGTTCAACAAAATTTCCAGACATGTGGCACTGACATTCTAGAACAGCTGGAACTCCAGGATCTCCCAATCCTCAAGGTAGACACTTACGTTCTTCCTGCCTGTGGGCGGAGACGATACCCTAGCAATGTGGCTCGTTTAACTTTTGACAGCCGAGAACTCCCATCCTCAGTTTATATAGCAGGACATCGGTTACAAGTTCGAAAGGTGATCCCTACACCACAACAGTGTAGAAATTGCTGGCGATTTGGCCATCCAGCGAAATATTGCAGATCTATTGGCGAATGCCCAGTCTGTGGTGCCGATGACCATTCTAATACGTCTTGCAATCGATCTCCCTCTTGCCTTAACTGTCATGAGGCTCACCCTTCGTACTCTCGCCATTGTCAGGTCTAAACGAGCGGGAAATCCGTTACCTCAAAGAGACAGAAGGTCTCCCTTATGCCATGGCAGTTTCTCATCTCCGCCTCCAAGGGAGACTCCCACGTGTTTCTTATTCCCGTGTTTCAAAACGTCCCCCCACTTCTAGTATCCCATCTTCTACACCCACCTCTGTGGTTACCTCTCCCATAATCACTCCTGTATCTAATCCTTTTGCTGTCCTCGGCTCAGACGTCCCTACTTCAACGCCTCAGTCTAATCTCGCTTCTTCGAGTTCTCTCTCACAAGCCTCAGTATCGACGAGACCTCGTACGACACCTCCTCCCAATCGTCCCTCTACTTCTCAAAAGTCAAAAAAAGGTCCGGTAACACCTCCTACCCATCTTCCACCTCCTCATTTTACCCTCCCTGTCTCTGTCCCTAGTTCTTCCCCTCTCACTGGCTCAGTTACAAGTGCAGAGGTTCACCCTCCTCCTCGTAATGTACCTTCCTCCCCTGTTCCCTCCCAAGTTTCTTCCTCTTCTGCCACCACCCAGGTTCCTGCCTCTTCTGTCCCCTGCCATGCTTCTCCAGTTCCCTCCACCCTTTCGCCCCCCCCTACCTTGGTACAGTCCAATACAGTTCCAATCTTTACTCATCCTCCCCCTACCATTCCCAATATTGTCTCCCATACGACATCTCTGAATTCCGAAACACTTGAAGCAATCTCTGAATATATTGCAGAGACCAAACCATCAATGGACACTGATCCACCTTCCGCTCTTTCTCTCTCCTCTGCTCCATCTGCGCAACTCCTTTCTTCACAGCACACCGTTCCTTCGCTGCTTGAACATTTTCCACTGCCTCCGCATGTAGACTTTTCTAACCCTTCTAGTCCGTAGGAACCCTTACCTGCGGATTTCAAGTATCTTTTTCATTGCCAATCATGGCCTATTTACAGTGGAATATACGCGGCCTCAGGGGTAATCGGGGTGAGCTTCAGATGTTACTCTCCCAGTTTGCCCCTGTTGGTGTTTGCTTACAGGAACCAAAATTACACTCTGCTGTTATTTCTCACATCTCAGGCTATAATTTATTGTATTCAGATCCTTTTCCTGATGGGACCTTTAATGAAAGTGCCCTTCTTCTCCGCACTGATATTCCATACCATCAGCTATTTGTTCATACTTCGCTGCATTACACAGCAGCCCATATCCACTTACATAGGTGGTATACGCTCTGTTCTTTATATCTCTCTCCTTCTCGGGCATTATCTATTCCGGATTTTGCCTTCCTTGTTTCGTCATTACCGCCACCAATTCTGTTACTTGGTGATTTTAATGCCCACCATTTCCTCTGGGGGGGGGTCTCACTGTGATTCCCGTGGAATTCAGTTAGAGGCTTTTCTTGCCACCCACCCCCTCCATGTTTTAAATACAGGTACTCACACCCATTTTGATCCTCGGACTCATACTCTCTCTTGCATCGATCTCTCAGTCTGCTCTTCCTCCGCCGCATTAGACTTCACTTGGTCTTTTCTCCCGGACTTACATGACAATGATCATTTCCCAATCATTCTTACTTCCCCTTCATATTCGCCACCTCTTCGCACCCCACGCAGGCAATTTAATCGGGCAAATTGGAACCTTTACTCACACCTAACTGTTTTTAAAGAGGTTCCTTCTTCGTCCTCCATCGATGAGCTTTTACACCTCTTCTCGTCCTCCGTTTTCACCGCAGCTTCTCATTCTATACCCCAAACTTCGGGCAGGCATTCTCAGAAATGCGTGCCTTGGTGGTCTCCTGCTTGTGCTCGTGCAGTACGTTTGAAACGCGCTGCATGGGGCAGGTACCGGTACAATAGAACCACAGAGCGACTCCTTGATTTTAAACAGAAGCATGCGATCGCTCGCCGTGTCATCCGTGACGCTAAACGTACTTGCTGGCGAGATTATGTCTCCACCATCACCTCTGCTTCCTCTATGAGTGCAGTCTGGAAAAAAGTACGAAAACTGAGTGGTAAATATTCTCCTGACCCGGCTCCTGTTCTGCGGGTTGCCGGTGTTGATATAGCAAACCCACTAGATGTTGTCAATCATCTGGTCCGTATTTCTCAGGGACTCCATCTATGCCCCTCATTTCTTTCCTCAAAGTCTGCCAGAGAGTTAGCACCCTTGGACTTTTCTTCTCTCAGAGAAGAACAGTATAATGTGCCTTTTACACTTCAAGAACTGGAGGCAACACTCTCAGCTTGCCGATCATCGGCAGCTGGGCCCGACGACATTCATATTCGTATGCTACAACATTTACATCAGTCAGCCCTTGCAGTCCTATTACGCCTTTACAATCTTATTTGGTCACAAGGAGTTCTTCCACAGCTGTGGAAATCCGCCATTGTTCTCCCTTTCCGCAAACCAGGCACTACGGGACATGAAACCTCCCACTATCGTCCCATTGCTCTTACCAGTGCAGTTTGCAAAGTAATGGAACGCCTAGTAAATAGACGTTTAGTGTGGTATTTAGAGACACACAACAGTCTCTCCACTCGTCAATATGGCTTTCGTAAGGGACATTCTACCATAGACCCCTTACTACGCTTGGATACGTATGTTCGTAATGCCTTTGCGAATAACCACTCGGTTATTGCCATATTTTTTGACCTTGAGAAGGCATATGACACAACTTGGAGGTATAATATTTTAGCCCAAGCCCACTCCTTAGGCCTTCGAGGCAATCTACCATCCTTCCTTAAGAACTTTTTAACTGACAGGCATTTCCGTGTTCGGGTTAATAATGTGCTCTCCCCGGACTTTATTCAAGCTGAAGGTGTCCCCCAGGGATGTGTTCTGAGCACAACACTTTTTCTCCTTGCTATTAATGATTTGGCCTCTAGTCTTCCATCAAATATTTGGTCATCACTCTATGTTGATGACTTCGCTATTGCCTGTGCAGGCGCTGACTGTCACCTCCTTACAGTTTCTCTCCAACATGCAGTCGACTGTGTTTCCAATTGGGCCACCACACGTGGGTTTAAATTTTCCAGCACTAAAACCCACCAAATCACTTTCACTAGACGCTCTGTCATCTCCGATCATCCTTTGTACCTCTATGGCTCCCGTATCCCTGAACGTGATACAGTCAAGTTTCTGGGCCTCCTCTTTGATCGTAGGTTTACTGGAAACCTCACATTACCTCTCTGAAGGCAACTTGTCACAGCCGGCTGAACCTTCTTAAAACCCTTGCTCATCTTTCGTGGGGAGCTGATCGTCGAACCCTCCTTTGCCTACATTCCACCCTTATTTTATCGAAACTTGATTATGGTGACCAGATCTATTCAGTGGCATCTCCTGCTACTCTCTCTAGCCTTAACCCCATTCATCACCAAGGATTACGTTTATGCCTTGGTGCTTTTCGCTCTTCCCCTGTCGAGAGCCTCTATGCAGAAGAGAATGTTCCATCCTTATCCGATCGCCGTGATGCCCATTGCCTGCGCTACTATGTACGCTCTCATGATATCCGCAATCCTTCCATTTATAGAATGGTCACTGATATTAGTAGACATTCTTTATTTGTTCGCCGCCCCTGTTTACTCCGTCCCTTCTCTCTTCGCCTTCATTCGCTCTTGTCTTCTCTTCAACTACCACCTTTCTATGTACATGTAGCATCTCACTTTTCCCTACCCCCCTGGGAAGTTCCAGCTGTTCGAGTCTGTTCTTTCTCCCTCCCTTGCTTGGTCGCTTCCCGCTCTCTTTTTCTTGACCACTTTCACTCTCATTCTCATGCCATTGCTGTGTACACAGATGGCTCTAAGTCTTCTGACGGCGTAGGATTCGCAGCAGTGTTTCCGGACAGCGTCGTACAAGGGCATTTACTATCTTTGGCTAGTATTTTTACTGCTGAATTATATGCCATCCTTACAGCACTTACAGCCTGTGTCATCATTTGTGGTTGTCTCAGACTCCCTTAGTGCTTTACAGGCTATACAAAAATTTGATACACCTCACCCCTTAGTCCTCCGTATCCAACTTTGGCTACGCCGCATCTTTACCAAGCATAAAGATATTGTTTTTTGTTGGGTCCCTGGTCATGTTGACGTACAGGGCAATGAACAGGCAGACACTGCTGCGCGGTCAGCAGTACATGACCTACCAGTTTCTTATAGAGGTATTCCATTTACGGACTATTTTGCTGCAATATCTTCCCACCTTCACACCCGTTGGCAACAACGTTGGTCTACTATGCTCGGCAACAAACTTCAATCTATTAAACCGAGTATAGGTTACTGGCCGTCTTCTTATCACCAGTGTCGAGGTTGGGAGACTACTCTCTCCCGTCTTCGCATTGGCCATACTCGTCTTACTCATGGATATCTCATGGAGAGGCGTCTTGCTCCTCTCTGTGAGAATTGCCAAGCTCCATTATCAGTCAGCCACATTCTGTTGGACTGCCCACTTTATCAACGAGCACGCAGAATTTACCTCTGTCGTCGTCTTCGCTCCGCTGCTCTCTCTTTACCTTCCCTTCTCGCTGATGGACCCACCTTTCATCCGGACTCTCTCATTGACTTTTTGACAACGACTGACTGACTTCACAAATTCTGATACCTTCAGCCCTTTCTACTTCAATCTCTTGCTACCCTCTACCCCTGTACTATCCCCTGCCCCGCTGTTTTCTGTAACCTGCTGATCATCCCCCCTCCCTTCTGCCATCCAATTCCCTTGCTTCCTTCCCTACCCTGCAGCGCTGTATAGCCCTTGTGGCTTAGCGCTTCTTTTTGATTATAATAATAATAATAATTACAATATTGCATAACAGTAAATCTTCTATTTTTTGGTTTGAATAAAAATT
Organism: Cherax quadricarinatus; assembly: GCF_038502225.1. NCBI lineage: Eukaryota > Metazoa > Arthropoda > Malacostraca > Decapoda > Parastacidae > Cherax > Cherax quadricarinatus. The sequence continues at coordinate 13,296,829 of NC_091299.1, read as the reverse complement.
CATTATGTGAATAAAAAATCAAAATGGAATTCATTTGTAAAGCCTGAAAACATAACTAATGAGCAGAGGAAATATTAGTTTAGTGCCAGGAATGCCTGCATTGTTTATTCTGGACCCTATTTTGAAATTGGAATATTTTGAACTTTGTGTTAAATTGGCCAAATTGCCAATTTTAGATCACTTTATTTTGACGGGCGATTTCTTGTGCTCAATCGATAGAATAGAAGTAATGCTAGTGAAATAGCTAAGAAGTTGGTCGACTGGAATAATGTAATTGGCCTAAAATGGGAGTCAAAGTTGGCAAAATCGCCGGTTTGTAAATATTGCTGACACATCAAAATTCGCGAGAGCATAATTTCATCAATTTTCCATCAAATTTCGTACTTTTTGTTTTATTACCTTCAGAAAAAGATTCTCTACCATTTCATAAGAAAAAATAACAATTTGGCCTCTGGACCCTGAAAGGGTTAATGTAGGGCAAAAGGTGAGTAGTATTTACTCTAAGAAGTTAGGTGTGGTAGCCCTTCTGGCCACCCCACCCACATATAATATACTACGATGATGCTTAAAGCTCCATAGTGATGAAATGCATATACAGTACACTCATTACTTATCTTAAAATATTTGTAGTCTTAAATGTAGCGTGAAAGGTGAAAAGTATTTATTTGTGGAAAGTGGTGTGGTAGGTAGGGTAGTGTAGGGAAGCCAGCCTGGCCACCCCACCCACTGTGTAAACAAACTGTTGATACATCTGGTTATGGTTCATAAACATTCATACAAACACCTTACATTGTGTATAAGTTGTCTCCACAGTGGTACAGTAGAGTAAATAAAGACCAACATTTCTATTCTCATGTAATTTTTGGAAGGAATGATGCTCTGACAAATTTTTTATTATTACAAATTATTATTATTGCTTATTATTATTATAAATTATTATTACAAGTTATTAATATTATAATCATAAAAAGAAGCACTAAACCCACAAGGGTCGTGAATTGCTATATATAGAGTGAAGGCATATGAAAGGAATATTTATCATCAGTTAGTATCCCCCAGTGTTTGATTAGAGAAAACTTATTTCTTCTGACACTCCTACAAAGCTTCGTTGTAAAAAATCTCATATTTATGTCAGTAGAGAGACTCGGTGATTTTGATGTGTACCTGCATGCCAGCACAGTGTGTAAGTATGTTTAGATATAGGTACACATAAGCATAATTATCATAGTACATATAAAACATGCAATAACTTTTGAACACTTGAAATTTCAGAAAGGTTCCAGGCATAATAGATGTCAGAGAATGTAAACAAACCGGGTGGGGCGTGTCATATTTGAAAGACTGCTTGCCGTATAGCAAATTTTGGTTGTAACTTGAAAAAAACATATTTGCGGAACGCCGTATGGCGAAACGCCATAAGATGGGGCCCTACTGTACACGTGTTAATTAATCCATCTATGATACTTTTTCAAAGTTATATAATAAACACGATACGTAACATATAAAGATAAATACACCCCACAGTAGAATAAATAAATATAAATATGAGATGTGGTAGCCAGACGACTTGTACGAGTGATGGCACAAATGATGTTTTCTCTAGCCCAACATAAGAGAAAGTGTGCTATTGGGGGTAACTGTAGAAAATTATTCCTTTCGTTTGCCTTCACTCAGAGCGTCATTTCTTCTAAAAATGGTGTTACATGAGAATGGGAGTGTTCCTCTTAATTTATTCTACCATATGAACGTAGAGACAACTTGTACACAATGTAACTTGTACACAAATCAGACATGTTTGCCTGGTTTGTTTGCAGAACTCGCGTCCGCTTGGTTTATTTACATAACTCCGCGCCTGTCCTCTCTCATTCTCTCTCATTCTCTCTCATTCTCTCTCATTCTCTCTCATTCTCTCTCATTCTCTCTCATTCTCTCTCATTCTCTCTTTCTCTCATTCTCTCTTTCTCTCATTCTCTCTCTCATTCTCTCTCATTCTCTCTCATTCTCTCTCACTCTCTCATTCTCTCTCATTCTCTCTCATTCTCTCTCATTCTCTCTCATTCTCTCTCATTCTCTCTCATTCTCTCTCATTCTCTCTCATTCTCTCTCATTCTCTCTCATTCTCTCTCATTCTCTCTCATTCTCTCTCATTCTCTCTCTCTCTCTCTCTCTCTCTCTCTCTCTCTCTCATTTATTTGTTTTATCTCGTTTGCTCACCTCTGACTCTACATTAAGACTACAGATATTTTAAGGTAAGTAATGAGTGAACTGTATGAATTTTATCACTGTGGGACGCTTAACCCTTTAAGGGTCTGTCCCGTAGATCTACGGCTTTACGTTCAGGGTCCAAACCGTAGATCTACGTCATGAGCTCAGCTGACTCTGATAAACTGTGAGTGGTACATTTGGGCCTAGATATGAGAGAATACATCTATGTGGTATGTGTGCACCACATAAAACAGATCCTGCAGCACACTGTGTATAATGAGAGAAAAAAAACTGAAATAATTTTTTTTATTAAAACAGCGACTTTGCAGTGTTTTTTCGTATGTTTTTTGTGATTTGTTGGTCTCATTTGATAGAATGGAAGACATATTACAGAAATGCAGATGATTTTGATTGGTTTTAGCACTGGAAATGGCTTGAAACTGAGCTCAAAGTAGCAGAAATGTTAAATTTTTGCCGATATTCAAGAGTAAACAAACGACCTCACACGTCTAATACACGCCAGCTGGTGGGTCTAATATGCATTCACAAATATGGTGATGATATTTATACAATTATTACAGTATTGCATAACAGTAAAGCTTCTATTTTATGGTGTGAATAAAATTTCATTATGTGAATAAAAAATCAAAATAGAATTTATTTGTAAAGCCTCAAAACGTAACTAATGAACAGAGGAAATGTTAGTTTAGTTCCAGGAATACCTACATTGTTTATTCTGGACCCTATTTTGAAATTTGGAACATTTTGAACTTTGTGTTAAATTGGCCAAATTAACAATTTTCGATCACTTTAATTTGTAGTTGAAACAGTTGACTTGGCGATTTCTTGTGCTCAATCGATAGAATAGAAGTAATACTAGTGAAATAGCTAAGAATTTGGTTGACTGGAATAACGTAATTGGCCTAAAATGGGAGTCAAAGTCGGCAAAATCGCCGATTCGTAAATATCGCTGACACATCAAAATTCGCGAGAGCATAATTTCGTCAATTTTCCATCAAATTTCGTACTTTTTGTTTTATTACCTTCACAAAAAGTTTCTCTACCATTTCATAAGAAAAAATAACAATTTTTTTTTTTTTTTTTTGAAAATTCTTGGACACTGGGGCACCACTTCAGATTTGGGTCTTGGACCCTGAAGGGGTTAAATGACATAGAATATTATGTGTGTGTGGGGTGGTCTGGTATGGTAGCCTGGCTGGTTACTATACATACCACACTTGATTTCTTAAAATAAATATTACTCATCTCACCCTAGATTAAGACTAAAAATATTTTAAGGTAAGTAATGAGTGTGCTATATGTGTATTTTACTTTTTTATTGTTTTTAATGCGTTATTCTATTGCTAACTTAGTATATATTAGTGTAAACTTATTTAGTATGTATTTATAAGTTGAAAAAAGGGGGGGGGTCCATTTTACGGTGGTAGCCTGGAACCTAACCTGCCATATAAGTGGGGCCCTACTGTACCAGGTAAAGTATGGTAGAATTATTATTGAAAGAGATTAGGGAAAGACAGAAAGTAGGACTGCAGAGGAGCAAGGAGGATTTAGAAAAGGTAAGGATGTCTAGACTTTATATTGAGGCCTGTAAGTGGTCAGTACTTAAGGACAGAGCTTTTTCTTGCCTTTATGATTTAGAAATTACATATGATTGGGTGAATATAGAAGCATTTTGAGTTGTTGAAAATGTATGAAATATGTGCTAGGTTATTAAAAACAGTTAAATGTTTTTATATGAAGAGTGAGGCTCAGGTTTTGGTATGTAGGAGAGGAGAACTTTATCAGTGAAAATAGTTTCCTTAGATGAATGCATGTCACCTTGGTTATTTAACATATTTCACTACTTTTTAAAATGAATACTGGGGTGTTTGGGAGAAGTGTGGGATTAAAAGATGATAAATGTGATATGAAGTGGAGGTTGTCACATTCTTTGCTGATAGCACAGTTCTTTTGGAAGATTCTGAATGTAAGTTGCAAAGCTTGGTGGAAGAATTGGGTAGGCTATGTAAAAGGTGGAAATTGAAAGTGAATATAAAAAAGGGGAAGGTGATGAGTGCAATAAAAAGTGTAGGCAATGAAAAATTGGATATCAGATTGAAAGGGGGGGGGGATATGGAAGAAATGGATGTATAGTATTTAGATATTTGGGAGTTGATTTGTCTGCAGATTGGTCTGTGAAGTTGAGGTGAGCTATAGAATAGATGAGGGAGGAAAAAAGGTAAATGGTGTTGAGGCATCTGTGGAAAGAAAGAAGTTTATAGAGACAAAATGGGTAATGTACCCGAGTATAGCGGTACCAGCACCCGTATGTAGGTGTGAGGCATAAGATTTGAAAGTTACTGTGAAAAGGAGGCTAGAGGCAATGCTGTCATGTTTGAGAACATTTTGTCTGAATATTGTGCAGAGAATTCAGAGCGTAGAAATTAGAAGCCTGTGGGGTTATGGGGATAATTCATAGGGCTGAGGTGATTGGTCAGTTAGAGATTCAATTCAAAGTTTATTCTCTATAAGGATTACAATGCTGAGTTTACAGAATTTGGTTATTGTGTGGTTTACATGTAGTAAAATAATAATTACAGAGGGTACCACTAGAACACTTAGCATGGCTAGGCATTTCGGGCAGACTGAGATTAATTCTTAAATTTAAAATATTACAAATTATGAGGTAAGTTGGTATTATGGCTAAGTGACTAAATACTAGTTTGTGAGTTTAGCAATGTGAATGCTTTTGTTTTGGCACAATACATAGTTTCAGTATTGGATAGGATGAAAAAGGCACTATATTAATCTGTGGTGGAAGGAAGGAGAGGTAGATGTCATTACAATAAGTGTTGGAAGGAGGAGTAAAGGATGTTTAGAGTGCAAAGGACTTGAGCATCTGACATTCTTATGTGAGTGTGTTAGATTGGACTGGGTTTTACCTGGAGTTTACCTGGAGAGGGTTTTGGGGGGTCAACGCCCCCGCGGCCCGGTCCGAGACCAGGCCTCATGGTGGATTAGGGTCTGATCAACCAGGCTGTTACTGCTGGCTGCATGCAAGCTGATGTATGAACCACAGCCCAGTTGGTCAGGTACTGACTTTAGGTGCCTGTCCAGTACCTTCTTGAAGACAGCCAGGGGTCTATTGGTAATCCCCCTTATGTATGCTGGGAGGCAATTGAACAGTCTTGGGCCCCAGACACTTATTATGTTCTCTCAGTGTACTCATGGCGCCCCTGCTTTTCATCGGGGGAATGTTGCATCTCCTGCCGAGTATTTTGCTTTCATATGGAGTCAAAGTTTTTTTTCTAATGCTTGATGTGCTGTTGGAAAGTGAGCAAGGTAACATTTATGAAAAGATTCAGGGAAACTGGTTAGCCAGACTTGCACCCTGGTGGGAAGAGCAGCGCCTGCACTTAGGAGGGGTGGGAATGCTGAAGTTGTAGGATTATCTGAAAGACAGTGATTGAATGAATTAGGGTGATTTTTTTTTTTAGGGGGGTGTCATACCCTTTAGATAAGGTCACAGTGTGTAATTACAATTTTGATTTAAGTACAAAGATAGCCACTATCATGCCGGGGCATTTTGGGCAGACTAATCCAAATACATAGTAACTATTTAAAACCAGAGAAGATAATAAGTACATAGTAACTATACTTTAAACTAGACAAGTAGTAGTGATTAACCATTTTACAAACTTGTTTAAACTAATACAAATGTGAGGTAGTAAGGTGGAGTAAGGTTCCATAAAATAATCTTGAAATTGTACACAAAATCTATATTACAAGTAATGGTTCAGGTGGTAATATTTTATGAATTGGCAGAATTAAAAGCCTAGAGGTCACATAATAAAACTACTTAGCAGATGTTTTGGTTGATTTGGTTAATATTGAGAGATAAGATGATTTTTTAGCAAAGTCCTAAATTTATAAGTTGTCAGGGGATCCTTGACCTGTTCTGGTAGCGAGTTCCAGATCTTCTGGCCCTTTATGTGCATAGCATTCTTGCATAGTGAGAGACTGACTCAAGGGATGTTGAAAAGTGCCTTATGCCTTGTATAGTGACTGCATTCTCTTGTAACTGTCAAGGAGTAACTTTAGGGGAGAGTTTACAGTGGAGTTTAATTTTCTGTATATGTAGTAGGCACAATAATACGAGTGTATGTCTTGTATATTTAGCAAGTTCAGTCTTTTGAAAAGTGGTGGGGTGTGCTGTCTAGCTCAGGAGCTGGTTATCACCTGCACAGCAGATTTTTGTTGGGTTATTAAGGGCCTAAAGTGGCTGGCTGTGGTTGGGCCCCAGGCACAAATACCATATGTGAAGTAAGGATATATTAGAGAGTGGTATAGGGTAAGGAGTGTTGTTTGTGGTACATAGTATCATATCTTGGAAAAGATTCCTACTGATTTTTAAATTTTCTTGGCTATGTGATGGGTGTGGGACTGAAATTTAAGATTGCAGTCAAAGAGAAGGCCTAGAAATTTGCCCTCCGTGTGTCTTGATATAGGGGAATCATTCATCAATATATTAAGTTAGATATTTAAGGCTCTATTGCCAAACAGCATGAAGTATGTTTTGTCTATGTTGAGAGTGAGTTTGTTGGTCATCATCCAAGTATATATCTTTAGCAGCTCATTGTTTAGTGTTTCTAAGTACAGCTGGGTCTGAATGGGAGTAGACATAAGTAGTGTCATCTGCGAATAGAACTGGTTTAAGGAGTTGGGATGCATTGGGGAGATCATTGATGTAGATGAGAAAGAGGAGTGGGCCTAGGACACTACCCTGGGATACTCCTACAGCTACAGGTTGGATAGCGGAGTTGACTCCATTTGCAGATACAGTGGACCCTTAACCAGCGATGGCATTGATTAACGATAAATCTGACTAGCGATACATTTAAATGCAAAAATTTTGCCTCAACTAGCGCTTAAAAACCCGACCAGCGCTATTCGTTCCGTACCATACGCGTCCACTTTGGCCTGAGCGCGCCTCACTTGTCCCTTGGGTGACAGTGTTTACAAGCCAGCCAGCCACCGCGGTCGCTTCCAAACATACAACAACTGGAACATTTCATATTATCACAGCCTTTGTAGTGATTACACCTGCAAAATAAGTCACCATGGGCCCCAAGAAAGCTTCTAGTGCCAACCCTACAGCAAAAAGGGTGAGAATTACTATGGAGATGAAGAAAGAGATCATTGCTAAGTATGAAAGTGGAGTGCGTGTCTCTGAGCTGGTCAGGTTGTATAATAAACCCCAATCAACCATCGCTACTATTGTGGGTAAGAAAACGGCAATCAAGGATGCTGTTCTTGCCAAAGGTGCAGCTGCTGCTGCACCACAGTCAGCTGTTGTTGTTGCTGCACCACCATCAGCTGTATTACTCGAAGATGTGGAGAGAGTGTTGTTGGTGTGGCTTAACGTGAAACAATTACCGAGAAACGATTAACCCTGGAGGGTTAGCCACCCAGGATAACCCAAGAAAACCATACCCCCGGCCGGGATTGAACCCGCGGTCATAGTCTCAAAACTCCAGCCAGTGCATCATCGAGGACTGTCTAACTTATTTCCATTGGGGGTCCTTAATCTTGTCCCCCAGGATGCGACCCACAACAGTTGACTAACACCCAGGTGAACAGGAAAAAATGCCGGGAACTAGTGCTCATATTGGTGAGGGTAGTGGGGAGGATGTGGAAGAGTTGGTGGAGGAGGACAATGAAGAACAAACCACTGATGAGCTGCTAGATCATCTTCAACAGTAAGAGGCCACATTTGAGGAAACTGCTTCGGAGGAGGGGAGAGAGAAATTGAAGAAGTTGCCTACTTCAAAGATTAAGGAAATGTGTGCAATGTGGCTTAAAGTGCAAACCTTTTTTGATGAAAATCACCCTCACACAGCTATTGCAAGCCGTGCTGGTGACTATTACACTGACAATGTTGTGAAACACTTTAGGATAAAGGAACGAGAGGTACAGGCCTCTATGGACAGATATGTTGTGCGACAGAAGTCCAGTGACTCTGAAGCTGGTCCTAGTGGCATTAAAAGAACAAGGGAAGTAACCCCAGAAAAAGACTTCCTACCTCAAGTGCTAATGGAAGGGGATTCCCCTTCTAAACCACTAACAAGATCAACGGTCTCCCCTCCTCCCATCCCATCAATCATCACCAGATCTTCAATAAAGGTAAGTGTCATGTAACTGTGCATGTCTTCTTCAGTTTGTGTGTATTAAAAGTAATATTTCATGTGGTAAATTTTTTTTTTTTCAATACTTTGGAGTGTCTTGCACGGATTAATTTGATTTCCATTATTTCTTATGGGGAAAATTAACTTGACTAATGATTATTTTGATTAACGATGAGCTCTCAGGAATGGATTAATATCGCTGGTTGAGGGTCCACTGTACATGCTGGTGTCTGTCGTTAAGATAGGATTTTAGGTAGTCAAGAGAATGTCCTCTGATGCCTTAATGATTCGGTTTTAGGTGCCAGAGATTGTGGTCGACTGTATCAAACGCTTTTCGTAGGTCGATGAAGAGCCCAGAGGATATTCATTTTTATCGAGAGCTGTACTCGCCTAGTTGTACTCACCTAGTTGAGGTTGCAGGGGTCAAGTTCAAGCTCCTGGCCCCGCCTTTTCACTGGTCGCTACTAGCTGTGTATATTAGTTCAAGCATTTGTATAGTAGTGTCATTCATACTTTTTTTTTTTTTGTCTAAACCCAAACTGGCATGGGTTAAGTATGTTGTTGGATGTAAGGTAGGAGTAAAGTCGCTTGTGTATTATTTTTTCAAATATTTTGGATAGAAGGGCAAGTTTGATATGGGTCTCTAGTTGTTCAAGTCAGTTGGATCACCTCCTTTGTGGATTAGGGTGGAAGATAAGGTGGCAGTGGGTAATGTAGGTTGAGCTCTTTATTCTGTTGGCTCATTTCAATGCCCAAATCTATCTAAGTTATACTTTCACCCCTTGGAATGCCACCCATAACAGCTGGGCCTTATGCCAGACTATAAGGGTAGAAAATCACTTGAAACAGGTCACAGGTAAATAACACTTAGAAACCTATTTACTGCTAGGTGAAAGATGGCAGCAGGGGTACACACACTTGCCTGTACATAATACCAAGCCTGGGAACTGAACTTCATTGAATGTTTCACCAATGTTCTTTTGAGAGGGCACCTAATTTTTAACACTTTATTATTGCCATGTAAAAGTAAGACAGGTATGTTCATCTTCCTAGTATAATTATTTTTGCCAATCTTAAAGCATTGTTTTCATAATTCTGTAACAAAATACTACTGTATTGTACTTAATAATTATTGATTTTTTTTTTTTTGCAGTTTTACTTTATCCCAGTTTTTTTTTCCCTCAGTTCAAAGAGGTTAACCATGCCCATGGCATTCTCAGTGACCCTACCAAGAGGAATATATATGATAATTATGGTTCACTTGGGCTGTATATAGCTGAGCAGTTTGGAGAAGAAAATGTTAATACATACTTCCTTGTAAACTCAGGATGGTGTAAGGTAAGGTTTGGTATTGTAGCCTCTCATTAATATTGTATGAAATATATTATTTCAGACACTGTAAACTTCAAATAATTTATGTAAATTGACAGTGTTCATACTAATTTAATTGAAAACTGCAGTACTATACATAAAACTTGTTACAGTTCATTTATCTTGTAGGTGCCACGAAGTGTTTGTTGTATTACTATTTCTTATTTTACTTTACAGGCGCTGTTCCTCTTCTGCGGGTTAATCACAGGCTGCTATCTATGTTGTTGCTTCTGTTGCTGTTGCAACTTCTGCTGTGGAAAATGCAAACCTCGGCCCCCAGATGAAACGGGAGACTATCATAACCTTAATGTAAGCAGATGAAGTTTTTGGTTGACATTATATAGTGATTAATGATATTATTCAGAATATTATATTTTCTAGTAAACCTATAGAAAATATAAATGTTAATATTAGAAAATAGTAATTGTACAGTATGTTTAAAAGGGAAATAGCTTAATTTGTAATGTACAGTGTGTTATACTATATTTTTATCTACATATAGCTAGTTATACTTGGTGGAAATGCTTTTGAAGCAGATGTTGAAATTGCTTTGCCTAATAAATTTTAGAAAACCTTTCTGTAAAAGTAAAAGGAAGGGGTAGAAGCCAGTTTTAACTGCTGCACTGTATTTTACTCTCAGTAAAAAGAGTTGTTCCAAGCAAAGAAATTTCTTTCTCTCACTATTCTTACTGTGTTAAAGTTCCTAAATTTCATGAGTGGCATGATCCCTTTCCATCCATGGGGATTCACAGTGCTTTTATGAACTTCCCATTGTAAAATCTTACAACTGTGCTTTGATTCAGAAATGTTAGTAGTATTTGTTTTGTGTGTTTACTTGATGAATCATTTCCCCTTGAAAATTCCTCCAAAAGAGGGATAACGAAAAGCCTTCATCTATGTTCATACTGCTGTATATTTCTTTATATACCCTGTAACTGGTTTTAGTTTCTTTGTTCTGAAAGAATTTTTCCTGGATATTTTCTCTCATGATGGGTTTCTCCACTTACAGTAGAATCTCTTACATCGCATGTCCAGGGTTCACATTTTCAATAACTTGTGGTGGTAGAAATATTGTTAGGAAAGTTTTGGAAAAAATAACAATGCAGGAAATTTCTTGGAGTCAGTGGAAACTATTTGAGGTGCTACATGGTAAAATGGTAAATTTTATTTTTTTCAACACTCTGACCATTTCCCACTGAGGCAAGTTAACCTAAAGTTTTTCTTTTTCTGTGTAGTAATGTACACTAGAGTTATTAGCTCCTTGTTCCTGGTATTTTAGCCTCCTCTTACGACACAAATGGAAATTGATGAATATACTGTAGGGCCCCACTTAAACGGCAGGTTGGGTTCCATTGTGGGAGGTATGGTAACCAGCCAGGCTACCCCAACCATATGTAATATACTACGACATTTAACCCTTAAATGGTCCGAACGTGTATATACGTTTTTTCAACATCTGAAAGTATGTAAAAAAATGTAGATCTTCTTTTTTGTTTTACATTTGAAAATGCTTGAAAAAAACTTTTATCTACATTTTTTTTTGTTATATTTGAAAATATGTAAAAAAAAAGTAGATTTACTTTTGTAGCAATACGAATTTGAACGTCTATCTGTTTGGACCGTTTAAGGGTTAAAGCGCCCTAGAGCGATAAAATGCATATACAGTACACTTATTACTTACGTTAAAATATTTGTAGTCCTAATATACGGTGAGAGTAAATGAGGTAAAATGAATAAACGAGAGAGAGAGAACGAGAGAATGAGGAAGAGAGAGGATAAAAGAGAATGAGAGAATGAAAGAGAACGAGAGAGAGAGAACGAGAGAGAGAGAACGAGAGAGAGAGAACGAGAGAGAGAGAACGAGAGAGAGAGAACGAGAGAGAGAGAACGAGAGAGAGAGAACGAGAGAGAGAACGAGAGGGAACGAGAACGAGAGAGAGAGAACGAGAGAGAGAACGAGAGAGAGAGAACGAGAGAGAGAGAGAACGAGAGAGAGAGAACGAGAGAGAGAGAACGAGAGAGAGAGAGAACGAGAGAGAGAGAGAGAACGAGAGAGAGAGAGAACGAGAGAGAGAGAGAGAACGAGAGAGAGAGAGAGAACGAGAGAGAGAGAGAGAACGAGAGAGAGAGAGAGAACGAGAGAGAGAGAGAGAGAGAGAGAGAGAGAGAGAGAACGAGAGAGAGAGAGAGAGAGAGAGAGAACGAGAGAGAGAGAGAGAACGAGAGAGAGAGAGAGAACGAGAGAGAGAGAGAGAGAGAGAGAGAACGAGAGAGAGAACGAGAGAGAGAGAGAGAACGAGAGAGAGAGAGAGACCGAGAGAGAGAGAGAGATCGAGAGAGAACGAGAGAGAGAGAGAGAACGAGAGAGAGAGAGAGAGAGAACGAGAGAGAGAGAGAGAGAGAACGAGAGAGAGAGAGAACGAGAGAGAGAGAGAACGAGAGAGAGAGAGAGAACGAGAGAGAGAGAGAGAACGAGAGAGAGAGAGAGAACGAGAGAGAATGAGAGAGAGAACGAGAGAGAGAACGAGAGAGAGAACGAGAGAGAGAGAGAACGAGAGAGAGAACGAGAGAGAGAACGAGAGAGAGAACGAGAGAGAGAACGAGAGAGAGAACGAGAGAGAGAGAGAACGAGAGAGAGAGAGAACGAGAGAGAGAGAGAACGAGAGAGAGAGAGAACGAGAGAGAGAACGAGAGAGAGAGAGAACGAGAGAGAGAGAGAACGAGAGAGAGAGAGAACGTGAGAGAGAGAGAACGTGAGAGAGAGAGAGAACGTGAGAGAGAGAGAGAACGTGAGAGAGAGAGAGAACGTGAGAGAGAGAGAACGTGAGAGAGAGAGAACGTGAGAGAGAGAGAACGTGAGAGAGAGAGAACGTGAGAGAGAGAGAGAGAGAGAGAGAGAGAGAGAGAGAGAGAGAGAGAGAGAGAGAGAGAGAGAGAGAACGAGGGAGGGAGAGAGAGAGAGAGAGAGAACGAGGGAGGGAGAGAGAGAGAGAGAGAGAGAGAGAGAGAACGAGGGAGGGAGAGAGAGCCTTCAACATAGGAGGGATGTGGGTGGCCTTACTGTTATGTACAAGGCCAATATTGTCAAAGTACCACACTTGGATCCACTTTGAGGACAGCGTGAAACAAGCTTTTATGGCACAAGACAGGCAGAAAGCAGCAACTTCACTCTGGCTGTACCCTTCTCCAGAACTTCACTCCATCTGAGATCCTATATACCCAGGATGACTCGAGTATGGAACACATTCGTACAGAATAATGATGTCAACGAGATAAAGTCAGTTGATCAAATGAAAATGCTGGCCCACAGATGGCTCCAACTTCATCCTGTTCCCTACTTGTATGTCTCATAACAATAAAAATGCTTTCAAATGAGCTGATGTAGGTAACAGCTCTTAGCTTGCCAATAAAGTTAGGAATCCTTAACCTGTAAATAGCTTGTCAATAAAGCTAGGGATCCTTAACCTTGTCAAACCCTGTGTAAAAAAAAAAAAAAAAAAAAAGCGAGAGAGAGAGAGAGAGATAGAGATAGAGATAGAGAGAGATAACGAGAGAGAGAGAACGAGAGAGAGAGAGAACGAGAGAGAGAGAGAGAACGAGAGAGAGAGAGAACGAGAGAGAGAGAGAGAGAGAGAGAACGAGAGAGAGAGAGAGAGAGAGAGAGAGAGAGAGAGAGAGAACGAGAGAGAGAGAGAGAGAGAGAGAACGAGAGAGAGAGAGAGAGAGAGAGAGAACGAGAGAGAGAGAGAACGAGGGAGAGAGAGAACGAGGGAGAGAGAGAACGAGGGAGAGAGAGAACGAGGGAGAGAGAGAACGAGGGAGAGAGAGAACGAGGGAGAGAGAGAACGAGGGAGAGAGAGAACGAGGGAGGGAGAGAACGAGGGAGGGAGAGAACGAGGGAGGGAGAGAACGAGAGAGAGAGAACGAGGGAGGGAGAGAACGAGGGAGGGAGAGAACGAGGGAGGGAGAGAACGAGAGAGAGAGAGAACGAGGGAGGGAGAGAACGAGGGAGGGAGGGAGAGAACGAGGGAGGGAGCGAGAGAGAATGAGAGAGTGAGAGAGAGAATGAGAGAGAGTAGTTCTCAATGGAATGGAATCAGCAAGACATCCTATTGGGGCAAGTGTTCCACAAGGAAGTGTGCTGGGACCATTGTTATGGAATGTCTACTTCAATGACCTTCTTTATCTCATCCCAGAAACCCATGCAAATGACTGTACACTGACATTCACTTATCCAAGAGAAGAAATGCCAGCTGCTCTAAGCTATCTCAATCACCAGCTAAGAGCTATATCCGCTTGGGGAAATAGATGGCAAGTAACATTTGCACCTGAGAAAACACAAAACGATAATGGTCTCTAGGCACCATGATGGTTATGCCGGTGCAGTAGTAAGGATGAATGGGAGGGTGTTGGCACCTGGAGAAGAAGTCGATATCCTTGGGGTGAAATTTGACTCCGAACTGACCATGAAGAACCTTGCTTCTTGGCTGCCTTGTTTGCAAGGCAGCCAAGAAGCTTACAGCACTTCGCCGTATCTCGCATCTGCTTGACAGTAGGGGTTGCAAGATTCTGTATGAGGCACAAGTACGCTCACACCTTGAGTATGCTCCACTTTCTTGGTTTGCCTCCCCTTCCCCCCCCACACATCTATGACTGCTTGACAGAGTAGAGAACAGAGCAAGCAGTCTCATCTCTCACCTGGACCAATCCTGGATGGATCTGTCATTTCAGCAGAGCCTTCAACACAGGAGGGATGTGGGTGGCCTTACTGTTACATACAAGGCCAATATTGTCAAAGTACCACACTTGGATCCACTTCAAGGACAGCGTGAAACAAGCTTTTATGCCACAAGACAGGCAGAAAGCAGCAACTTCACTCTGGCTGTAACCTTCTCCAGAACATCACTCCATCTGAGATCATATATACCCAGGATGACTCGAGTATGGAACACATTCGTACAGCATAATGATGTCAACGAGATAGTCAAATGATCAAATGAAAATGCTGGCCCACAGATGGCTCCAACTTCATCCTGTTCCCTACTTGTATTTCTCATAACAATAAAAATGCTTTCAAATGAGCTGATGTAGGTAACAGCTTTTAGCTTGTCAATACAGTTAGGAATCCTTAACCTGTAAATAGCTTGTCAATAAAGCTAGGGATCCTTAACCTTGTCAAACCCTGTAAAAAAAAAAAAAAAAAAAAAAAAAAAAGAGAGAGAGAGAGAGGGGCGAAGGTGGAAATTTTGCCCACCTACCGCTGGGACACCATGCGTAGGTGAGTCAGTCTCCTGGTGAATGAGCATATGCCCCACACATTCATCCAAACATTTGTTTAAAATTCATTGGTTTTTATGCTTGTTTATTAAGTGCGACTGTGAAATAAGCCACCATGGGCCCAATGGAAGAAGTGTAGCATGGAGGGAGGGAGTGTAGCAGGCATGCAGGGAGTGTAGCAAGGAAACAGGAAGTGTGGGAGTATAGCAGGGAGTGTAACAGGGAAACGGAGTGTGGAAGGGAGTGTAGCAGGGAAACAGGGAGTGTGAAAGGGAGGCAGAGTCCTTAATGGAGGGGGATTCCTTTTCCTAACAATCAGTCCTCCCTATCTTCCATAAGCCAGCAAGAGTCTTCAGTAAAGATATATAATAGTGATTTAAATGTTCACTTATTTATTTTTAGTTCTCATTGTTTGTGTATGTAAAACTTAATTAACCTTAAAAATGTAATTTTTGTTAATATTTTAGGGTGTCTGGAATAATTAATTGTATTTGCATTAATTCTTATGGGAAATATTACTTTGAATTTAGGCCTACCTTTTGGAACAGATTAGGGCCAATATTCAGGGTTCCACTGTAATTTTAACTGACAGAAAACCTTCCTCTGCTTAATTTTCTGCTCTGCTTTTTTAAACTCTCAATTTACTTTCCCCATATATGTATTCCCCTTGATAAGCGACAGTTTCCCTGAAAAAGGATCTTGAGATATTATCACAGGTTCATGTGATTTTTAAGCATCTCTTTATGGTTTAAACTGATTTCTGTTGACATTCATAAGAAAAGCTTATCCAAGGAGAGAGAGGTTTGGGCTTTGGAAATATAATGATCCCATTATGAGCAAAATCTTGGGGTTTATTTTCATTTTGTCATAGGGATAGTTGACTTGATTTTCAACAACGTATCTTTTAAATAATGCTCTAAACTTGTTTATGTTGACATTCATGAACATTTAGTTGTGGGAATCATAATGAGCTTATTTTGAATTCTATGGTTTATTTTCAATTTGAACGGCATGCACCAAGTCAGAAAAAATGGATACACGGCAAGAGGAAATGTGACTGAATTTTGCATTTATTTTTTTTTTTTTTGCCCAAATTTGTTCATTTTTTTTTATATATCATATTGTACACATTTGGTCAGTTCATAGTTTTTGGTAAACATTTGTCAAGAAATGTGGAATCTGCAATGACAAGATCACTTAGAATTTAAAAATATCTTTAAATTTTGCTCTAAACTGGTTTCTATTGACATAAGGAAAACTTAACCATAGGGAAGAGAGGAAGAGATTTGGGCATGGGAAATCAAATAAGTATTTTGAATGAAATCCTGTCACTGTGCTTTAATGTGATTGTCCTTCACAAAATCGCAACAAAAGGGAGACCCAGCCAGAGGAAATTCGACTGAAATTTGTATTTGATTTTTTCTCATATTTTTTAATTATTTTTTTTTTTTGTATGTGATCACAGGGTAAATATTGATGTATTTTGGGAAACATTTGTCAAGAATAAAAAAATAATAGGTATTAGATATAACATATCATTCTGGTCTCCATCTTGGGTTATGACAGGCATGGGCTTATGTGGAAGAATGTGATTTCCTTAACTTATTTTTTTTGCTTTATGAACCTTTTCTCCAGCCTCTATCTAGGTCATTAAGCAAGGAACTACTGTACCAAGAAATTTTTCTTCATGCCTGCAGGTTTATAATTATCTGTCTAAAGTCATGTCCACAAAGTAAGGAACATGATCATTTATTCAGTATTATTTAAGTTCAGTGTATAATCTGAAATGATTGAAGAGTACTTTAAAGCATGAGCAAAGGTTAAGCTAATCAGTTAATACTGAATATCTTTCTTATAGTAGTGCAGACATCTTAATGTGTTTCATCACATGAAGTTGCTCTTTTATAAGTGGGTCAATGCTAGATGTTTTATAAATTTTAAGAAGCTCTCATTTCCAGAAGAGGCCAGTGTTTGTATTTTCAGAAGGACCGGATTTTGCATGCAAGGAATCTTTTACACACTACAGTGGACCTCCAGATAATGTAATTAATCCGTTCCAGATTGAGTGACTTATCCCGAATCTGACTTATTCCGAATTAATTTTCCCCATAAGAAATAATGGAAATCCAATTAATCTGTTCCAGACACCGAAAAGTATTAAACAAAATAATTTTTTTACATGAAATATACATTTCCCTACACAGAAAACAATGAGACATGCTGAGTAAAACATTACTAAAATGACACTTTTTTTTATTGAAGACTTATTGATTGATGAGACAGGAGGAGGAGAGAGGATTGAGGTGTATTATTGTTTGGAAGGGGAATTCCCTTCCATAAAGACTTCAGGTAAAAAGTCCTTTTCCAGGGTTAATTCCCTTCTTTGTTTTTCAGTGCCACTAGGACCAACTTGAGTCACTGGACCCATGTCGCAGAATTATCTGTCCAGAGAACTCTGTTTCTGGCATGTCTTTAAGATTTCCCTAAAATGGGACACAACATTGTCAATGTAGATATTGCCAGCATGGCCTGCAACAGCTCTGTCAGGGTGAAGTTCATCCAAAAATGCTTGCACATTGTACAATTGTCCTTAATTGTTGAAGAAGGCAACTTCCTCTTCCTCTGAAGCAAATTCCTGAGCTGTGGTCTGTTGGTGTTGCACATGAAGGTCTTGCAGCTCTGTAGTGGTTAGCTCTTCATAGTGGTCCTCCACCAACTCTTCCACATCCTCCAAACTCTCATCCAACCCCATGGAATTCCCCAATGCCACAATACTTTCCACAACTGGCATAGGCTCCTCAGGGTCCGCCCCAAACCCTTCAAAATCACTCTTGTACACATTCTGGCCACAATTTTCTCCAAGCAGAGTTCAAAGTCCTGGAAGTCACTCCCTCCTAAGCCTTACCTACAAGGTTTATGCAACTGAGGATACTGAAGTGATCTTTCCAGAACTCTGTTAGGGTCAGTTCAGTGTCTGAGGTCACTTCAAAGCACTTTTGAAATACTACTTTGGTTTACAGTTTTTTGAAATTTGAAATGACCTGCTGGTCCATGGGCTGGAGGAGAGGAGTGGCATTACCAGGCAAAAACTTCACTTTGATAAAACAAAACTCCTGCACCATTCGCTCTTCCAAGTCTGGAGGATGAGCAGGAGCATTGTCCATTACCAGGAGGCGCTTGAGTTCCAATTTATTTTCCAGGAGGTATTTTTTCACACTGGAGCCAAACATGTCATGGAACCACTCAAGGAAAATGTCCCTCGTGACCCATGCTTTACTGTTTGCCCTCCACATCACACACAATTTACTCTTTTGACGACACTGTTTTTCTTCGACTCTCTGGGATTTTGAGTGATACACCAGTAAAGGCTTCACTTTTAAATCCCCACTAGCATTACTACAAAACATGAGAGTTAGCCTGTCTTTCATAGGCTTGTGTTTTGGGAGTGCCTTTTCCTCCTGAGTAATGTAGGTCCTCTGACATTTTCTTCCACTTGTTCGGGTTTTAATTTTTCACCCTCTATGTACCCCTTGAAGTCCTGAACATATTTTTCAGCCGCTTTTTTGTCAGAACTGGCAGCTTCACCATGCATTATCACATTGTGTATGCCACTATGATTGTTAAATCTCTCAAACCAGCCTTTGCTGGCCTTAAATTCACCAATATCTGCGCTAATTCCAGGCATTTTCTTTACGAGGTCATCATGCAGCTGCCTTGACTTTTCATATATACACGTGTAATTGACTGCATAACACTATCTCCTGATAATTGTTTCTCTTTGATCCACACCAACAACAAGGTCTCCACATCTTCGAGGATTTGCAATCTCTGTTTTGTAAGCACATTTGCACCTTTCGCAACAACAACTTCTTTGATTGCCTTTTTCTTGGCCAAGATACTAGCGATGGTTACTGTATGGGGTTTGTTAGACAACCTGGTCAGCTCGGAGACACGCACTCCACTTTCGTATTTTGCGATCATCTCTTTCTTGAATTCTATAGTGTTTCTCACCTTCTTTACCAAAGGGCTGGCACTAGAAGGTTTCTTTGGGCCCATGGTGGCTTATTTAGCAGTTACAAGCACTAAAAACAAAGGAATAATACAAAATGTATCACATGAACGTGTGGGATCATCCTGACTGGCTGGTAAACAGTGGCACACTGGCTGTACAATGGAGTGTCAGGACTGCTCTACTGCTCATGTCGTGCAGACATGTTCGGGACGAATGACTTGTACTGAGTTCAGTGTCGTTCACCAAGCCATTATTTTGACGCAAAAGCGTTAGTTATTCCGATGACATCTTAATCTGGGGGTCCACTGTAATAGGTAATCTTTGGTAAATAATAGGGATGGGACGATATCAAAATTTTTGTTGGTACTGATACTCAAGTTTAGGTTAATACCAGTACAGGTCCACCATCACAAATCCAGCATTAGTGTGCCGGATTGCTGAGTTTTCCGGATTACAGAGTGGTTATGTTAGAATACTCTTAATAAAATTAATCGACTTGCACAAAGTTCATTGAACATCGACAAAAATCGAACATTTCCGCTACTTTGAGCTCAGTTTCAAGGTACTTTTCATTGTGAAATCAATCAAAATCATATCTATTTCTGTAATATATCTTCCATTCTATCAAAGGAGACCAAAGAAAACAAGAATACAACCAATAAAAACATACGAAACTATACCGCTAAGAGGCCGCTAATTGCTGAGAAGTGAACTCCCTTATTTATCGTGCATTTATTTTTCATTTTTGGTGTATGTTAACCCTTTGGGGGTCGCCAGGCCCTCTCAGAGACTTGTTCTCAGGGTCGCCAGAATTTAAAAAAAAAAAAATTATTTTTTCTTATGAAAAGATAATTTTTTTTGATCATAATGACACCAAAACTATGAAATTTGATGGAAAACTTGCGGAATTATGCTCTCGCGAAGTTAGTGGTCTCGACGATGTTTACACATTGGCAATTTTGCCCACTGAGCCCTATTTTCGGCCAATTCCAGTGTACTAGTCGACAAAAATCATAACTTTCTCTAGAACTCCATTTTTTCTACCGAATGAGTTCAAGACGCCACCCATTTACCGATTTCAACTATCCAATACAGTGGTCAGAATTTAGCAATTTTGCCAATTTCACACACATTTCAAAAGATGCCAATTTCCGAATAGGGTTCAAAATAAACAAGAAAGACATTCCTGGCACTAAAATAACAAGTTCTTTGTTCGTTAGTCACATCCCCAGGCCCCTCTTATATTTCTTTGGCTTTCCACTTTGAATTTTTATTCTTACAAAAAATAGAAGAATTACTGTTGTGCAGACTACTGCATTAGTGTAGAAATGGTATAAATAATATCAGCGCATTTGTGAAAGAATATTAGACTCGCCAGTTGACGTCTATTGGACGCTTGGCATGATTTCTTTACTTTTGAACTTGGGTAAAAATCGAACATTTCTGCTACTTTGAGTTCAATTTCAAGGTACTTTTCATAGTAAAATCAGTCAAAATCATCTCAATTTCAAAATCATCTCAATTGAGATGATTTTGACTGATTTTACTACGAAAAGTACCTTGAAATTGAACTCAAAGTAGCATTCTATAAAATGAGACCAAGAAAACTAGAATACAACAATAAATACCATACGAAAATACAGTGCAAAGTCGCTGTTTTAATCCAAGAACACGGTCAGTTTTTTTTTTCTCATTACACACTGTGTGCTGCAGGATTTTTTTTTTATACTGCGCACACTGACCACATAGACCCATTCTTTCATATGTAGGCCCCCCAGCTTTCTCTCACTAGATTTGAGGGCGCTAGAATTTAGGCGTACTAGTACATCAAAATCCCTGGGGTGTAAGCCGTACTAGTATGGCCGAAACCCCCAAAGGGTTAAGAAGCGTCATTTCATCATATGTTGCCCAAGTTTCAATAAGATAACCCAACAAACAACTGAGAAAAAAAAATATTTACCAAAAATCATATATGGCAAGCCCAAGCCAGGTACTGGAAATAAGTCACTTTGACTTTTTTGGGTTATCCTAGGTTCTCTGTACATAAACTATATATGATAATCTATGTAACTGTATTTGTGTATGCCTGAATAAACTTAGTTATTTGCTTGCTTCTATTCTGTCGACTGAGTACAAGAAACTGCTCATTCATCTATTTCAACTACCCAATGAAGTGGTCAGAAATTAGCAATTTGCCAATTTCACACAAATTTCAACAGATGCCAATTTCAAAATAGGGTCCAGAATAAACAATGCAGACATTACTGGCACTAAGATATTTTCTCTGTTCATTAGTCATGGCTTCAGTCACTTTTTATATTACTCTTGCTTACCATTTGGAATTTTTATTCACGCAAAAAATAGAAGATTTACTGTTATGCAGACTACTGCATTATTGTAATAATTGTATAAATAATGTCAACCCATTCTTAACTGCGTATTGGAATTTGGACTGGCAGGCGCACACATATTAGACAGTGATGTCATTTGTTTACTCTTGAACATCGCTAAAGAATAGAACATTTCCGCTACTTTGAGCTCAATTTCAAGGTACCTTTCGTCGTGAAAGCACTCAAAATCACATTTATTTCTGTAATATATCTTCCATTCTATCAAACAAGACCAAAAAACAAGAATTCAAACTTGCAAACCATATGAAAATGTACCGCTGTGGGGCCGCTAATGGCTGAGAAGTGAACTCCGTATTTATGGTCTGATTTCTTTCATCTGTGTATGTTAAGAAGCATCTTTCCGTCATACATTGCTCAAGTTTCATTAAGATAGCCCAACAAACAACTGAGAGAAAAAAATTATAATAATAATAATAATATCTTTATTTACTACGTGTACATGGTATACAGGCCTAGGTGACATCAGTGACATACTACTATATTAGAAAGCCCCTTCTTATGCTAAGCATTTCAGGCAAATTAGGTCAGTGTCCCAGGATAAGACCCACACCAGTCCACTAACACTGATGGGTGAACATGGACAACAGGTGTAAAGAAACACTCCCACTGTTTCTACCTTGGCTGGGAATCGAATATTTACAAAAAATTATATATGGCTAGCCCAAGCTAGGTACTAGAAATAAGCAACTTTGACTCTTTTGGGTTATCCTAGGTTCTCTACACATATGCTGCTACCTTTACCTTTGATATACCTTTGAAAAGTTTCGAGAGTTTATCTACTCTGACCCGGGCCATAGGCCAGGCTTGTCTGTTGCTTGCCTGGTCAACCAGGCTGTAGCTGCTGGAGGCCCACTGCCCCACATATCCATCATAGCCTGGTTGATCTGTCACCTGGTGAAGATACTTGTCCAGTTTCCTCTTGAAGGCTTCTACACTTGTTCCAACTGTTTCTGCTATCTTTGGTAAGATGTTGAATAGTCTGGGACCCTGGATGTTGATACAGTGTTCCCTTATTGTCCCCACCGCACCCCTGCTCCTCACTGGGTTTATTTTACACTTCCTCCCATCTCTCTCACTCCAGTATGTTATGGCAGTGTGCAGATTTGGGACCAGGCCCTCGAGTATTTTCCAGGTATATTTTATGTACCTCTCTTCCTCTGCTCCATTGAATATATGTTCAAGACTTGCAGGCATTCCCAGTAGTTTAGGTGCTTTACAGGCTCAAATTGAGCCATAAACGATCTCTGTATTTGCTCCAGCTCAGATATTTCTCCTGCTTTGAACGGGGCCATCAGCACTGAGCAATATTCTAAGTGAGAGAGCACTAGTGATTTGGAGAGTGTCACCATTGGCATTATTTCCCTTGTTTTGAAAGTTCTCAATACCCACCCCGTCACCTTCCTGGCTGTTGTGATCTTTGTCTTGTTATGGTCTTTAAAAGAAAGGTCCACTGACATAATTATTCATAGGTCTTTTACGTGTTCCTTACGTTCTATTTGGTGACCCTCTTGAGTTTTGTATGTGGTGTTCCTTTTGAGTTCTTCATTCTTTCCATACCTAAGCAGCTGGAGCTCATCACCATTGAACGTCATCTTGTTCTCCACTCCCCACTGGAAAACCCTGTTTGTCTTCCTGTACTTTTTCAGTGTCCTCTACCGTAGTGACTTTCATGCTTATTTTAGTGTCTGCAAATGACGATACAAAAGTGTGCCGGGTGTTTTTGTATATGTCTGCTATGAGGATGAGAAACAGCAGAAGTGCCAGGACAGTGTCTTGGGGCACTGAGCTTTTGACCTTGCTGATGCTGTATCTTGCCCTGTTCACTACAACTGTTTGTGTTCTATGTGTTAGGAAACCGAAAATCCATCTGCCTACCTTCCCCGTAATGCCCATGGCTTCATTTTGTACGCTGTTACTCCATGATCACATTTCTCAAATGTCTTTGCAAAATCTGTGTAAATCACATCTGTTTTGGTAGTCTTCCAGTGCCTCCGTAATTCCGTCATAATGATTCAGCAGCTGTGACAGGCATGATCGTTCTGTTCTAAAACCATGCTGGTTCGGGTTATGTTGGTTGTGCTGCTCCATGAAATTTGTAATCTGCCATCTCATCACTCTTTCGAAGATTTTTATGATGTGCAAGGTTAGAGGGCTACTGGTCTGTAATTTTTAGCTAGTGCTCTACTACCTCCCTTATGCAAAGGAGCTATGTCTGCATTCTTTAAGGCTCTGGTATTTCACCTAGATCTAAGCTCTTTCTCCAGAGAATACTGAGGGCTCGTGCTAGTGGTACTTTGCTATGTGTGATAATCAATGTAGAGAAAATAGCTTTTCTGTTTGTTTTATGGTGCAGTACGAGTGTATATCACAGTTAGCCCTGTGCTATACTCTGTTTTCTCTAATATAAGCCCCAAGACAAGGATGAGAGAATGGTACTTGTATCCCATATCCTCTTCATATCTCCATCAAACTGCTCAGTATTATGCCAAATATTATTTATTCTGGAATATTTAACATGTTTTTATGATATTTATATTGTTTATTATGTCACATTAGATCAGTTGTGATAGGCAAATAAGCCGTAGTGTTGATATTAGCGTAATAATAAAGCATATTCCCCTGCATCATGAGACTGAGCTCATGGCAACTGACAGTGGCTTCAAAGCCACCTTATCTTTAATGGACAATATATTACTGTGTAGGTGGTTTACACAATGAGAAGCATTTCTTTTATTCGTTGGAGCCATGGCTGTGGGTAAAAGTAAGCAGGTTTTAACAATAAATGGAGAAAAAGAAATTGGAATGACTTATGCAGCAAGTAGCACCACCAAACAGTACCAGCAAGTTGGTGTGGCAACCCTGGAAATTTGAAATTATGCTAGCTGAAATTAGTGCTGAATAACTGATGGAACAGGATGTCTGATTGCCGGATTTATGATGGCGGACCTGTACCAACAATATTAGCCCATACTTGCCAATACTAATATTGTTACTAAATTTTAGGCACATATCACTGCCATCAAAATTAGCCGATACCACTGGTACTTTGTCACATCCTAGTAAATAGCTTGCAACACAAGCTAGACATGAAATCTTTTGACGTGGGAGGAGGGGACTCGTACTAGTATTTTCCTTAACCCTTTGACTGTCGCAAGCCCTTTTCTGAAATTGTCATTCTATGTTGAAAAATTTTTGAAAAAAAAAGAAGGAAAAAAATTCTTATGAAATGATAGAGAATCTTTTCCTAATGGTAATGATACCAAAAGTACGAAATTTGATCGAGAGCTTATGGGATTACACACCCGCGAAATTAGCGATCTCGGCGATATACAGTGGACCTTTGAGTTTCGGCAGCCTCGACTTTCGTGAAATTTGACCTTCGGCAAGTTTTTTTATTTTTGGAAAAAAATTTTGGCCTCGAGTTTTGTGAAAAAACTCGTGTTTTGGCGACCGTCCGGTAACCGTCCGCCCGTCACCGCACACAAAGCCGGTCTCCCATGCCATTCACGCTCAGTGTGCCATTGTTTACCAACACGTGACCATCACCCCGCGGGTTCATACGTAATAATCCATTGTTTTTGTGATTACAACTGCTAAATAAGTCACCATGAGCCCAAGGAAAGCTAGTGCAATCCCTTTGGTAAAGAAAGTGAGGAACACGATCGAATTCAAGAAGGAAATCGTTGAAAAATATGAGAGTGGAGTGCGTGTTACAGAGCTTGCCGGGATGTATGGCAAGCCCCATTCAACCATCACTTTGATCATGGCGAAAAGAAAGGAAATAAAGTGTGCTGTTGTTGCAAAAGGGGTGGATATGTTGACAAAAAGGAGATCACAGATCCTCAAGGAAGTGGAGAGGTTATTGTTGGTGTGGATTACCGAAAAACAGTTAGCAGGCGATAGTGTTACGGAGTCGATAATATGTGAAAAGGCAAGGCAGTTGCATGACGATCTCGTAAAGAACATGCCTGCAACAAGTGGTGATGCTTGTGATTTTAAGGCCAGCAAAGGTTGGTTTGAGAGATTTAAGAAGCGTAGTGGCATTCACAGTGTGATAAGGCTTGGTGAGGCTGCCAGTTCTGACAAAAAAGCTGAGAAGTTTGTACAGGAGTTTAAGGAGTGCGTAGACACTGCAGAATTCAAACCCCAGCAAGTGTTTAACCCTTTGACTATTTCAGGCCCCTTTCTGAAACTGTCATTCTATGTCGCCAAATATTCGAAAAAAAAATTATTTTTTCTTATGAAATGATAGAGAATCTTTTCCCGAGGGTAATGACACCAAAAGTTTGTAATTTGGTCGAAAACTCATGGAATTACGCTACCGTGAAGTTAACGGAATTGGCGACATATGTGTATCGGCGATTTCGCCGACTTTGAGCCCTCTTTTCAGCCAATTTCGTTGTTCCAGTTGACCAAACTCATAGCTATTTCTTTAGAACTACATTTTATGTATCAGCTGAGTACAAAAAACCGCCCATTTACCAATTTGAACTACCCAATATAGTGGTCAGAAATTGGCAATTTGGCCAATTTCACGCAAATTAAAAAAGATGCCAATTTCAAAATAGGGTCCAGAATAAACAAGGTAGACATTCTTGGCACTAAAATAGCATATCCTCTGTTCATTAGTTACATCTCTAGGCCCCTCTTATATTATTATTGCTCTCTATTTTGATTTTTTATTCTTACAAAAAAATACAAAATTTACTGTTATGCAGACTACTGCATTATTGTAAAAATGGTATAAATAATATCAGTGCACTAGTGAAAGAATATTAGACTCCCCGGTTGACGCGTATTGGACGTGTGGTGTGATTTGTTTACTCCTGAACATTGGTAAAAATCGAACATTTCCGCTAATTTGAGCTCAGTTTCAAGGTCGTTTTCATTGTCAAAGTAATGAAAATCATCTCTATTTCTGTAATATGTTTTCCATTTTATCACCTAAGACCATGAAAACGCGAATACAATGATAAATACTATATGAAAATACACCTCAAATTCGGCGTTTTATTCCAAAAAAACGATCAGTTTTTTTTTCTCATTACGCAATGTGTGCTGCAGGATTTTTTTTGTGGTGCACACTGACCACACAGACCCATTCTCTCACATGTGGGCCTACCAGCTTTCTCCCGCTTGATTTGAAGCCGCTAGAATTATTGAGTATATATACATCAGAAACATTGGCTCGTAAGACGTATTTATATGTCGAAAACAGTCAAAGGGTTAATTGTGACGAAACAGGCCTCTTCTGGAAGAAAATGCCGAAGAGGACCTACATCACGCAGGAGGAAGCGGCACTCCCAGGACACAAGCCTATGAAAGACAGGCTTACTCTCATGTTTTGTAGTAATGCTAGTGGGGATTTTAAAGTGAAGCCTTTACTGGTGTATCACTCTGAAAATCCCAGTGTGTTCAAGAAATACAGTGCCGCCAAGAGTAATTTGTGTGTGATGTGGAAGGCTTAATAGTAAGGCATGGGTCACAAGGGGAATTTTCCTAGACAGTGTGAAGAAATACCTCCTGGAAAATAAATTGCCACTCAAGTGCCTCCTGGTAATGGACAATGCTCCTGCTCATCCTCCAGACTTGGAAGAGCAAGTAGTGGAGGAGTTTAGTTTCATCACGGTGAAGTTGTTGCCTCCTAAGACCACTCCTCTCCTCCAGCCCATGAACCAGCAGGTCATTTCAAACTTCAAAAAACTCTACACCAAAGCAGTGTTTCAAAAGTGCTTTGAAGTGACCTCAGACACTGAATTGACCCTAAGAGAGTTCTGGAAAGATCACTTTAATATCCTCCATTGCATAAACCTTACAGGTAAGTCTTGGGAGGGAGTGAGTTCCAGGACTTCGAACTCTGCTTGGAGAAATTTGTGACCAGATTGTGTACAAGATAGGGATTTTGAAGGGTTTGTGGCTGACGCTAAGGAACCTGTGCCAGTTGTGGAAACTATTGTGGCATTGGGGATGTCCCTGGGGTTGGAGGCGAGTGATGAGGATGTGGAAGAGTTGGTGGAGGACCACAGGGAAGAGCTAACCACTGAAGAGCTGCAAGAGCTTCATCTGCAACAGATCACAGCTCAGGAAACTGCTGCAGAGGAGGAGGAAGAGAGATGGAGGAAGGTGCCTTCTTCAAAGATTAAGGACATTTGTGGAAAGTGGACTGAAGTGCAAATATTTATGGATGAACTTCACCCTAACAAAGCTGTTGCAGGCTGTATTGGCAACATGTACAATGACAGTATTGTGTCTCACTTCAGACAAATCTTAAAGAAACGCCAGAAACAGACACCTCTGGACAGATATTTTGTGCGACGGGGGTCCAGTGACTCAAGCTGGTCCCAGTGGCATTGAAAGAAGAAGGGAAGTAACCCCAGATATGGACTTCATACCTGAAATCCTAATGGAAGGAGATTCTCCTTCCAAAAAATAGTGTGCACCTTCCTCCTATCCCCTCCTCCCGTCTTCCATCCATGCAGAAGTCTTCAGTAAAGGTAAGTGTAATGTTGTTATTATTTTTTTAAATGTATGTATTTGATTTTTGATTTGTTTTCATTATGTAAATCTTTATTTAATTTGAAAAAAAAAAATTATTTTAATATTTTTGGGTGTCTGGAACGGATTAATTTTATTTCCATTATTTCTTATGGGGAAAATGGTTTCGAGTTTCGTGAATTTCAACCTTCGGCGGGCTCTCTGGAACGGATTAATCACGAAACTCGGGGGTCCACTGTATACGCATCGGCGATTTCGCTGACTTCGAGCCCTATTTTTGGCCAGTGCCATTGTTCCAGTCAAACAAACTCAGCTGTTTCTTTAGAACTCCATTTTTTCTATCAATTGAGTACAAGAAATCGCTCATTTACTGATTCCAACTATTCAATAAAGTGGTCAGAAATTGGCAATTTGGTCAATTTCATGCAAATTAAAAAAGATGCCAATTTCAAAATAGGGTCCAGAATAAAGAATGCAGACATTCTTGGCACTAAAATAACATATCCTCTGTTCATTAGTCACGTCTCTAGGCTCCTCTTACATTACTCTTGCTTTCTATTTTGATTTTTTTATTCACACAAAAAATAGAAGGTTTACTGTTATGTAGACTACTGCATTATTGTAAAAATGGTATTAATAAAATCAGTGCACTAGTGAAAGAATATTAGACTCTACAGTCGACGTGTATTGGACGTGTGGTGTGATTTGCTTACTCTTGAATATTGATAAAAATCGAACATTTCCTCTAATTTGAGCTCAATTTCAAGGTCGTTTTCATCGTGAAACTAATGAAAATCATCTTTGTTTCTGTAACATGTTTTCCATT
This sequence comes from Cherax quadricarinatus, assembly GCF_038502225.1. NCBI lineage: Eukaryota > Metazoa > Arthropoda > Malacostraca > Decapoda > Parastacidae > Cherax > Cherax quadricarinatus. Next base: position 13,268,047 of record NC_091299.1, on the reverse strand, counting down.
CTATCAAATGAGACCAAGAAAACGAGAATACAACCATAAATACTATAGGAAAATACACCTCGAAGTCGGTGTTTTAATCCAAAAACACGGTCGGAGTTTTTTTTTTTTTTCTCATGTACTGCGTGCTGCAGGATTTTTTTTATACAGTGCACACTGACCCCAGACATCCATTTTCTCACATGTGGGCCTACCAGCTTTCTCCTGCTTGATTTGAAGCTGCTAAAATTATTGAGTACAGTTGACCGTTATTTAACACGGTAGTTACGTTCCTGAAAACACTGTGTTAGGTAAAACCGTGTTAGATGACCTGAAGAACATACGGGAAAAATAGGGTTACGTTTCTGAGAGCCCCAAAAAAGCCCAACAACTTTTTTTTAGGCCTCCATATCTTACAAAAACGAAAGTATGTAATTGTAATTCATTGTTGTGATGTATTATGTTGTTTTTACTGCTTAAGACTACAAATGTAACAGAAATAAAAATATTTCTTGCCTTAAATTGTGGGTGCTGGTGTTTGTGTATGATTGTGAAGAGAGTGGAGAGTTATGCTGTGGCCCTACTGGGCTGAGGTGGATGGTAGAGGTTCTAGTATTGAAGTTGATGGTTGTACTGGAGTGTCTGTCATTCAGTCGATCAAGTCATTCAGTAAGTCAGTCAAGTCATTTGGTAAGTCAGTCACTCAGTCATTCAGTAAGCAGTAAGTCAGTCAGTTACACAAACTTACGTTTACCTTCTTTTATGTGTACAAAGTAACACTTCATTATGGCCACAGGATGTCTTGTCTAATATCTTTGTTTCCTTTGTTAATTCTAAGACTTAAATATTTACACCTTTTCTTGCCACTTTCAGCAACACTGGTATGCTTACTGGGTGTCACGATTCCTTGGTAGATGCAAGATATAGCAATTAAAAGATAAAAACACAATTCACAATCACAAGCTTGTAGCAGAGAAGTTGGACTGGACACTTATGAAGTAGAATGCTGGGATGGTGGGGAAGTGTTGGGGGGTGGCTGGGGATGGCGGCAGGTCTCCCCCGCTGAACCACAACAAGGTGGCCCTGTTGAGGAAATGGGAAGTTTTTTTCCCTTCCCGCAAACTGAACCGTGTTAAATTCATCATACAAAGTGTTACATAAAATTGTGTCGCAATTCTTAAATCGTGCTATACTCAAATCGTGCCAAATAAACTCGTGCTAAATAACGGTCTACTGTATAGTATATACGTCCCTTTAACTGTTTTGGCCGTATATATACGTCGTAAGACGTAAATATACAGCCGAAACAGTCAAAGGGTTAAACAGTGGACTGTTGATTAACCCTTTCAGGGTTTCGGACATACTAGTACAGCTTACGCACCAGGGTTTTTGACGTACTAGTACGCCTAAATTCTAGCGCTCTCAAATCTAGTGAGAGAAAGCTGGTAGGCCTACATATGAAAGAATGGGTCTGTGGTCAGTGTGCGCAGTATAAAAAAAATCCTGCAGCACACAGTGCGTAATGAGAGGAAAAAAAAAACTTTGACCGTGTTTTTGGATTAAAACAGCAACTTTGCACTGTATTTTTGTATGGTATTTATTGTTGTATTCTAGTTTTCCTGGTCTCATTTTATAGAATGGAAGACATATTACAGAAATCGAGATGATTTTGACTTCTTACAATGAAAAGTACCTTGAAATTGAGCTCAAAGTAGCAGAAATGTTCGATTTTTGCCAAAGTTCAAAAGTAAACAAATCATGCTAAGCATCCAATACACGTCAACTGATGAGTCTAATATTCTTTCACAAGTGCGCTGATATTATTTATACCATTTCTACACTAATGCAGTAGTCTGCATAACAATAAATCTTCTATATTTTGTGAGAATAAAAACTCAAAGTGGAAAGCAAATATTGGAAATGAAAAACTAAGTATAAATTGCATAATATTGAAAACATGAGTCATGATCATGCGACTTAAGGTTTTCTACTGTATTCCCAGTAGTTAAAATATTTTATTGACAATGTGGGCAGTAAACACGTAGTTACTCACATGGTGTCCTCTAATCAAATAATATATCAAAGCATTTAGTTTGCTACAGTAATGGAACATAAGTTGCAGTTTTTAAAGATGTGTTGTCTGGGAGTTTGAGCCAGGCTCAAAATAGATTCAAGATTCAATATTATGAAAAGATGTTTCATGCTATGATTGTCAAAGCATGTGTTATGAGTAAAGTAGTCAGCATTTTAGAAGTCTTAGGGTAAGTACACGAGGAAAAGTTTTACCAGGGTTATGAAGGAAACTAGAAAGGCATGCTCACTTAAAGTAGCAGAATGACTTTTCTCCTTTAGCTTATCTCACATTACATCCGTCTCCCCCACCATTGAGGCGAGCTCTTAGGAATGGGGGGCTAGAAATGAATGTTGGATGAACACAGTCTTCATATTAGATCAAAAGTGTACAGTCTTTTTAGATTATGCTGGCATTTGAGTTCAGCTTTTCATTTTTTTTCTGTATTTAACCCTTTGACTGTTTCGGCCGTATGTATACGTTTTTCGAGCCAGTGTTTCGGATGTATATATACATACTCAGTTCTAGCGGCTTCAAATCAAGCAGGAGAAAGCTGGTAGGCCCATATATGAGAGAATGGGTCTGTATGGTCAGTGTGCACTGTATAAAAAAAATCCTGCAGCACGCAGTGCATAATGAGAGAAAAAAAAATTTGAGGAAAAAAAAATTCGACCGTGTTTTTGGATTAAAACGACTTTGAGGTGTATTTTCCTATAGTATTTATGGTAGTATTCTCCTTTTCTTGGTATCATTTGATAGAATGGAAAACATATTACAGAAATAGAGATGATTTTGATTAGTTTCACGATGCAAACAACCTTGAAATTGAGCTCAAAGTAGCAGAAATGTTCGATTTTTAACAATATTCAAAAGTAAGCAAATCCCACTATACACGTTCAATACACGTCAACTGGGGAGTCTAATATTCTTTCACTAGTGCACTGATACTATTTATACCATTTTTACAATAATGCAGAAGTCAGCATAACAGTAAATCTTCTATTTTTTGTGTGAATAAAAAATCAAAATAGAAAACATGAGTAATATAAGAGGGGTCTGGAGACGTGACTAATGAACGGAGGATATTGTATTTTAGTGCGAAGAATGTCTGCATTGTTTATTCTGGACCCTATTTTGAAATTGGCATCTTTTTTAATTTGCGTGAAGTTGGCCAAATTGCCAATTTCTGACCACTTTATTGGGTAGTTAACCCGTAAACGGTCCAAATGTATATATACGTTTTACTGCTAGTGCCCCAAACGTATATACATGTTTTATTTTTCCTGCCTTCAAATTTGGCACGATTGGCCTGAGATGTCTTGTCAGCATAGAATGGGTCCGAACACTTAGTGTGCGCTGTATTAAAAAAATCTGGGACCACTTAGTACCTTGTGGGAACACCAGTTCAAATGAGCGCCAGCTAGAGCAAACAGCGCAGCAAACACCTGGGATTCACTGATGTCATGTAGTATTAACACTCCCATTTTAAGAGGAAAGTGATTTTGACCCTGAGTTTAGTGGCTTTGAGGTGGAGGTGGCCACAAGTGGTTGAGGAAATATCAAAAAACCTTAATAATAACCCATGTGCAATATTTGTGCAACACCCTTTCAGAATGTCTTGTAATCTATGTCCTAAGTCAGGAGAAACAATTCTGGCTGGCTGGCAGGGTGGCTGGCTGGCAGGGAGGCTGGCTGGCAGGGTAGCTGGTTGGCAGGCTGGCTGGCTGGCTGGCTAGCTAGCTAGCTGCATGATGGCCAGCTGTATGGTGGCCAGCTGTGTAGCTGGCCGGCTGCTGGCGGCCTGGCTCTGTTTGTCTGTCTGCATCTGTCTATCTGTCTCTATCTCTGTCTTTGTCTATCTTTGTCTCTATCTATCTGTTTCTGTCTATCTGTCTGTCTCTCTCTTTCTATCTGTCTGTCTATCTCTGTCTTACAGGTACACATAAATACACGTATACAGTGGACCCCCGCATAACGATATTAATCCGTTCCTGAGAGCTCATTGTTATGCGAAATTATCGTTATGCGAATGAATTTTCCCCATAAGAAATAATGGAAATCAAATTAATCCGTACAAGACACCCAAAAGTATGAAAAAAAAATTTTACCACATGAAATATACATTTTCCTACACACAAAGAGAAGGATACATGCACAATAGTAGAGTAGTACATGCACAATATATATTGTGCATGTACTACTCTACTAAATGAAGAATAAATGACACCTTTATTGAAGATGCAGCAATGACTGATGAGACACTGTATCCTGGGAGTGCCTTTTCCTTCTGAGTACTGTAGGTCCTGTTTGGCATTTTCTTCCAGAACAGGCCTTATCACACTGTGTATGCCACTACGATTCTTAAATCTCTCAAACCAACCTTTGCTGGCTTTAAATTCACCAATATGAGCACTAATTCCAGGCATTTTCCCCTGTTCACCTGGGTGTTAGTCGACTGGTGTGGGTTGCATCCTGGGAGACAAGATTAAGGACCCCAATGGAAATAAGTTAGACAGTCTTTGATGACACTGACTTTTTTGGGTTATCCTGGGTGGCTAACCCTCTGGGGTTAATTGTTTCTTGGTATTCTCAATAAGCCACACCAACAACGGTGCTACAGCAGCAGCAGCTGACAGTGCTACAGCAGCAGCAGCAGCTGACAGTGCTACAGCAGCAGCTGACAGTGCTACAGCAGCAGCTGACAGTGCTACAGCAGCAGCAGACGGTGCTACAGCAGCAGCAGACGGTGCTACAGCAGCAGCAGATGGTACTACAGCAGCAGCAGCAGCAGCTGACGGTGCTACAGCAGCAGCAGCAGCAGCAGCAGCAGCAGCAGCTGACAGTGCAGCAGCAGCAGCAGCTGACAGTGCAGCAGCAGCAGCTGACAGTGCTGCAGCAGCAGCTGACGGTGGTACAGCAGCAGCAGCAGCTGATGGTGGTACAGCAGCAGCAGCAGCAGCTGATGGTGCTACAGCAGCAGCAGCAGCAGCTGATGGTGCTACAGCAGCAGCAGCTGACAGTGCTACAGCAGCAGCAGCAGCAGCAGCAGTTGACCATGGTACCACAGTATTTCGATAATATTTCTCACCCTTTTTACCACAGGGTTGGCACTAGAAGCTTTCTTGGGGCCCATGGTCACTTATTTTACAGATAAAACCACCAAAAACACTGTAATAATACGAAATGTTCCGATTGTATGCTTGGATGTTACTGCGGAGGCTGGCTGGTAAACAATGCCTCCGTCGGAACATGTGAGGCTGGCTCAGGCCGCACATTAGACGCGTCTCGGACGAATAGCGTTGAGCGGGTTTTTTAGCGGTATGCGAGGCAAAATCTTAGCGATAAAATGTATCGGCATGCGGATTTAACGTTATGTGATGCCAACGGTATGCGGGGGTCAACTGTACATAGTGTAAATTACCTAGGATAACCCAAAAAATCCAAACAAAGTGCTATACTCTGCTTGAAGATGCGAGTAAAGGTGATGACAGTCTTGTGGCTCTCTCTGAAACAGAGAGAGAGACAGATAGACAGATAGACAGGGAGCTTGACAGACAGACATGTTTGTGTACCAGTGAAACAAAGGAGGGCGATGCTCATCAAATGTCACCTCTCTTCTTTTCTTATCTGCTGCACCCTCCCCTACCCTCCTGTATGCTCATCAAACGTCAGCTCTTATCAGATGTTATCTTATCATGTCACTGTCAGGGGTGGACTTTGTTTTTCATGCTTCAAGGGAACTTATTATTTTATTATTATTACATCTCCCCCCTCTCTTCCTCTTCCTCTTTCTCTTTCTCTTTCTCTTCCTCCTCCTCCTTCGTCTCATTATTATTAGTATGTACTTCCACATATCCAAAACATTGCTGGGACATATAAATACTTTATATATATTCCAAGACAATAGTAAATGGCTAAGGCAGGTGTAAATGTCCACCTGTCAGTGTGTTTGGGACAATGTGAGTACAATTTCAGTACCTAATACTAGTGTTAGAACAAAGATTGGTTATGAAATGACAAGAACTACTATAAATTGTAATTATCAGAACATGAAAATTATATAAAATATGAAAAATAGAAAAAAAGGTATATCGGCAACACTTTCGCAAGCTGCAGCGTTCCATGTTGCCGTCAGGTGATTCCCAAGTGCCAACTTTGCGGCCTCATATCTCGGTAAGTACTGACTCAAAAAAATTTTTTTTTTACCCTGTAACACTTAGAATTTTTTTTTTTTTTTTTTTTTTTTCCAAAATATTCGGGGCACTGGGGTAGTGAATGTATACATACGTTTGACCGTTTACGGGTTAAAATCGGTAAATGGGCGGTTTCTTGTACTCAATTGATAGAAAAAATGGAGTTCTAAAGAAGTAGCTATGAGTTTGGTTGACTGGAACAATGACATTGTCCGAAAATAGTGCTCAGTCGGCGAAATCGCCGATGCGTACATATCGCCAAGATTGCTAACTTCGCAGAGCGTAATTCCGTAAATTTTCTATCAGATTTCGTACTTCTGGTGTCATTATCATCGGGAAAAGGTTCTCTATCATTTCATAAGAAAAAAGTAATTTTTTTTTTTTTCCAAAATTTTTTCGACACCAGGAGACACCTCAGGATTTGGGGTTGCGACAGTCAAAAGGTTCAAGGGTTAATTTGTTATAATTTTATTACTGGGAAATATAAGGTATGTGATATGTAAATATTAAGATGTGTGTGTTTTCACACCATGAATTGTTGTTTTTCGAGTATCATGCTCTTTCTGGTGTTTAGCAAGGCTTATTCTGTGATCAATTTTTGCAGCACTTCTTTCTATCAGATTTTTTTTTTTTTTTTTTTTTTTTTTTTTAGGGGAACATGTTTTTTTTTTTTTTTCAAAATTTCACTTACTGCACTTGCTCTTTTAACACCTTGTATGCAACTACTGTATATTATTGAATTGCAGGATTTGTAAACACAGCTTTACTCTCTGCATTCAATGTTATTCTTACATTTTTTATGCTGCTATTTTCTTAATCACAGTCACCAGCATGAAGAAAAAGTGTAGAATTGAATGCCCAATCAGACTTGACTGTGTTGCTGCAGTGAATGAAAGACTTAGCAAGGCATATGTTTGAACCACCGCTTGTCACTTGTAAACAGAGAGACTGGTCCAGTGAGGGTACATAGGCTTCATTAGTCCTGGGTGTTAGAAGCAGTTTTAATTAAATGGTGTGCCACAACAATGAGGGATGATGGTATGGTTAACTGGGTATGGGTTGGAGTAATTTTTAAGATTAATCTATTTCTTTGGTTGAAGTGATACTGTTCCAAATAAATGAGGTGAGTGTTTTATTATTTTTATTTTTAAATATAATTTTTTACATTTTTATTATTATTTATTATTATTTTAATATTGTAGTTATTCCCTGCTTAATGGTCAGGATTAATTTCCGAGAAAGTGGATGGACAGCAAAAATTAACACTGTAATCTATTTTCCCATAGACACCACATTATAATTATAGATGCATTCCAGTACAATAATTTCTAGTATACTTCTCCCTTTTAAGTGTTGTATGTGTGTGAAATTGGCACCATAGTCTGTATTGGTAAATGATACTGTACAGTACAATAATGACAGTTCATGACAGTGCACTGTTATGAACCATACTGCATTGAAGCCTGAAGTCTTTACAAGCTTGCATAAATGTCAGGTCTTGCTTGTCTTTCCACAGGTTTTGTATGTGTATCATAATTTCACGATGAACCAGCAGGAACAGATTTGCAAAATTTGATATCCTGAGATGACATATCACTGTAATATTGTACAGTATGTCAAAAATGAATGAAAAGTTGTAATTGTAAAAACAATTTCTTGTAAATTAGGTGCAAATAAGTAAAGTTGCTTGGGTTAGCAGTCTGGGTCAGAGGTAGGCGCAGCCGCCATGCTAGTGAAGACTTGTATAATTCATGTTCCCACTGGCAGTTCTCTTTTCTGCCTCATTTTTGAATGATTGTTTGGTTTTTGAAAAAGAAAAAAAAAAGCTATACAGCTATTTTGATATAAAGATGATTTTAGGTCAGTTATTTCCTTCATAGTGGTGATACACTTCACAGGAGAAACTCCTGGTTTATGAATATTTATACTTAAGAACAATGTTCATAACCTAACATTTGAAAAATAGTTCTACAAATGTAGTTGCAAACATTTGACTATAGAATTCCTCTGTACTATTTTCTAAAGGAAAATGGGTTCCAAGTTACAAACTTGTTTTTAAGATATTCGCAGGAACAAAACTCATTAGTTGGAGATCCCCTGTATTATGTTGGACCATATATGTACTTGTGTCCTACATCAGTATGCAGTAAGATGTTTTCCTGTCTCTTGCCATATTCCTTCAAAAAGATATTCTCTAGATTGTTTGCAAAATCGCTGTAAATAATGATAATGTAATGGACATCTCATTTGGAAGCTGAATAAAAAGGCAACAAAAGTTGGTTACATCATAAAGTACAGTGGACCCCCGCTTAACGATCACCTCCCAATGCGACCAATTATGTAAGTGTATTTATGTAAGTGCGTTTGTACGTGTATGTTTGGGGGTCTGAAATGGACTAATCTACTTCACAATATTCCTTAAGGGAACAAATTCGGTCAGTACTGGCACCTGAACATACTTCTGGAATGAAAAAATATCGTTAACCGGGGGTCCACTGTATTAGGCTGTAGGCCAGGGTTCTCCAACCTTCACATTATGGGTGCCACATCGTATATTTTACACATTTTTTGCGGGCTAAAGAAAAAATTAGTCTTATAAATAAATATAAATGAATGAATAAAATTCAAATGAATGAATAAATGACTGAAATGAGGGTTTATTAGTCTTAGTATTTATAAGTATTTGAAGTTGTTGCATGTGGCTCATGGACCGCAGTTTGTCGACCCATCCTGTGTGCCATCAGTAAATAGTTCTGAATTGGCAGTTTTTGTTTGGGATGGTATATGGCCCTTAAAAAAAAAAGGCAAATTTATTTGTAAATATGCTTAATGATTTTTAAATATGCTTAATGATTTTTCAAAACTACTTTATGTATATTTTCTTAGAAGTGCCAATATTAATGCAATTAATGATATTTATAGATATGTGACTGCATCAGTGGGCAGTCAGCTGGTAGCTCAAATTCTTAAGACTAACCATCCTTAGAATTTGTCTGGAAATAGCTTGTATAGATTTTACACATCTCTCTTTTTTTTTTTTTTTTTTTTTTTTTTGGCTAATTTTTCCTGTGAAAATCAATGTTAACACGATCACAACAATATTTTAGGAAATATGGGCATTGTCCTTTCTTAGGGTCGGTTTGCATTGCTTCACTTTCATTTGCCAGGTTTACAAAGTGAAATGGGTGGACTCACTGGCACTCCAAATCCAGTAACTTGCACCACCTTGGCAGGTGAGCCTGGCCTCTGCAGGTGCTCATTTGTTCCCCTTGAATGGCATGGATCCAATTATCTGGTGCGAGAGGCCTCTTAACCCTTTCACTGTCGGTCCTGTAATATTACAGCTTGCAAGCCAGTGTCGGTCGCATAATACTACACCAAAATTCTAGCAGCTTCCAATCTTGCGGGAGAAAGCTGGTAGGCCTACATGTACTTTAAGAGAATGGGTCTGAGTGGTTAGTGTGTGCAGTATAAAAAAAATCCTACAGCATACAGTACAAAATGAGGAAAAAAAAAAACTCCAATGGTGTTTTTGGCTTAACCCTTTCACTGTCGGTCCCATGATATTACGGCTTGCAAGCCATTGTCGGTCCCGTAATATTAGGCCAAAATTCTAGTGGCTTCAGATCTTGAGGAAGAAAGCTGGTTGGCCTACTTATGAGAGAATTGGTCTTGAGTGGTCAATGTGCACAGTATAAAAAAAATCTTGCAGCACACAGTGCATAATGAGAAAAAAAAAATCCAACTGTGTTTTTGATTTAAAACACTGATTTTGCTGTGTATATTTGTATGGTATTTATGGTTGTATTCTCGTTTTCTTCGTCTCATTTGATAGAATGGAAGATATATGACAGAAATAGAAATGATTTCGAGTAGTTTATAGACTACAAGTACAGTGGTCCCTCAATAATCGTCCGGCCTGAAAGTCGTCCATTTCGGAAATAATCCTGTTTTTTCGTCAAAATATTGGCTCGCAAATGGTCCGGTAACTCGCTAATAGTCCTAATAGTCCTTCGTCCCGGACACATACTCACGCTCTGAGCCGCCTCGGCCTTTCCTTCCCAGCCAGTGTGCCATTGTTTACCAGTGAGTGACGGTCCCCTCACATGCTCCTATGAAATATTTCATAATATTCCATGGATTTTAGTGCTTGCAAGTGCTAAATAAGCTATCATGGCTCCAAATAAAGCTTCTAGTGCCAGCCCTTTGGTAAAGAATGTGAGAAACACATAATTTATGAAAAAGTTTGTAGAAAAATGCAAAGATGGTGGTGGTAGAGTGGAAGCAGTTGTGTTAGTGGTTGATGAACATAAGAAAGGAGGATCACTGCAGCAGGTCTGTTGGCCCATGCTCGGCAGATCCTTTACAATTCATCCCACTAACGAAACATTTTCCCAACCCAGTCCTCAATGCTACCCAAAAAATAAGCTCTGATAACTCTATCCACTCATTTGCAAGTCCCAAATGAGTGGATAGAGTTATCAGAGCTTATTTCCTGGGTAGCATTGAGAACTGGGTTGGGAAAATGTTTCGTTAGTGGGATGAATTGTAAAGGACCTGCCAAGCATGGGCCAACAGGCCTGTTGCAGTGATCCTCCTTTCTTATGTTCATCAACCACTAACACAACTGCTTCCACTCTACCACCACCAGCTTTGTATTTTTCTACAAACTTTTTCATAAATTGTGTTTCTCACATTCTTTACCAAAGGGCTGGCACTAGAAGCTTTCTTTGGTGGTAGAAGGTAGTAGTGATGGTGGTAGAAGGTAGTAGTGATGGTGGTAGAAGGTAGTAGTGATGGTGGTAGAAGGTAGTAGTGATGGTGGTAAGAGTTGTAATAGTGGTAGAAGGTCGTAGTGATGGTGGTAGTGGGTTCCTTCTTTAGTGGTTCAGCGATTCTACCAACTCCTCCAATGTTGTTGGAGTTATATAGGGCTACAAAAACCACCGCCGACTCAGCTGCTGTTTCACCACCATTATGGACGGCTTACACTCAGTGGCCCTTATATACCCAACAACAACACAACACCTCTCGTGACATACGTAATGACTTATTTTATTCATTCTAGAGTATATTCCATGTTTCTATGTTATTAATATTGTTTATTATGTCATATTAGTTGAATTGTGATAGATAAATAAGCCATAGAGTTGATATTAGTGTCATATTCTCCAACAATAAACTTGCCATCCCTCCCTCACACAAACAAATAGCCAACAAGAACATAACAATGGAAGAACACTGCAGGTCTACTGGCCCATACAAGGCAGGTCCTTATAAAAATGACCTCCACCCAAAGCTACCCAAGAATTTACTCCCGTACCCCATGACAAATCAAACTCAGCTCCTCCAACTCGTATATTTGTCCAATCTCTTCTTAAAGCTACCCAAGGTCCTAGCCTCGATCACCCTACTGGTAAATGTGATGTTAAATAAGAACTTAAGAAAGTAGGAACACTGGAACAGGCCTGCTGGCCCATACTAGGCCGGTCCTTCACAAATCCAACCCACTAACAGAACAAATGCTACCCAAGCAATAAACTCAGGTGCAAATCCGACTCAAATCCAGCCCCTTTCACTCGTGTCTTTATCCAACCTAAATTTGAAACTACCCAAACCATAGCTTTTAGAACATTGGAAAGGAGGAACACTGCAATAAGCCTGTTGGCCCATACTAGGCCAGTCCTTCACAAATCCAACCCACTAACAGAACGAATGCTACCCAAGCAATAAGCTCAGGTGCAAGTCCGACTCAAATCCAACCCCTCTCACTCGTGTATTTATCCAACCTAAATTTGAAACTACCCAATGTTGTAGCTTCGATCACCCTACTAGGCAGACCGTTCCACTCATCAACTACCCCTATTACCAATGTTTATTTATACATTTTATTAGTGCCCTAGAGTCCTTATGGAGGGGGATTTCCCTTCCAAATAACCTCTCTTCCCTCTCTCCTCATCCCTGTCTTCCATTCATCAACAACAGCCTTCAATAAAGATAACTGTCATGTTGAATGTTCATTCTCTTGTGCATGTAAATCTATCTTTTAGGTAAAAAAAAAAAAAATTGTTGATACTTCTGGGTGTCTGGAACGAATTAATTGGATTTACATTATTTCTTATGGGGAAAATTGATTCGAAAATCATCCATTTCAATAATAGTCCCACTTCCAGGAACGGATTATGGATGATTATTGAGGGACCACTGTACCTTGAAATTGAGCTCAAAGTAGTGGAAATGTTCAATTTTTGCCGATGTTCAAGAGTAAATAAATCACGTCATGTGTCCAATACACGTCAACTGGTGGGTTTAACATGCCTTCATAAATGTGCTGATATTATTTATACCATTTTTACATAATACAGTAGTCTGAATAACAGTAAATCTTCTATTTTTTTGTGTGAATAAAATTTCAAAATGGAAAGCAAGCGTAATATAAGAGGGGCCTGGAGACAAGGCTAATGAACAGGGAAAACATTATTTTAGTCCTATGAATGTTAGTATTGTTAATTCTAGACCCTATTTTGAAATTGGTATTATGTGAATTGTGTATGAAATTGGCCAAATTACCAATTTCTGATCACTTTATTGGTAGTTGAAACCGTTAAACGGGTAGTTTCTTGTACTCAGTCAATAGAACAAATGAAGCTCTAGTGAAATAGCTATGAGTTAGTGACTGGAACAATGAAATTGGCCGAAAATAGGGCTCAAAGTGGGTGAAATTGCCGAGGCTGCTAAATTTGTGAGCGTAATTCCGTAAGTTTTCCATCAGTTTTCATACTTTTGGCGTCATTACAATCAGGAAGAGATTCTCTATCATTTCATAAGGATTTTTTTTTTTTTAAGTTCTTCGACACATTGGAAGTTTGTGAGCAGGAGTCTGACAGTGAAAGGGTTAAATGGGGAGGTAGTTGCTAAACAAATTTATTATATGAATAATTTCTAAGTGGGCAATAACTGCATTATTACTGCACTATTATAATAATAATAACTTTATTATTTATTATGTTTATAATATTTATATTTATTATTAATTTTTTAGTGAACTAGTATTTTATTTCTTTATTGTACAGTATTGTATTGTAATTTCAAATTTCGAGGTCAGAATCTGAAAGCATTATCTTTGTTATTCAAACATTTCCAAATTGGAGAGATTCCAAATTAAAGTTTGGAATTTTCACCTTTAATCCAAAAATTATGAATTTTATAGATTTCAAAATAAATTTACTTTAATAATTTTGGAGAATTCTGTATACCAGAGAGTTGTGAATGAGAAAAAATGTACAAAATTCCTAACTCATATCTTGACTTCATGTTTCTTGCACTTGTATGATTTGATATTGAAGAAACAAAATTGACTTCATAGATGATTGAAAATATACAGTACTGTAAATGTTGCTATTTTAGTTATTAATCTGTGACCCATTATCTGTTTACTTGTTATAGACCATTAAAATATCAAACAAGATAGGAGTGGCGAGTCATTGCTTTTGTCATACAGGTCCGGGGATTGAACCTTGTGCCGGGATAGAATAAAAAAAACAGTCTATTAAACTTGCTTTCTCAATCAGGAAAAAATACACTGAAATAAATGACCTAATTATTGGGATGAATTTACCTTGTATAGCAGTTTAATTACCACATACGTGTACATGTATACTGGAGTTACTTTGGGTTGATATTTTATGAGGTTTTAAACCTTTTAGATATTTTTTAAACGAGTACATAAAGCTTACTAAACATTGCATTATGTGCTCACTTTGGTAAGTATAGGACTTGTACAGTTTTCAGCTATTGAAGAAAATTAATTTTGTATTTAATGTATTGTGATGAGATGATTTAATAATGTGATTGGTTATGTAATTTATTATGTAACTTGAACTTCATCAAAATATACATTTTGTGTAAGAGAGGTTTATTATTAAATTGTAGGTTTTGTGTATTTATGAAGGATGATACATTGCTTATTCTCCTAGTCCTTCATTGTTTTTACCAAAGTTAGCCAATTTAAATTTTTTTTTTTATGTACTGTAAACATACTGTTTATAGTATAGTATGTTTGTGTGTATAATTTATATTTTTATACACATGTTATATATTTTATTTTTATTTTTTTCATAATTTCAAATGCAGACCTCATAAGATAATGATTTAACTTTTATCCTGAAACAAGCAAAAAATGATTTGAATTTACAGTATATTTTGAATAATAAGTCATAAAGATGCACTTCAAATTTTATAGTTTGTTATTGCACATTCACAGACGGATGCAGAGGACTTGGTAAGGCGATTATCCAAAGCCATTTGCATTGTTTGGTTATAGCTGTGTTGATGCATGTTCAGTGTTTATCTCTACCAGAGGTTGCTATGTAAGTCTCTCCACACATCGACATGTTCTTGCTTCTATTGTTGTTGTTATCGTTGTTAAAATCGTTGAGATTTGCGTAGCAAATTAATGGTTCCTTTAGATCATGGAAATATAACTCATTAATTTGTATTGCTAGTGAAAATTGCCCTAATATAAGCATTTACTCGAAATAATATAAACTTGTATCCCTTGTAATTCTTGCAATTTTTTAGTTGGTATGTATATACATGCCAACTATTTTTGTTTTACTACTGATGTGAATATTCAGTTCATTACTCACATCACTGGAATTTTCATTGTAAAAAAGTTTTATGACTTAAATTCTGGTGTCTAGTTTTTGCCCCTGGAATACTGTATTGAATGAACAATAAATGATGTCTTATGTCAGTTTCCAAGTGTGACTACCAGAACTGCCTATAGGAAAGTAACTCGTCAAACTGTGTATTCTTTTGAAGCTTTTTTTTTTTTTTCACGTTGAGTTAGTCTTGCTGAGAAAATTGCACTGTCATTACAGTATATTTCTGCACACAGCACATGTAGTATTAGCCACATGCACTTTAAAAGACCTTGCACCAAGTTTTGCACAGCTGTATATATTTGTTGTCTGATTGAAATTAATTTAGCACAATGTACTTATGGCTTAAACTGATAACTTTATATGTTTTTAAAAGAATATTTTTCATAATACATGCACTCACATTTGTGTGCTTGTACATACATATACACTCACATGAAGTAGGTAATTATACACATGCAGTACTTGCATATTAGTGGAATATTCTTTCTTGTGTTTCTCATAATATGGGGTAAATATGTATTGTGACCTCTGATCCATCGCAGTCTCTCCTAAAATGTTATTTGGCTCTGATTGTACATTTTTTAATTTTATTAGGATGCAGGCATTATAATCCATGTGGTAACAAACTTACACACAGGATATTAAGCACTCATATTATTTAAAAATTTGTGAGTTTTAACTGAGTATCAGAGTTGAAAATTACAAAGTGATTCAGGTTTATAATTATGGGTCATGTTGAACTTGGTTATAACTTTTTTTTATCTTCATATTTTTTAATATTTTTTGTTATTAAATTTTGTGCATAATTTATCTCATTAACTCAAGGCACTACAGTAGGAAGATTGTTTTTACTAGTGATGGATCATGCTTTGCCAACACTTACAGTGCAGTTCCATATAATTAAAATGAATGATCATAGGTACACTACTGAAATGTTTGTGTTGATATGTTTATCACATTGTACTCCATGCTTTCATCTCTGTCTGGTTTTCACTTGTGTTGATTACTCATGTCTCTTGTGTGAAGGCATTTATTCATCATATTTACCAGTTCGTGCTTTTTTATCGAAGATCAGTATTGAGAAGCCTGTGTAATGGATTGTACTATCGTTCACAGTACTGAGGATATGGTCACCCTAGTGTGATAATTTGCTTCACATTTCCAAAGCAGCAGCAGTAATAGCTAGATTACATTAAAACAGACCTCGCTCATTCTTTCTTGCAAGCTATTATATTATCGAAGGGTGTGAGTAATGATTAAGGAATGTTAAATAAGAAGACAACCCTCACTCATTCTTATCACAAATGACTATCAGAATAAACCAATAATGCTAATGAATGTTTGTCACCTAAATTTGAGCAACTGTTCCTTGGGTTGTTTAGTCTTGACACTTGAAGCTGTATAGAGGATTGATACTGGAAATGTTTAGTGAAGCTTAAGCATACACCAATCTACTTTTAGTTTAGGAAAACAGTCATCTAGTTGAGTGACACAAAGTATTAGCTACAGTAGTTATTTTATATTTGAGTGAACATTAAATTTTTTGTAAAATGGATAGTATTTTGTGGAATATAGAAATGGAGTTTTAACTTTTTTTAATTAATTGATTGAAAATTTTCCTTAGCTGATTATGTACAACTTGTTTACCCATGTACGATAATTAATAGTACAACAGCCATTTCTGTTATAAAGACTTGAAATGCTGGAGTAAAATGTCAAATATATCTCCTGTTTGCCTTCACTCTTCTCAGTTTTTTGCTACATCAGTGGGTTGTCCTTTTCAGAGAGATCATGTGTTTAGATAAATTTAACAAAAATCAATGATTGCTGCATGTGGTAATCAGGCAGAAATGTCACAACAAAGAATAGCTTTAATTTAGGTTTCCTATCTCATTTGTGCTAAATGTATGATTGTTGAATGTGACATACAGCTTGATGCTTTGTTGATGAGTTCTACTGAATTCATCACATTCCCTAAAATTTTAGGATTTGTTCCCAAAGGATGGGTTTAAACCTAAATTTTAATAGATCTTGGAGTTTACCTTGATGTTTTTGTGGCTGAAACCATTTACTACCATAAATCTGTTGGAGGAAAATTCCTTATACAGTAGGGCCCCACTTACATGGCAAGTTAGGTTCCAGGCTACTGCCAGAGAGCAGAATTCGCTGGAAAGCAGAACACCATTTTTTTCCACTTATAAATGCATATAAATGCCAGATAACAAGTTTACACTAACATATATTAAGTTAGCAATAGAACTAGGTATTAAAAACAATAAAAAGTATAATAAACACACACAGTGCACCCATTACTTATTGAAAATATTTGTAGCCTTAATGTAGGGTGAGAGGTGAGTTTTATTTGTAGGATGTTAAGTTTGGGAGGTATTGTAGCCAGCCAGGTCAGCCCACCCCACCCACATGTAATATACTACAGGTCCGCCATCACAAATCCGGCAATCAGTTATTCGGTTCCTTCAGTTATTCGGCACTAATTTTGGTTAGCATAATTTCAAATTTCCAGGGTCGCCACACCAACCTGCTGGTACTGTTTGGTGGTGCTACTTGCTGCATAAGTCATTCCAATTTCTTTTTCTCCATTTATTGTTTTAACCTGCTTGCTTTTAGCCCTACCCATGGTTCCAATGAATAAAAGAAATGCTTCTCATTATGTAAAGCACCTACACAGTACATTATTCATTAAAGATAAGGTGGCTTTGAAGCCACTGTCGGTTGCCATGAGCTCAGTCTCATGAAGCAGGAGAATGTGCTTTATTATTACGCTAATATCAACACTACAGCTTATTTGCCTATCACAATTGATCTAATATGACATAAGAAACAATATAAATAACATAAAACATGGTAAATACTCCAGAATGAATAATATTTGGCATAACACCGAGCAGTTCGACAGAGTTATGAAGAGGATATGGTAAACAAATACCATTCTCCTATCCTTGTCTTGGGGGCTTACATTAGAGAAAACGGAGTATAGCACAGGGCTAACTATGATATACACTCATACTCCACCATAAACATGAAACAAAAAAGTTATTTTCTCTCTATAGATTATCACACATAGCAGCATATGTGTAGAGAACCTAGGATAACCCCAAAAATGTCAACGTGGCTTACTTTTAGTACCTGGCTTGGGTTAGCCATATATGATTTTTGGTAAATATTCGATTCCCAGCCAGGGTAGAAACATTAGGTGTGTTTCTTTACACCTGTTGTCTATGTTTACCCATCAGTAAATGGGTACCTGGGTGTTCGTCGACTAGTGTGGGTTTTATTCTGGGACACTGACCTAATTTTCTTGAAATACTCAGCATAACAAGTGCCTTTCTATACATTAGTATGTCACTGATGTCAGCTAGGCCTGTATACCTTGTACATGTACGTGTAGTAAATAAAGATATTATTATTATTATTATTATTATTATTATACTATTATTATTATTTTCTCAGTTGTTTGTTGGGTTATCTTATTCAAACTTGGGCAATGTATGATGGAAAGATACTTCTTCACGTACACCAAAAATGAAAGAAATCAGACCATAAATAGCAGAGATCACTTCTCAGCCATTAGCGGCTGCTTAGTGATATATTTTTGTATGGTTGTTATGGTTATATTCTCATTTTTTCGGTCTCATTTGATAGAATGAAAGATATATTACAGAAATAGATATGATTTTGATTGCTTTCGTGACGAAAAGTACCTTGAAATTGCACTCACAGTAGCGAAAATGTTCTATTCTTCAGCGAAGCTCAAGAGTAAACAAATGACATCACCGTCCAATACCTGTCCGCCTGCCAGTCTAAATTCCAGTACGGAGTCAAGAATGGATTGACATTATTTATACAATTATTACAATAATGCAGTAGTCTGCATAACAGTAAATCTTCTGTTTTTTTTTTTTTTTTTGTGAATAAAAATTCCAAATGGTAAGCAAGAGTAATTAATATAAGAGGGGCCTGTAGCTGTGACTAATGAACAAAGAAAATGTTATTTTAGTGCCAGGAATGTCTGCATTGTTTATTCTGGACCCTATTTTGAAATTGGCATTGTTGAAATTTGTGTGAAATCGGCCAAATTGCCAATTTCTGACCACTTTATTGGGTAGTTGAAATAAGTGAATGGGCGGTTTCTTGTACTCAGTTGACAGACTAGAAGTAAACAAGTTTATTTAGGTATACACAAATACAGTTACATAGATTATCATACATAGTGTATATATAGAGAACCTAGGATAACCCAGAAAAGTCAGTGACTTATTTCCAGTACCTAGCTTGGGCTTGCCATATATGATTTTTGGTAAATATTTTTTTTTCTCGGTTGTTTGTTGGGCTATCTCATTGAAACTTGGGCAATGTATGATGGAAAGATGCTTCTTAACGTACAACAAAAAAAAAGATGGACGATAAATAAGGGAGTTGACTTCTCAGCCATTAGCCGCCTCTTTGCAGTATATTTTCGTATGGTTTTTATGGTTGTATTTTCATTTTTTGGACTCATTTGATAGAATGGAAGATATATTACAGAAATAGACATGATTTTGATTGCTTTCATGACGAAAAGTACCTTGAAATTGAGCTCAAAGTAGCAGAAATGTTCGATTTTTGCCGATGTTCAATGAACTGTGTAAGTCAAGTTGGTTAATTTTATTAAGTGTATTCTAACCTAACCACTCTGTAATTCGACAAACTCAGTAATCCGGCACACTACAGGTCCCAATGATGCCGGATTTGTGATGGAGGACCTGTACCACATTTAAGTAAACCGCCCCAGAGCGATTACTGTACATATACAGTACATTAAAAAGAAAGATGAAAAGAGTGGTGAGAGAGTGCAAAAGGAGAGTGGATGATAGAGTGGGAGAGGCACTGTCAAGAAATTTTAATGAAAATAAGAACAAATTTTGGAGCGAGTTAAAGAAGTTAAGAAAGCCTAGGGAACGAATGGATTTGTCAGTTAAAAACAGAGTAGGGGAGTTAGTAGATGAGATGGAGGTATTGGGTAGATGGCGAGAATATTTTGAGGAACTTTTAAATGTCGACAAAGAATGGGAGGCGGCAATATCATGCACTGACCAGGGAGGTATACCATCTTTAAGGAGTGAAGAAGAGCAGGATGTGAGTGTGGGGGAGATGCGTGAGGCATTACGTAGAATGAAAGGGGGTAAAGCAGCTGGAACTGATGGGAGCATGACAGAAATGTTAAAAGCAGGGGGATATATAGTGTTGGAGTGGTTGCTATTATTGTTTAATAAATGTATGAAAGAGGGAGGGTACCTAGGGATTGGCAGAGAGCGTGTATAGTCCCTTTATATAAAGGGAAGGGGGGCAAAAGAGATGGTAAAATTTAGAGGAATAAATTTACTAAGTATACCAGGAAAAGTGTATGGTAGGGTTATTATTGAAAGAATTAGAGGCAAGACAGAATGTAGAATTACAGATGAACAAGGAGGTTTTAAAGTGGGTAGGAGATGTGTGGATCAAGTGTTTACATTGAAGCATATATGTGAACAGTATTTAGATGAAGGTAGGGGAGTTTTTATTGCATTTATGGATTTAGAAAAGGCATATGTTAGTGGATAGGGGAGCAATGTGGCAGATGTTGCAAGTATATGAAATGCTGTTAAGAGTTTTTATGAGGATAGTGAGGCTCAGGTTAGGGTGTGTAGAAGAGGGGGGACACTACTTTCCGGTAAAAGTAGGTCTTAGACAGGGGTGTGTAATGTCACCATGGTTGTTTAATATAGTTACAGATGGGATCGTAAAAGAAGTAAATGCTAGGGTGTTTGGGAGAGGGGTGGGATTAACCCTTTCAGGGTCCCCAGGCCCTCTCCAAAACTTGTTCTCAGGGTCCCCAAATTTAAAAAAAAAAAAGGTAGAGAATCTTTTCCCAATCATAATGACACCAAAAGTATGAAATTTGATGGAAAACTTACGGAATTATGCTCTCGCGAAGTTAGTGGTCTCGACGATGTTTACGCATCGGCGATTTTGCCCACTTTGAGCCCTATTTTCGGCCAATTCCAGTGTACTAGTCGACAAAAATCATAACTATTTCGCTAGAACTCAATTTTTTTTCTATTGAATGAGTACAAGAAACCACCCATTTACCAATTTCAACTATCCAATAAAGTGGTCAGAATTTTGCCAATTTCACACAAATTTCAAAAGATGCCAATTTATGAATAGGGTCCAGAATAAACAAGAAAGACATTCCTGGCACTAAAATAACAAGTTCTCTGTTCATTAGTCACATCCCCAGGCCCCTCTTACATTTATTTGGCTTTCCACTTTGAATTTTTATTCTTACAAAAAATAGAAGATTTACTGTTATGCAGACTACTGCATTAGTGTAGAAATGGTATAAATAATATCAGCGCACTCGTGAAAGAATATTAGACTCGCCAGTTGATGTGTATTAAACGCTTGGCATGATTTGTTTACTTTTGAACTTTCGTAAAAATCGAACATTTCTGCTACTTTGAGGTCAATTTCAAGGTACTTTTCATTGTAAAACCAGTCAAAATCAGCTCAATTTCTGTAATATGTCTTCCATTCTATAAAATGAGACCAGGAAAACTAGAATACAACAACAAATACCATACGAAAATACAGTGCAAAGTTGCTGTTTTATTCCAAAAACACGGTCAAAGTTTTTTTTTTCTCATTATGCACTGTGTGCTGCAGGATTTTTTTTTATACTGTGCACACTGACCACATAGACCCATTCTTTCATATGTATGCCTACCAGCTTTCTCTCACTAGATTTGAGGGTGCTAGAATTTAGGCGTACTAGTACGCCAAAAACCCTGGGGCGTAAGCCGTACTTGTACGGCCGAAACCCTGAAAGAGTTAATTTATGGGGAATCAAATACAATATGAGAAGTCACACAGTTACTATTTGCTGATGATACTGTGCTCATGGGAGATTCTAAAGAAAAATTGCAAAGGTTAGTGGATGAATTTGGGAATGTGTAAAGGTAGAAAGTTGAAAGTGAACATAGAAAAGAGTAAGGTGATGAGGGTATCAAATGATTTAGATAAAGAAAAATTGGATATCAAATTGGGGAGGAGTAGTTTGGAAGAAGTGAATGTTCTCAGATATTTGGGAGTTGACGTGTCAGCGAATGGATTTATGAAGGATGAGGTTAATCTTAGAATTGATGAAGAGAAAAAGGTGAGTTGTGCATTGAGGTATATGTGGAGGCAAAAAATGTTATCTATGGAGGCAAAGAAGGGAATGTATGAAAGTATAGTTGTACCAACATTCTTATATGTGTGTGAAGCTTGGGTTGTAAATGCTGCAGCAAGGAGGCAGTTGGAGGCAGTGGAGTTGTCCTGTCTAAGGGCAATGTGTGGTGTAAATATTATGCAGAAAATTCGGAGTGTGGAAATTAGGCGAAGGTTTGGAGTTAAAGTATTAGTCAGAGGGCTGAAGAGGGGTTTTTGAGGTGGTTTGGTCATTTAGAGAGAATGGATCAAAGTAGAATGACATGAAGAGCGTATAAATCTGTAGGGGAAGGAAGGCGGGGAAGGGGTTGGGCAAGGGGCTTGGACTTCCAGCAAGCGTGCGTGAGCGTCTTAGATAGGAGTGAATGGAGACGAATGGTATTTGGGACCTGACGAGCTGTTGAAGTGTGAGCAGGGTAATATATAGTGAAGGGATGCAAGGAAACTGGTTATTTTATATAGCCAGACTTGAGTCCTGGAAATGGGAGGTACAGTACAGTGCCTGCACTTTAAAGGAGGGGTTTAGGATATTGGCAGTTTGGAGGGATATGTTGTGTATCTTTATATGTATATACTTCTAAACTGTTATATTCTGAGCACCTCTGCAAAAACAGTGATTATGTATGAGTGAGGTGAAAGTGTTGAATGATGATGAAAGTATTTTCTTTTTGGGGATTTTCTTTCTTGTTGGGTCACCCTGCCTCGGTGGGAGATGGCCGACTTGTTAAAAAAAAAAAAAATACAGTACATTAATTATCTTAAAATATTTGTAGCCTTGACCATTTGACTGTCACAAGCCCTTTTTCTGAAACTGTCATTCTATGTCGAAAAATTGTTTGGAAAAAAAAAAAATATTTTTTTCTTATGAAATGATAGAGAATCTTTTACCAATGGTAATGACACCAAAAGTATGAAATTTCGTTGAAAACTCAGGGAATTACTCTTCCGCGAAGTTAGCGGTCTCGGCGACATATACGCATCAACGATTTCGCCGACTTTGAGCCCTATTTTTAGCCAATTCTGTTGTTTCAGTTGACCAAACTCATAGATATTTCTTTAGCACTCCATTTTTTCTATCAATTGAGTACAAGAAACTGCCCATTTACCAATTTGAACTACCCAATAAAGTTGTCAGAAATTGGCAATTTGGCCAATTTCATGCAAATTAAAAAAGATGCCAATTTCAAAATAGTCCAGAATAAACAATGTAGACATTCTTGGCACTAAAATAACATATCCTCTGTTCATTAGTCATGTCACTAGGCCCCTCTTATATTACTATTGCTTTCCGTTTTGATTTTTTATTCATACAAAAAAATAGAAGATTTACTGTTATGCAGACTACTGCATTATCGTAAAAATGGTATAAATAACATCAGTGCACTAGTGAAAGAATATTAGACTACCCAGTTGACGTGTATTGGATGTGTGGTGTGATATTCTTATTTTTGAATATTGGTAAAAATCGAACATTTCCGCTACTTTGAGCTCAATTTCAAGGTCGTTTTCATCGTGAAACTAATCAAAATCATCTCTGTTTCTGTAATGTGTGTTCCATTTTATCACATGAGACCATGAAAACGAGAATAAAACGATAATTACTATACAAAAATACACCTTAAAGTCTGCGTTTTAATCCAAAAAAAAAGGTCGGATTTTTTTTTCTCATTATGCATCGCGTGCTGCAGGATTTTTTTTATATGGTGCACACAGACCCATTCTCTCACATGTGGGCCTACCAGCTTTCTCCTGCTTGATTTGAAGTCGCTAGAATTACGTATTGAGTATATACATGTATACGTCCGAAGCACTGTCTTGTAAGACGTATATTATACGGCCAAAACAGTCAAAGGGTTAATGTAGGTTGAGAGTTGAGTTTTATTTGTAGGAAGTCATGTTTGGGAAGTATGGTAGCCAGCCAAGGCAGCCCTCCCCGCCCCACCCCACTAACATGTACGTCATTCCACCAATCACTCCTCTTTCCTCCTGCACCCACCCTCCTATAGCCACAAACTTCTGCCTCACATTCTAATACTGCATTTTTAAAACTATTACAACTCTCTTCACCCCCCCACCCCACCCCCCCACACACACACTACTCATACTTTCACTAGCCCACGTTTCTGCCAATAGTTGCTCATATCTCGCCCTAATTTTCTCCTCCCTTAGTTTATACACTTTCACTTCTCTCTTACTTGCTGTTGCCATTTTCCTTTTGTCCTATCTAAATCTTACTCTCACTGTAGCTACAACTAAATAATGGTCCAATATAATCATTTGCCCCTCTATAAACATGTACATCCTGAAGCCTACCCATTAACCTTTTATCCACCAATACATAATCTAACAAACTACTTTCATTATGTGCTATGTCATACCTTGTATACTTATTTATCCTCTTTTTCATAAAATATTTATTATAGGTTGGCCATAACTAATCTGGCATCATTGGGACCTGTAGTGTACCAGATTAGTGAGTTTGCTAGATTACAGAGCAGTTAGGTTAGAATACACTTAACCCTTTCATGGTCCATGCCGGCTCACTCTGAAAAGCTGTGAGCGGTAAATTTGGGCCTAGATATGAGAGAATACATCTATGTAGTATGTGTGCACCACATTAAACAAATCCTGCAGCACACAGTGCATAATGAGAGAAACAAACTGAGACCGTAATTTTTTATTAAAACGGCAACTTTGCAGTGTTTTTTCATGTTTTTTATAGTTGTATTTACGATTTCTTGGTCTCACTTGATAGAATGGAAGATATATTACAGAAATAGATGATTTTGATTGGTTTTAGTACTGAAAATGATTTGAAACTGAGCTCAAATTAGCGGAAATGTTAAATTTTTGCCAGTGTTCAAGAGTAAACAAATGACCTCACACGTCTAATACATGCCAGCTGGTGGGTCTAATATATGTTCACAAATGTGCTGATATTATTTATGCAATTATTACAATATTGCATGACAGTAAATCTTCTATTTTTTGGTTTGAATAAAAATTCATTGTGAATTAAAAATCAAAATGGAATTCATTTGTAAAGCCTGAAAACGTAACTAATGAACAGAGGAAATGTTAGTTTAGTGCCAGGAATGCCTGCATTGTTTATTCTGGAACCTATTTTGAAGTTGGAATATTTTGAACTTTGCACTAAATTAGCCAAATTACCAATTTCCAATCACTTTATTTTGAAATTGAAACAGTTGAGTTGGCGATTTCTTGTGCTCAATCGATAGAATGGAAGTAATACTAGTGAAATAGCTAAGAATTTGGCCAACTGGAATAATGCAATTGGCCTGAAATGGGAGTCAAAGTCGGCAAAATCACCGATGCATAAATATCGCTGACACTTCAAAATTCGTGAGCATAATTTTGTCAATTTTCCATCAAATTTCGTACTTTTCATTTTATTACCTTCAGAAAAAGATTCTCTGCCATTTCATAAGAAAAAATAGCGAATTATTTTTTGAAAATTCTTGGACACTGGTGTGCACTTTGAAATCTGGCCTGTGGACCCTGAAAGGGTTAATTTATCAGTAGAGACATGATATTTTCATCACTGCTTTTGCTTCCACTGGCTTGCTGCTGTGGATTTACAACCATCTGCACAATTTGAGTCAGTATAATGGTAAAATTTGAAATTATGCTTGCCGAAATTAGTGCCGGATTACCGATGGAACCGGATAACTGATTGCCGGATTTGCGATGGCTGACATGTACTTATTACTTAACCTCTTTCTACACATAGCTGAATTAGATGGATTAATGGAAATGTCTATATTAACTTAATATAGTATAGATATTTAATGCGCCCGAGAGATTATATGGCGTCGAGTAGAGAGAGACTTAGTGATTTTGATACATACCTGCACGCCAGCACAGTGTGTAAGTATACAGTGGACCCCCGCATAACGATTTTAATCCGTGCAAGAGGGGTAATTGTTATGCGAAATAATCGGTATGTGAATGAATTTTCCCCATAAGAAATAATGGAAATAAAATTAATCCGTACAAGACACCCAAAAGTACGAAAAAAAAAAATTTTTACCACATGAAATATACATTTTCCCACACACAAAGAGAAGGATACATGCACAATAGTAGAGTAGTACATGCACAGTATATATTGTGCATGTACTAGTCTACTAAATGAAGAATAAATGACACTTACCTTTATTGAAGATGCAGCAATGACTGATGAGACACTGTGTCCTGGGAGTGCCTTTTCCTCCTGAGTACTGTAGGTCCTGTTTGGCATTTTCTTCCAGAACAGGCCTTATCACACTGTGTATGCCACTACGATTCTTAAATCTCTCAAACCAACCTTTGCTGGCTTTAAATTCACCAATATGAGCACTAGTTCCAGGCATTTTTCCCTGTTCACCTGGGTGTTAGTCGACTTGTGTGGGTTGCATCCTGGGAGACAAGATTAAGGACCCCAATGGAAATAAGTTAGACATTCTTCGATGACACTGACTTTTTTGGGTTATCCTGGGTGGCAAATCCTCTGGGGTTAATTGTTTCTTGGTATTCTCAATAAGCCACACCAACAACGGTGCTACAGCAGCAGCAGCAGCAGCTGACGGTGGTACAGCAGCAACAGACGATGCTACAGCAGCAGCAGACGATGGTACAGCAGCAACAGACGATGTTACAGCAGCAGCAGCAGCTGACGGTGGTACAGCAGCAACAGACGATGCTACAGCAGCAGCAGACGATGCTACAGCAGCAACAGACGATGTTACAGCAGCAGCAGCTGACGGTGGTACAGCAGCAACAGACGATGCTACAGCAGCAACAGACGATGTTACAGCAGCAGCAGACGATGCTACAGCAGCAGCAGCAGCTGACGGTGGTACAGCAGCAACAGACGATGCTACAGCAGCAATAGACGATGTTACAGCAGCAGCAGACGATGCTACAGCAGCAGCAGCAGCTGACGGTGGTACAGCAGCAACAGACGATGTTACAGCAGCAACAGACGATGTTACAGCAGCAGCAGACGATGCTACAGCAGCAGCAGCAGCTGACGGTGGTACAGCAGCAACAGACGACGCTACAGCAGCAACAGACGATGTTACAGCAGCAGCAGACGATGCTACAGCAGCAGCAGCAGCTGACGGTGGTACAGCAGCAACAGACGACGCTACAGCAGCAACAGACGATGTTACAGCAGCAGCAGACGATGCTACAGCAGCAGCAGCAGCTGACAGTGCAGCAGCAGCAGCAGCAGCTGTACCACCAATAGTAGCGATGGTTGATTGGGGTTTATTATACAACCTGGCCAGCTCGGAGACACGCACTCCACTTTCATACTTATCAATGATCTTTTTCTTCATCTCTATTGTAATTCTCACCCTTATTGCTGTAGGGTTGGCACTAGAAGCTTTCTTGGGGCCCATGGTCACTTATTTTCCAGAAAAAGCACCGAAAACACTGTAATAATACGAAATATTCCGATTGTATGCTTGGATGTTACCGCGGAGGCTGGCTGGTAAACAATGCCACCGGCGGAACATGTGAGCGTGGCTCAGGCCGCACATTGGACGCGTCTCGGACGAAAATCGGTGAGCGGGTTTTTAAGCGGTATGTGAGGCAAAATTTTGGCGATTAAAGCAAGCGGTATGCGGATTAATCGCTATGTGATGCCATCGGTATGCGGGGGTCCACTGTATTTAGGTACAGGTACACCTAAGTATAATTATCAGAGTACATATAAAATATGCTATAACTCTAAAACCCTTGAAATTTTGGAAAAATTTTCAGACATAATAGAGTTGTGCTCACAGAGAATGTAAACAAATTGGGTGGGGTGCACCGTATAGCAAATTTTGGTCATACTTTGAAATCACCATGTTAGCGGAACACCATAAGACGGGGCCCTACTGTAGTCAGAATGTGTTAACATATTTTTTCTCGACTGGCATTAATAAATGTGTGTGGGCTTGTCATGGGTATTAAGTCTCGTGCTTTGTCCAGGGTCATCACATCAGTCGCTTGTCACTCGCAAGATCCAGCTTATGCAGCTTTTTGGTGTTGTTCTTGCACTTGTTACTACACTAGGGGCAGTTTAATTTTATTCTAAATATTTGGTGCAACTCCTAGTTATTTTTTTGGATTATTTCAATTTTCCTCGAGTACCTGGATCTTGATTTTTTAATGAGACACCGCAGTTTTCCTACTTAGGTAGAAACATTTATTGAATGTTGGCACCACTGGTCTTTTGCTTGTTCTTTTCGTATAGTGTATAGGTCTCTCAGAATTTCTTTTAAACAGATGTTAAAACTCACACTTTCTACACTTCGAGGTATATTTCTCATTTAGCTATTGATCTTTGGAAGAACTTTAATCATCTTAGTAAGTTACTCTTAACCCTTTGACTGTCGCGGTCGTATATATACGTCATTGGAGATACCGTGTTTGACGTATCTATACGCATAAATTCTAGCGGCTTCAAATCAAGCGGGAGAGGGCTGGTAGGCCTACACGAGAGAGAATGGGTCTCAGTGGTCGGTGTGCATCCTGTGAAAAAAATCTGGGACTCAGCGGTGCATTGTGGGAACACAGTGTTGGTAGTCCATTTTCACCATGCCTCGCGGTAAGAAGTTCCTCACTCCTCGGCGGATTGGAGGTCTTTTGTTCCCAAGTGATAGCTCAAACAGTGATGATAGTGTCAGTGAAAGTGAATTCCCTGGTTTTGAAGCAGGTGTGACCGAGAAAATTACCCAGGATAACATAATTAGTGATGAAAACCCAGATGACCCACAACCTTCCACCTCTGGTGCTGGGCCGGCTCGTTCATGTTCTCCTGTACCAGGACGAAAGAGGAAACTATTTGCCCGTATACAAGACTCAGATGTGAGCAGTGCAAGTGATAGTGATAGTGATTTCAAGGTTATTGAAAGCAGTTCTAGTTGTGACAGTGAGGGTGAATATTCCCCAGTGAAGTGGCAGTATATACGATATCGCATGCGGTCTGGTAGTGTGCCATATGCTCTTCCAAGAGGAAGGAGTACATCTCGGAGCACATCCCGTGGCCCTACACCACGTCCTGATAGTGATGACGATATTGTTACGATGGGTATAAATGATGTGAATGAGGCAGCAGGCGGTGGTGGTGGTGGTGATAGTGATGGTGGCACGAGTCGTGTGACACCAGCAGCGGGCCACACTACTACCCGCGCTGCTGACTCTGCACAACTACAACCAGCCTCACCCGACCCCACACTCCTACAACCTGCACAACCACATTACAATATCCAGAACGCACCAGCTGACCGCATCTGGGATTGGCAGCAAGATGATGAGTTTGTTCCCAATCCCCATGACTTTGATGGAGGACAAAGTGGAATACGGCCATCATGTACACTTGGGAACAATCCCACTGAACTGGAATGCTTTCAGTTGTTCTTCGATGAACCCCTGATGGACATTATTGTCAGGGAAAGCAATACATACTATGAGTACACCATGGCAAACACTATTCTGTCACCAAGATCACGCCTACACCAGTGGAAGGACACAACTGTGGCAGAGATATATCTGTTCTTTGCCACAATAATGCTTATGCCACATGTGTATAAGCATAGTGTCAACACATACTGGGCGACAGACCGCCTGATTTCAACCCCTGCTTTCAGTGACATTATACCAGTGAATAGATTTGTGTTACTGTTACGTATGTTACACTTTTCAGACAAAACCAGGCCTGACAGAAGCGACAGGTTATATAAGATCAGACGTGTGTTTATGTACCTGAAACAAAAGTGCTGTATGTATTTTTATTCCTTCAGGAAGCTTGTTATTGACGAGTCTTTGATTTTGTTCAAAGGAAGACTCTCATTCAAGCAGTATATACCAAGCAAGAGGAAATGCTTTGGTATAAAGTTATTTGTTCTGTGTGATTGCAAAACTGGTCTGGTTTTGGATATAATTGTGTACACTGGCGGTAAAACAATGGAAGATATCAGGAAGTTACTGGGTATCTCTGGTGATGTGGTTAGAACAGTGATGGAGCCATATCTTGGAAAGGGGCATATTTTATATACTGACAACTGGTACACAAGCCCTATACTCAGTGATTTCTTGCGAGTGAACATGACAGATGTGTGTGGCACAGTGCGTAGAAATCGTAAACATATGCCTAGGTTCGATGCTGGCAGTCGTAGAGGTGAAGTGCAGGTGTTTGCTGCCAATGACATCATGGCATTTCGGTGGCATGACAAACGTGATGTCACACTGCTGACATCAGTTCACCGACACGAAATGGTAGACACTGGCAAGCAGAATAGAGAGACCAATGAACCCATTGTAAAACCTGCAGCTGTGATGGATTATAACCTCAATATGCACTTAGTGGACAAATGTGACATGCAGATTGGGTTTGCTGACTGTGTTCGCAAGAGTTATAAGTGGTATATAAAACTGTTTTTCCATCTTCTTGACATTTCCATGCTGAATGCTTATAATATGTATAAGTTGAAGACCAAGAACAAACCCAAATATGGTGAATTTTGTTTGTCAGTCATCAGACAAATAATATTCAAGTACCAAGAAACAACACCTGCAATAGACCAGCGCCCACGAAATTATCAACACATGTCCTCTCGTTTGAGTCCTGGTGATCACTACCCCATACCACTGCCTGCTACTACTGCCAAGAAAAATGCTCAGAAGAGGTGTTTTGTCTGTGGACATACCACAAAACGCCCACAAAAACGCAGACACTCGTTTTATGTGTGAGGAGTGTAAGACGCCATTGTGCTTATACCCGTGTTTCAAAGAATTCCACAAGCTGCAGCACTTCTAGAAAAGTGTCCAGTGATTGTACATATGTATATATATTATAAAACAATCGTAATAAACATTTGTTTACATTGTTTGTGTAAACAAGTTTTAGCAACATTATAATGATACGAGTGTTTTTGCTATAATTGTGTTATATTCAACGAGTGTATATTTGAACATTGCAAAATAATTTGGTCTCACAGGCCACAAAAGTTATGTGAAAAAATAAAATAGTGAAAAAAGCAAGAAACCATCGAATATAAGTAAATCAAAGTTTACCGGGTGACCGGCAGTCGCCGCTGTTGCCGCTCGCAGATCAATTTCAGCAAACTTCAGGACTCTATATCTCGGTAAGTACTCATGGGAAATTTTTTTTTTTGGGACTAAAACAATCAGAAAAATAATCTTAAGATTTTCATAAGAATTTTTTTTTTTTTTTTTTTTTTTTTTTTTTTTTTTTTTTTTTTTTTTTTTTTGCGACACCAGGAGACACTTCAGGATTGGGCCCTTCGACAGTCAAAGGGTTAAACAGAAACAGTGTCAAATCTTAAAATGTAATCCACTTCTTAAAACATCTTTTGGTTTATGAGATGCAGGTATTTTAAAGTGTTACAGTACCTTGATGCACAATCATTTCTTTGCTTATATGATGTAAGAAAAAAAGTGTTAAAACCCATTCTGTCATTTGCATTGCTAGGAAGCTAGAGCATAAAAGTGCCTTTTATTGTTTGCAAACAATACTAGCGGAAGGAAAATACAGATATGTATCACAAGAAAATTTTCTGTATTAGGCTGGTCATGCTTTGTAGGTATGAAGAGGATGTTAATAATTTGCGTAGATGTTTTGTATTGCCCTAATTTGGTAAGATTTTTTTAGTAACCTCTATTGGTCAATAAGTCAGAGAGAAACATCACTCAAGACTCGATTTGGAGTCCAGGTAGGGTGGCTGCCTGCCTAGGCATCCATGTCTTGCATATTCACTATATTAGTGAACAGTACTTACTATTCTTTCCTGGCTACCATTGCAAATTTTGTTACAACCTTTTTATATTTTTGCATATTTTGGCATTGTATACCTTGGAAGTGGATTAGATTCTACTTTTTCTTTTTTAATTTTTTATTGTACTTAAAGGTATGCACACTCTTAGTACATAGTTATTCTTCATAATTTTAATTTTTTTTTTTGCAGGGGGTGAATATCTTAGAATGATATAAGTTTATGCAAGATGTAAAATCTGTGCATTTGCCAGTGTATTGTTCTTTACCCTTAACCTTTTCAGGGTCCAGAGGCCAAATTTCAAAGTGCACACCAGTGTCCAAGAATTTTCAAAAAATAATTTGCTATTTTTTCTTATGAAATGGTAGAGAATCTTTTTCTGAAGGTAATAAAACAAAAAGTACGAAATTTTATGGAAGACTGATGAAATTATGCTCTCGTGAATTTTGATGTGTCAGTGATAGGCATCGGCGATTTTGCCGACTTTGACTCCAATTTTAGGCCAATTACCTTATTCCAGTCGACCAAATTCTTAGCTATTTCACTAGTATTACTTCTGTTCTATCGATTGAGCACAAGAAATTGCCAATTAGACTGTTTCAACTACAAAATAGTGATTGGAAATTCGTAATTTGGCCAATTTAGTGCAAAGTTCAGAATATTCCAATTTCAAAATAGGGTCCAGAATAAACAGTGCAGGCATTCCTGGCACTAAAGTAACATTTCCTCTGTTCATTAGTTATGTTTTCAGGCTTTACAAATGAATTCCATTTTGATTTTTAATTCACATAATGAATTTTTATTCAAACCAAAAAATAGATTTACTGTCATGCAATATTGTAATAATTGTATATATATATCAGCACATTTGTGAACATATATTAGACCCACCAGCTAGTGTGTATTAGACGTGTGAGGTCATTCGTTTACTCTTGAACATCGGCAAAAATTTAAAATTTCTGCTACTTTGAGCTCAGTTTCAAGCCATTTTCAGTACTAAAACCAATCAAAATCATCTCTAATACTGTACTATATTTTCCATTCTATCAAATGAGACCAAGAAATAAGAAATACAACTGTAAAAAAACATATGAAAAAATACTGCGAAGTTGCTGTTTTAATTGAAAATTACATTCTCAGTTTTCTCTCTCTCATTATGCACTGTGCACTGCAGGATTTGTTTTAAGTGGTGCACACATACCACATAGATGTATTCTCTCATATCTAGGCCCAAATTTACAGCTTACAGTTTAACAGAGTGAGCTGAGCTCATGGCGTAGATCTACGGTTTGGACCCTCAATGTAAAGCCTTAGATCTATGGCACAGACCCTGAAAGGGTTAAACTGGGACCTGTGGGGACCATTCCATCTGTACTGTGGGCAGTTTTGTGTTTGCTGTTTTTTCTTCTGATAGATCTTGTGAAAAAATAAGGCGCATTACCTTGCTCTGAAGTGGATATCTTTTAGACCTTAAAGTGTAGTTAAACAGGTGGATAAATTCTTGCAAAGTATTACAGTGGACCCTCAACCAGCGATATTAATCCGTTCCTGAGAGCTCATCGTTAATTGAAATAATCGTTAGTCAAGTTAATTTTCCCCATAAGAAATAATGGAAATCAAATTAATCCGTGCAAGACACCCCAAAGTATTGAAAAAAAAAAATTTACCACATGAAATATTAATTTTAATACACTCAAACTGAAGAAGACATGCACAGTTACATGACACTTACCTTTATTGAAGATCTGGTGATGCTTGATGGGATGGGAGGAGGGGAGACCGTTGATCTTCTTAGTGTTTAGAAGGGGAATCCCCTTCCATTAGCACTTGAGGTAGCAAGTCTTTTTCTGGGGTTACTTCCCTTGTTCTTTTAATGCCACTAGGACCAGCTTCAGAGTCACTGGACTTCTGTTGCACAACATATCTGTCCATAGATACCTGTACCTCTCATTCCTTTATGACTTTCCTAAAGTGGTTCACAACATTGTCAATGTACAGGTTGCCAACACAGCTTGCAGTAGCTGTGTCAGGGTGATTTTCATCAAAAAAGGTTTGCACTTAAGGCCACTTTGCACACATTTCCTTAATAGAAGTAGGCAACTTCTTCAATTTCTTTATCTCCTCCTCCGAAGCAGTTTCCTCAGGTCTGCCCTTTTGCTGTTCAAGATGATCTAGCAGCTCATCAGTGGTTAGTTCTTCATTGTCCTCCTCCACCAGCTCTTCCACATCCTCCCCACTAACCGCCAACCCCAAGGACTTCCCCAATGCCACAATGGATTCCTCAACTGGCATAGGATTCTCAGGGTTAGCCTCAAACCCTTCACAATCCCTTTTGTCTACACATTCTGGCCACAGTATTTTCCAAGCAGAGTTCAAGGTCCTCTTAGTCACTTCCTCCCAAGTCTTACCTATAATGTTTACACAATTGAGGATGGTAAAATGATCTTTCCAAAACTCTCTTAGAGTCAGTTGAGTTTCTGAGGTCACTACAAAGCACCTTTCAAACATAGCTTTTGTTTCGTCACAATTAAACACTTGTTCAGGTTTGTCCTTCACTGTCTATGTACTCCTTGAATTCCTGCACATATTTTTCAGCCGCTTTGTGGTCCGAACTGGCAGCCTCACCATGCCGTATCACACTATGAATGCCACTACGCTTCTTAAATCTCTCAAACCAACCTTTGCTGGCCTTAAATTCACTCACATCACTAGTTGCAGGCATTTTTTTAATTAAATCGTCATGCAACTTCCTAGCCTTTTCACATATGATCGCTTGAGAGATGCTATCGCCTGCTATCTGTTTCTCGTTTATCCACACCAATAAGAGTCTCTCAACATCTTCTACCGCTTGCGGTCTCAGTTTCGAAAACATAGTTGCACCTTTGGCAAGAACAGCTTCCTTGATTGCCGTTTTCTTGCCCACAATAGTAGCGATGGTTGATTGGGGTTTATTATACAACCTGACAAGCGCAGAGACACGCACTACACTTTCATACTTAGCAATGATCTCTTTCTTCATCTCCATAGTAATTCTCACCCTTTTTGCTGTAGGGTTGGCACTAGAAGCTTTCTTGGGGCCCATGGTGACTTATTTTGCAGGTGCAATCACTACAAAGGCTGTGATAATATGAAATGTTCCAGTTGTATGTTTGGAAGCGACCGCGGTGGCTGGCTTGTAAACACTGGCACCTACGGGACAAGTGAGGCGCACTCAGGCCAAAGTGGATGGGTCTCGTACGGAACGAATAGCACTGGTCGGGTTTTTAAGCGCTAGTTGAGGCAAAATTTTTGCGTTAAAATGTATCACTAGTCAGATTTATCGTTAATGCCATCGCTGGTTGAGGGTCCACTGTATATGTGATACTATGTTGAAAAAATTGTCATTTGTTTAGACCAGTGGTCAACCTTCTTACAGAAGAATGCCACATTTGATGGTCGAGTATGTGATGAGGGCTGCATGGTTTTGTTGACACTGTGCAGTGTAGAACCTGCATAAAAGTGAATTCATAGTTTCATGGGGAAAGGCTGCATCCATTTACTAAAAGGGCCACATATGGCCTGTGTGCTGCAGGTTGGAGACACCTGGTTTAGACTATACACGTAGGCTGATTAACATTTTACACCCTCAAAAATATTTTCAGTAAAATTACAGTAGAAATTATCTGCCTGAAGATCTTGATGGTAGTGGATGTTAGTAGAGCTTCTTTGTTTGACACCACTGTTTACTATGACCTTTTCTTCTATGTTTGCTCTCTATAGGATTACATGTATCTTAATTTACCTCCTCTTTATGTACACTCTGCATCCAACTTTTTTCTTCCCCCTTGGGAAGTCCCAACAATTCATATTTACAGTTACTCACTGTAGCTTCATGCTCCCTCATTTTTTGGTAATCCCTATTCTCCTTCTCATGCAGTGTACACAGACTGTTCTAAATCCTGTTGTTGTTGTTTGGTGTACAGCAGTTTTTCCTGACAGAATCATCCAAGGTCATTTGCTGGACTCTGCTGGTGTTTTCACAGCAGAGTTTTATGCAATTTCTCATGGATGTTATGCACATTAGGTCGGTGTCCTCATTATTCATGGACTAATTCAATGCTCTGAATTAATCCATAATAAATGATGTTTTATCAAACTATGTTTGGGTTTCTGGTCATCTTACCACCACTGTTTGGGAAACTGCTGTTTCCTGCCTGTTTATCAGCCCCATACCTCTTACTCGTGTATACCTTGTGGAAAAAGCCCAAAACCAGGTTACTTGTCACTTCACTGTATCTTAATAGATTCTGTCTATCAACAGGCATCCACAGTTCACTTCCCATGTCTCCATTGCCCCAATACACTATAACTGGCCTCACTGAAAATTTCACCTTTGACACAGACTGACATTTTAACAAACTAACCTGTTACACCAACCCATTACTCTTACCCATTAACCCCTACTCTTGCACACTCCAACCCTTAATTCCCTGTTCAACTTTGCACGTTTCTCCCTTTTAACATGCCTACCTGCAGCCCTGTGTTAATCTTTCAGGTTTGGCACTTCATTTGATTGTTTTATTTGCGTTATCTGGGGGGGCCTCTCCTCTTGGTTTCCAGGTAGATATTATTATTTTGCAGTTGTAGAACTGTGGTAGCCACTTTTGCAATTGCTTCATATGTTTAATTTTACTGTTTCGGTTGTATATATACGTCTTACGAGCCAATATGTTTGACGTATATAGTATACTCAAAAATTCTTGCAGCTTCAAATCAAGCAGGAGAAAGCTGGTAGGCCCATATGTGAGAGAATGGGTCTGTGTGGTCACTGTACACTGCATAAAAAAAATCCTGCAGCAAGCAGTGCATAATGAGAAAAAAAAAAAACCTCCCACTGTGTTTTTGGATTAACCCTTAACCCGTAAATGGTCCAAACGTATATATACGTTTTTTCAACATTTGAAAGTATGTAAAAAAAGTAGGTCTTCTTTTTGTTTTTTTTTTACATTTGAAAATGTGTACAAAACTTTGATCTACTTTTTTTTTTTTTGTTATATTTGAAAATATGTAAAAAAAACGCAATCTACTTTTGTAGCACTACACATGTGAATGTAGATCTGCTTGGACCGTTTACAGGTTAAACTGTCCAAGCAGATCTATGTTCACATGCGTAGTGCTCCAAAAGTAGATCTACGCTTCTTATACATATTTTCAAATACAGTGGACCCCCGCTTAACGATCACCTCCAAATGCGACCAATTATGTAAGTGTATTTATGTAAGTGCGTTTGTACGTGTATGTTTGGGGGTCTGAAATGGACTAATCTACTTCACAATATTCCTTATGGGAAAAAATTCGGTCAGTACTGGCACCTGAACATACTACTGGAATGAAAAAAGTTCGTTAACCGGGGGTCCACTGTATAACAAAAACAAAAAGTAGATCAAAGTTTTTTTTTTTTTACACATTTTCAAATGTAAAAAAAAAAATCTACTTTTTTTACATACTTTCAAATGTTGAAAAAACGTAGATCTACGTTTGGACAGTTTAAGGGTTAAAATGCCGAATTTGAGGTGTATTTTCGTATAGTTTTTATGGTTATATTCTTGTTTTCGTAGTCACATTTGATAGAATGGAAAACATATTATAGAAAGGGAGGTGATTGTGATTGGTTTTACTATGAAAAGGACCTTGAAATGGAGCTCAAAGTAGGGAAAATGTTTGATTTTTGCCGATGTTCAAGAGTAAACAAATGACGTCATTGTCCAATAAATGTCCAGCTAGCCATTCTATTCTGCAATCATGAATGGGTTGACATTATTTGTACAATTACAATATTGCAGTA
Organism: Cherax quadricarinatus; assembly: GCF_038502225.1. NCBI lineage: Eukaryota > Metazoa > Arthropoda > Malacostraca > Decapoda > Parastacidae > Cherax > Cherax quadricarinatus. The sequence continues at coordinate 13,230,281 of NC_091299.1, read as the reverse complement.
GTCTGCATAACAGTAAATCTTCTATTTTTTGCTTGAATAAAATTTCAAAATAGAGAGCAAGAGTAATATCAGAGGGGCCTGGAGACATGACTGATGAACAAAAAAAAAATTTATTTTAGAGCCAGGAATGTCTGCAGTGTTCATTCTGGACGCTATTTTAAAACTGGCACATTTTTTAATTTGCGTGAAATTGGCCAAATTGCCAAATTCTGACCACTTTATTGGGTAGTTGAAATTGGTAAATGGCCAGTTTCTTGTACTCAGTTGATAGAACAGATGGAGTTCTAAAGAAATAGTTATGAGTTTGGTCGACTGGAACAATGGAATTAGCCGAAGATAGAGCTCAAAGTGGGCAAAATCGCCGATTCATAAATATTGCCGAGGTCACTAACTTCATGAGAGCGTAATTCCGTAAGTTTTCCACCAGATTTTGTACTTTTGGTGCCATTACCATCGGGAAAAGATTCTCTATCATCTCATTTTTTTTTTTTCAAATATTTTGCGACACCAGGAGACACCTCAGGATTTGGGGTTGCGACAGTCGGAGGATTAACCCTTTGACTGTCGAAGGGCCAAATCCTGAAGTTGCTTCTGGTGTCGCAAAATATTCGAAAAAAAAAAAAATTATTTTTTCTTATGAAATGATAGAGATTCTTTTCCCGATTGTAAAGACACCAAAAAAACGAAATTTGGTGGAAAACTGACGGAATTACGCTCTCGCGAAGTTAGCGACTTCGGCGATATTTAAAAATCGGCAATTTCGCCCACTTTGAGCCCTATTTTCGGCTAATTCCGTTATTCCAGTCAACCAAACTCATAACTATTTCTTCAGAACTCGATTTTTTCTATCGATTGAGTACAAGAAACTGCCCATTTACCGATTTCAACTACCCAATAACATGGTCAGAAATTTGCAATTTGGCCAATTTCACGAAAATTAAAAAATACGACAATTTCAAAATAAGGTCCAGAATGAACAATGCAGACATTCCTGGCTCTAAAATAACATTTTCTTTGTTCATCAGTCATGTCTCCAGGTCCCTGTGATATTACTCTTGCTTTTTATTTTGAAATTTTATTCAAACAAAAAATAGAAGATTTACTGTTATGCAGACTACTGCAATACTGTAATAATTGTAAAAATTACATCAACCCATTCATGACTGCGTATTAGAATGGCTAGTTGGACATTTATTGGAAAATGACATCATTTGTTCACTTTTGAACATCGGCAAAAATCAAACATTTCCTGTACTTTGTGCTCCATTTTCAGGTTCTTTTTATAGTAAAATTAATCAAAATCACCTCCATTTCTATAATATAGTTTCCATTCTATCAAATGAGACCAAGAAAACGAGAATACAACCACAAATACTATACGAAAATAGACCACAAAGTCGGCATTTTAATTAAAAAAAACGGTCGGAGTTTTTTTTTTCTCATTATGCACTGCGTGCTCCAGGAATTTTTTTATGTGGTGCACACTGACCACACAGACCCATTCTCTCACATGTGGGCCTACTAGCTTTCTCCTGCCTGATTTGAAGCCGCTAGAATTTATGAGTATATATACGTCAAACACGGTACCTCGCAAACGTATATATACGGCCGCGACAGTCAAAGGGTTAATGTCACAAATGCTCTACACGGAAATGTAAAGACATGTTATATGATGTGCTTTGTCACAGAATTACAGTATGTTGTTCCATGCAATGGGACTTCACTTGTATGGTACTGGGATTAACTTGGCATGATTATAAACATTTGACTTAGTCTCAGATACGCTTTTCAGACCATAACATATTTTATCATTAACCCTTTCAGGGTCCAGAGGCCGAATTTCAAAGTGTGCACCAGTGCCCAAGAATTTTCAAAAAATAATTTTGTTATTTTTTCTTATGAAATGGTAGAGAATCTTTTTCTGAAGGTAATAGAATGAAAAGTACGAAATTTGATGGAAAATTGATGAAATTATGCTCTCACGAGTTTTGATGTGTCAGCAATATTTATGCATCGGCGATTTTGCCGACTTTGACTCCCATTTTAGGCCAATTACCTTATTCCAGTCGACCAAATTCTTAGCTATTTCACTAGTATTACTTCTATTCTACTGATTGAGCACAAGAAATCGCCAACTCAACTGTTTCAACTACAAAATAGTTATTGAAAATTGGTAATTTGTTCAATTTAGTGCAAAGTTCAGAATATTCCAATTTCAAAATAGGGTCCAGAATAAACAGTGCAGGCATTCCTGGCACTAAAGTAACATTTCCTCTGTTCATTAGTTACGTTTTCAGGCTTTACAAATGAATTCCATTTTGATTTTTAATTCACATAATGAATTTTTTTTCAAACCAAAAAATAGAAGATTTACTGTCATGCAATATTGTAATAACTGCATAAATAATATCAGCACTTTTGTGAACGTATATTAGACCCACCAGCTGGCATGTATTAGATGTGTGAGGTCATTTGTTTACTCTTGAACATTGGCAAAAACTTAACATTTCTGCTACTTTGAGCTCAGTTTCAAGCCATTTCAATACTAAAACCAATCAAAATCATCTCTATTTCTGTAATATATCTTCCATTCTATCAAATGAGCCCAAGAAATCGCAAATGCAATCGAAAATTACATTCTCAGTTTTTTTTCTCACTATGCACTGTGTGCTGCAGTATTTGTTTTGTGTGGTGCACACACAAAACAAATTTACCACTCACAGCTTATCAGAGTGAGCTGAGCTCATGGCGTAGATCTACGGTTTGGACCCTCAACGTAAAGCCGTAGATCTATGGCACGGACCCTGAAAGGGTTAAACAACCTACCAGGTTACAATCAAAGCAGTTTTATATTTCTGTTTTCATAATGGCACAGTGACCCAAAGAAGGACAACAGATTCACTATCATTCATTTCCTAGCAGTTTTTTCAAAAGAGCATGGATATCGCAATTAGTGTCACACTGAAACGCTATACAGTGGAACCTTGGTTTTTGTCATTAAATCTTTCCAGAAAGTCTGATGAAAACCGAATTCGATGAAAACTGAAGCATTATTTCCCATAAGAAATAATGTAAATCCAATTAATCCATTCCAGACACCCAAAAGTATTAACAAAAAATACATTTTATAGAGAATAATTATAGTTTTACATACAGAAAACAATGAGAAATAAATATAAAGGACTAATGAAATGGATATATGAACATTTAATATCACTTTTACCTTCATTGAAGACTCTTGTTGGCATATGGAAGGCACAAGGAAGGGAGAGGGAGGAGGAGAAGTTATTGGTTGGAAGGGGAATCCCCTCCATAAGAACTTCAGGTATTAAGTCCCTATCCAGGGTTACTTCCCTTCTGTGTTTTTTACTGGCACTGGACCCTTGTCGCACAAAAAATCTGTCCAGAGAGGTCTGTTTCTGGTGTCTCTTTAAGATTTGCCTAAAATGGGATAAGGAATTGTCATTGTACATGTTGCAGACATGGCTTGCAACAGCTTTGTTAGGGTGACATTTCTCCACAAAACTTTGCAACTCGTTCCACTTTGCACACACATCCTTAATTACTGAAGAAGGCACATTCTCCCCTCTCTCTTCCTCCTCCTCCTCCGAAGCAATTTCTTCAGCTGCGATCTGTTTCTGTTCCAGTTGAAGGCATTGCAGCTCTTCATTGGTTAGCTCTTCCCTGTGGTTGTTCACCAACTCTTCCACATCCTAGCCACTCACATCCAACTCCTTGGACTTCCCCTAACCCACAATATATTCCGCAACAGGTATAGGGTTGTCAGGGTCAGCCTCTAACCTTTCAAAATCCTGCTCTTGGACACATTCTGGCCACGATTAAATTCTGTCGTGTTTCTCACTGCCTTTATCAAAGGGCTGGCACTCTGAACTTTCTTTGGCTCCATGGTAGCTTATTTAGCAGTCTCACTCAATAAACAAGCACAAAAATCAGTGGATTATTACGAAATGTTTCGGATGAACACTCATGGTAATGCTCACTCGACGAGAAACAATGCCATACTGATTCAGAACGCAGGGCATGCTTTGTGTGGGCGTGGGCAGGTGGACACGTTCGGTACAGCGGACTGATGAAAACAAAGGTGATGAACGAAAACTGGGACAAAATTTTGACAAAAAATCCTCAAAAACTGAATTCGATGAAAACCTGGGCAAACGAAAACCAAGGTTCCATTGTATATTTCTTACCTCCAGAAATCATGCCCAGCTAACTGGTTCCCTTGTAACCCTTCATAATGTTATCATTCTCACTCTCCAACAGCCCATTAAATTAAAAAAAATTACCTGTCATCCTTAATTTGCCACAACACCAAAGATGTTCTCCTGATATAAATTAAGTCTGTCAAAATTAATTAATTGATAGATTTTCTGCCCACTTCCCCACATGGCCTTAAATGTACTGTACATGATACAGTTTAAGGGTTAAAGATGATTGTATGATACTGTACTGAATGAAATTTATTAAACATGTGCCAGTGGTTTGTCATAATGCCAGAAAACTTGCAGTACGTTTATTATGCTCCAAAGTGTGTGCTAGCAATGTACAATTCTGTAATGGAAATGTGTATGCTAGTAGTTATAGATGAAAATCATACCCTTTATAACTCTGTATGGCATGAAAATAGTTTTTTTTTTTTTTTGTTAATTCAGATCTGTACTTTAATAATATCAATGAGAATTCAAATTTAAGGGTTTGAGTTGAATAGTAGTTGAAACTCTTACCTTTATACACTCTAATTTAGATTTCCACTACTTTTGCCTTACAGTACTGTATCATCTTAGTTTCCCATACAGACATTTTCCTATTCTGAAATATTCATCCCATCTTCCCTCAATAACAGGCATACATTGTGGTCACTTTTGTAGCAAAACTTAAAAGGTGGATTGAAAACTCATGAACAAATTTAAAGTCTTTTTTTTTTTTCTCAATTTTATTCTTGATTTATATATTGGTGTATGTATATTTTCCTCATTTTCTTTCAAAGTCAGAGCCTGACTATACTTATGTCTTCCTCTGAAAAGAAACTAAAATTCGTCCTTAGAGAATTTCTTAAATGAATTGATTTTTGGCTGTATTTGTTAATGGGTGTATGTACATTACACACAAGTGCATATTTCTGTTAGTGATAATTTTACAGTACATATTTTTCAGCATCGCATTCAAATACCGAATTGGAATTTTTAGTATGCAGAGTGATTAAATATATAAAAAGCAGTCCTTGATATTGATGCCTGTAATTGTTACATGTTGTTAAGCGTGAATGATTCATGACTGAAGCATGACAACTATATATTATTTGTGTAGATCTTGCAATTCCCTGCCTGTGGATGCATTGCATGGCAAGCCATTATTGTGACTTGGTGAGAAGCCACATACCAAGACTCAACTGCTGTGCTCATACTAGGACTGGCTCAATATTGGCACTGCTCAATTTTTGTGTCTTGCTTGGCCAGTGGTAAAAAATTTTTTTCACACAGTACATAAATTTAAGATTACTGAATAATCTTCATAATTATATATTCGCTACTTGATTCGTGATTTAAAAGGTTAAACTGCATAAATCAATGTGTCTATGAAGAATGTTAATTATGAAATTTTTATTTGAATTCTTTTAGTAAAATGTTTGCAACATAAAACAGTACAATATACTGGCTTTTTGGTAAAATCTTGACAGACATAAGTTAATGCAAAAATAATACTTAAATGATATTCATCATAAAGGAAACTTCCACTGAAATTATGGAAAGTAAACCTTTGTCAGGCCCATGTGAGAGCACAGTGGGGGAGTAGCGAAGCTTTGATGAATTGCGTGGAGTAGCTTAGTAACTGCTTTCCCTTCCTCTTGTTGTTCAGCCTGACCAGCGAGAGGGAGTTATAACCAATCAACCGGGCCCATCAGCAAACACAGTAAGTATATGTACAGGTAAATGTTTTTGGCTAGTTTGTATTCATTAAAGTAGTCACGGATTTAAGAGTTCTGTTGTCATTTATTAAGGGTCTCTCATCATAGCATAATTTTTTGTCAGTGTATTGCATTACATATTTGAGTTATACTCTCAGTAGTTTACTTTTTAAGAATTGGTCAGTAGTATACAAGGAACAGAATTTTAAAAAATTAGTTTTGATTCTTTAATAAATGCTTGTCTTTATTAACTGTGCAGTGTATACAGCCTCTCCTCACTTAATGACGTACTTGTTTACTGATGCCTTGGACTTACGACAAGCTCTTTGACCAGTATGCATGCCTAAATAATGTACAGTAGACCATCATTTAGTACGAGTTTATTTGGCACAATTTGCCACCCCACCATCCTAGTGTTCGTAATTCATACATGTCCAGTCTTTATCTGCTACAAGGCAGCTGCGTTTATGAATTGTTATATTTTAATTACTATATCTGTTTCTGCCAAGCAGTCATGACACCCAGTAGCCATACCAGTGTTGCTGAAAGTGGCACGAAGAAGTATAAGCACTTAAGTCTTAGAATTAACAAAGCAATAAAGATATTAGACAAGAGATAACCTGTAGCTGTAATGAAGTGTTACTTTGTACACAGAAAAAGAGGTAAACCTGAGTTTGTGTGACTTGACTTGACCTGGACTGACCTGACTGACCTGGACTGACCTGGACTGACCTGGACTGACCTGGACTGACCTGGACTGACCTGGACTGACCTGGACTGACCTGGACTGACCTGGACTGACCTGACCTGACTTGACCTGACTGACTTGACTTGACCTGACTTGACCTGACTTGACCTGACTTACTTGACCTGACTTACTTGACCTGACTTACTTGACCTGACTTACTTGACCTGACTTACTTGACCTGACTTACTTGACCTGACTTACTTGACCTGACTTACTTGACCTGACTTGACTTGACTGACTTGACTTGACTGACTTGACTTGACTGACTTGACTTGACTGACTTGACTTGACTGACTTGACTTGACTTGACTGACTTGACTTGACTGACTTGACTGACTTGACTTGACTGACTTGACTTGACTGACTTGACTTGACTGACTTGACTTGACTGACTTGACTGACTTGACTTGACTGACGGACTTGACTGACTGACTTAGACACTCCAGTACAACCATCGACTTCAGTGCCAGAACCTCTACCATCCACCTCAGCCCAGTAGGGCCACAGCATAACTCTTCACAATCATCCACAAACACCAGCACCCACAATTTAGGGTAAGAAATACTATTATATCTGTTACATTTGTAGTCTTAAGCAGTAAAAACAACATAATGCATCACAATGAACTGCAACTACATATTCACTTTTATTTTTGTAAGATGTGGAGGCCTAAAAAAAAGTTGCTTGACTTTTTGAGGGCTCCCAGGAACGTTACCCTATTTTTCCCATAAGTTCTTCAGTTCGTCTAACACGATTTTTACCCAACACTGTATTTTCAGGAATGTAACTACCGTGCTAAATGATGGTCTACTGTATACTAGAGATGATTTTCTCTTATTCTGTTTATTACAATATACAGTATACTACTGTATAAACATTTAAAAATATACCAGAAATGTTATAAATGGTGCAGAGGTGACATTAAAACAATATCAAAGATAGTTGATGCAAACTCACTACCATTATAATATGCTCCTCACATAGCGACGAATTTGTTTACCGACGTGGTCTTAGGAATGGAACTCCGTCGTTAAGTGAGGAGAGGCTATAATTTACTAGTGTGCAGAAGAATACCATAACTGTTTTAAATTGCTCAAGTGTGTTTAGGATTTAATCTTTCACATAATCTGTTGACTTTTGTCCAGATTTAGGATTTTGGATCAGAGAACATGCTGTCAGAAATAGTACGCATTACAGAAAGTTAATTAAAAAAGTTAATTGAAATGTGATAGTTAAGAGAGGCATACTTTTTTTTTTCCTGAAAATTTTAAGTGGGGCAGTCACTGCTCTGTTGATATTCAAACTAATAATTGATTTTGCTATGTAGTTTAACTTACTACTAATTAATGCATTTTATTTTCAAATGGTGTACATTCAGAACCCATATACATTTTGGTAACTAGGACAAACCAATCCTCAATAATGATAATGCTCAAGATTCACTATACAGTAGACCCTCAGTTAACGATGCCATCGGATAGCGATAAAATCGGATACTGATACTTTTTGCATTAAAATATTGGCTCGGCTAACAATAAAAAACTCGGGTTAAGGACATTCGTCCAGAATGTGTATGCATGGCTTGAGCCGCTTGGCCACTCCAGTGTGCCATTGTTTACAAGCCACTGCGGACGATTCCACGCGTACATGTGATACATTTTGTATTCATTGTTTTTAGTGCTTGTAACTGCTGAATAAGCCACCATGGGCCCAAAGAAAGCTTCTAGTACCAGCCAGCCCTTTGGTAAAGGGCTGAGAGAGAGGGGAGAATGTGCCTTTTTCAGTGATTCTGTAATATGTACAATACTAAAGCAGCAGGAGTCTGTAAAAGCTATAGCAGCAGCCAGCGATAAACTGAAGCATTAACTGTAGCAAGTAAGTTCAGCAATTAATCAATAGAAAAAGGACAGCATGAACCTAACTCTTCCAGTGTTGTTGGAGCTATGTAGGGTGACTGACAACTCTGCCGCCTCTGCTGCCGCCTCCCTCCACCACTATGTATGGCTTATGCTCTCAGTGGCCCTTATACACCCAACAACAACAACACAGCAACACTTGTGACATACTTAATGATGTATTTTATTCATTCTAGAGTATATGTCATGTTTCTATGTTATTAATATTGTTTATGTCATATTAGATGAATTGTGCTAGATAAATAAGCCGTAGAGCTGATATTAGTGTCCTATTGAAGGGCTATCTTGTCTCCCAACACAATTCCTAACATAGGCCAGAAACAGACCTTCCTGGAAAATTTTTTTGAGCGACAGGGGTCCAGTGGCTCTTAAGCTGGTCCTAGTGGCATTAAAAAGCAAAGGAGGGAAGTAACTCAGAAAAAGGACTTGGTACCTGAAGTCTTTATGGAGTGGGATTCCCCTTCCAAACAATTGTAAATTCCTCCATCCTCTCCCCTCCTGTCGTCTTCCATACATCACCATGTCTTCAATAAAGGTAAGTGTGATGTTGTTATTGTTTTATTTCATGTATCATTGTTTTCTGTGTAAGGATATGTATATTTCATGTAAAAAATGATTTTGTTTAATACTTTTGGATGTCTGAAACAGATTGATTGGATTTCCATTATTTCTTATGGGGAAAATTAATTTGGATAATGATAAAATCGGTTAAGGACAAGCTCTCTGGAATGGATTAATATCGTTAACTGAGGGTCCACTGTATAGGTAATTGTAAATGAAAAACTAAGAATCTATTACTACAATATACTGGTACTTTACGAATCTTATTGATCCCACAATTTAAAAATTTGTTAATCATTTTCAGTATGTATATTGAGGTTTTATTTTTTTTTTCAACATGCTAGTCATCTCCCAGTGAGACAGGGTGACCCAGAAAATGAAAACACCTTCACTATCATTCAGCATATTTGCCACATTCACACACACTCACTGTCTTTGTGGAGGCTCTCAGATACGACAATTTAGATGTCATTCCAAACAGCCAATATCCCAAACCCCTCCTTTAAAGTGCAGGCATTTTACTTTTCACCTCCAGGACTCAAGTCTGGCTAACTGGTTTTCCTGAATCCCTTCACAAAATATTAGTCTTCTCACACTCCAACAGCTCAAGTCCTAAAAACCATTTGTCTCCATTTACTCCTATCTAACATGCTCATACATGCCTGCTCCATGTCCAGGTCCCTTGCAAACACAACCTCCAAGTCATCCTATTTTGCTCCATTCTCTCTAAATGACCAAACCACCTCAACAACCCTTCCTCAGCCCTTTGAATAATACTTTTATATAACTTCATACCTCCCTCCTAATTTCCACACTATGAATTCTCTGCATAATATTTACATCACACATTGCCCGTAGACTTGACATCTCCACTGCCTCCAGCCTCCTCCTTGCTACATAATTTTATTTTATGCAGAAGTAATTAACAGAGAAAACGTTTTTGCAGTGAAATACCTTGGTAAGGCCATCTGTGAATGTCACACCTTATGCACACTGATTTTTTTTTTTTCTAAATCTTGTAAAGTTCAGTGTGTTTTTCTCCGACTCCTTATTGTCATCATCTGTGAGCCTTATGACCATAGCATTGCGCCTCAGTTCAAACCTTTTCATAATACTATGTACACTTATTTTCTCTTATTCCTCAGCTGGCTCTGCAATTTGCTGAACCTCTGGGGAGCTCTCAGGATTTGTGCTAATACTACTGTTATTCTTGAATTCCTGTTCTGGATGGCCATTCACTCTGGCTTACTGGCCTTGTGATGATTTTATGACCAGTGACTCCTCTGCCCAGCTGGGTGGGCTTGTTTATGGTCATGGCATACTGTGAGTGTTTAGTGTGGAACATTTTCAGATTTAATGACACAGAATCTGTTTCTCTTTCTCATGTTGTAGGCTTGAAATAGCTGTAATATATTTGGTGGTTCCACCACTTGACAAGATAAGGTTCACTTCTAAGAAGATGGTGTAAACCTCATCTTACTTTACCCATGGGGGGCCCATATCACTTCATCTGTGACTGGCAGCTCTGTGGTATCTACTGGCATCTCCTCAGATGTTGTAATGTACTCAGTGCACTGGCCTTTTCCCTCTTTGTCTGGTTCTTTGAGCTTGCAGGTAACCTGGTGCCTTCTGCATGGAACTGGGGTCCCCATTCCTGCTGCTTGTTTTCCCATTCCAGGGCTGATGGGGTAAGATTGTAAGACCCCTTCTGGGGTTTCTCTGCCTGTTGTGGGGGCAGAGAAGTAGCTGAACATTAGTGTTTTTTTTTTTTTTACAAGATTCAAAATTAAATGTGTCTCCAATTTGTGAGACAATCAGTTTTAGTTGGCAAGTGAACAGTGACAAGTGGCCAAAAGTGAAGGAGGCATATTACTAAGTGAAAAATGTGCATTAGATCTTACTGGGGCTAGAAAAGTTGAGTATTAGTGTATTTGGGATGAAGCATATTTAACCCTTAACCCTTTGACTGTTTCAGGCCCCTCTCTGAAACTGTCATTCTATGTCGCTCAATTTTTGAAAAAAAAAAAATTTTTTTTCTTATGAAATGATAGATAATCTTTTCCCGATGGTAATGACACCAAAAGTTCGAAATTTGGTCGAAAACTCGTGGAATTATGCTCCCGCGAAGTTAGCCGTCTCGGTGACATATGCATATCGGCGATTTCGCCGACTTTGAGCCCTATTTTCAGCCAATTCCATTGTTCCAGTTGACCAAACTCATAGCTATTTCTTTAGAACTCCATTTTATCTATCAGCTGAGTACAAGAAACCTCCCATTTACTAATTTGGACTACCCAATATGGTGGTCAGAAATTGGCAATTTGGCCAATTTCATGCAAACTAAAAAAGATGCCAATTTCAAAATAGGGTCCAGAATAAACAAGGTAGACATTTGTGGCACTAAAATAACATATGCTCTGTTCATTAGTCACATCTCTAGGCCCCTCTTATATTATTATTGCTCTCTGTTTTGATTTTTTATTCATACAAAAAAATAAAAAATTTACTGTTATGCAGACTACTGCATTATTGTAAAAATGGTATAAATAATATCAGTGCACTAGTGAAAGAATATTAGACTCCCCAGTTGACGTGTATTGGACGTGTGGTGTGATTTATTTACTCCTGAACATTGGTAAAAATCGAACATTTCCGCTACTTTGAGCTCAGTTTCAAGGTCGTTTTCGTTGTCTAAGTAATGAAAATCATCTCTATTTCTGTAATATGTTTTCCATTTTATCACCTAAGACCATGAAAACGCGAATACAACGATAAATACTATACGAAAATACACTTCAAAGTCGGCGTTTTATTCCAAAAAAACGATCTTTTTTTTTTTTTCTCATTACTTAATGTGTGCTGCAGGATTTCTTTTGTGGTGCACACTGACCACACAGACCCATTCTCTCACATGTGGGCCTACCAGCTTTCTCCCGCTTGATTTGAAGCCGCTAGAATTATTGAGTGATATGAGCATATGATACTAGTGATATGAGCAAATTCGCCGATGACACAAAGATAGGTAGGATAATTGATTCAAACGTAGATGTTATGGAACTTCAGGAGGATTTAAACAAACTCTATTCTTGGTCAGAAAAGTGGCAGATGCAGTTCAATGTAGATAAATGCAAGGTTCTGAAGCTTGGGAGTGCCCATAACCCTAGTACTTATAAGTTAAATGATGTAGAACTTAGCCATACAGATTGCGAAAAGGACTTGGGGGTTATGGTGAGCAGCAACCTTAAACCAAGACAGCAGTGGCTAAGCGTATGTAATAAGGCAAATAGATTACTGGGATTTATATCAAGAAGTGTAAGCAACAGAAGTCCAGAGGTCATACTGCAGCTTTATACATCATTAGTAAGGCCTCACCTAGATTATGCACCTCAGTTCTGGTCTCCGTATTACAAAATGGACATAAATTCGTTAGAAAACATTCAGCGTAGGATGACTAAATTAATACATAGCATTAGAAATCTTCCTTATGAAGAAAGATTGAAGACTCTTAAGTTACATTCACTTGTTAGACGAAGAATGAGGGGAGACCTGATCGAAGTGTATAAGTGGAAGATAGGTATTAATAAAGGGGATATTAATAAGGTCTTGAGGATCTCTCTCCAAGAGAGAACCCGCAGTAATGAATTTAAATTAGATAAGTTTAGATTTAGAAAGGACATAGGAAAGTATTGGTTTGGAAATAGGGTAGTTGATGAGTGGAACAGTCTACCTAGTTGGGTTATTGAGGCTGGGACTTTGGGTAGTTGCAAATTTAGGTTGGATAAGTACATAAGTACATAAGTACATAGGTAGTAGGTTGGTAGACAGCAACCACCCAGGGAAGTACTACCGTCCTGCCAGATGACTGTGAAACAAAAACCTGTAACTGTTTTGCATGATGGTAGGATTGCTGGTTTCTTTTTCTGTCTCATAAACACGCTAAGATAACAGGGATATCTTGCTACTCCTACTTACACTTTGGTCACACTTCACAGACACGCATATGCATATATATATATACATACATCTAGGTTTTTCTCCTTTTTCTAAATAGCTCTTGTTCTTTTTTTTATTTCTTCTATTGTCCATGGGGAAGTGGAAAAGAATCTTTCCTCCGTAAGCCATGCGTGTCGTATGAGGCGACTAAAATGCCGGGAGCAATGGGCTAGTAACCCCTTCTCCTGTATACAATTACTAAAAAAGAGAAGAAGAAAAACTTTATAAAACTGGGTTGCTTAAATGTGCGTGGATGTAGTGCGGATGACAAGAAACGGATGATTGCTGATGTTATGAATGAAAAGAAGTTGGATGTCCTGGCCCTAAGCGAAACAAAGCTGAAGGGGGTAGGAGAGTTTCAGTGGGGGGAAATAAATGGGATTAAATCTGGAGTATCTGAGAGAGAGCAAAGGAAGGGGTAGCAGTAATGTTAAATGATCAGTTATGGAACGAGAAAAGAGAATATGAATGTGTAAATTCAAGAATTATGTGGATTAAAGTAAAGGTTGGATGCGAGAAGTGGGTCATAATAAGCGTGTATGCACCTGGAGAAGAGAGGAATGCAGAGGATAGAGAGAGATTTTGGGAGATGTTAAGTGAATGTATAGGAGCCTTTGAACCAAGTGAGAGAGTAATTGTGGTAGGGGACTTGAATGCTAAAGTAGGAGAAACTTTTAGAGAGGGTGTGGTAGGTAAGTTTGGGGTGCCAGGTGTAAATGATAATGGGAGCCCTTTGATTGAACTTTGTATAGAAAGGGGTTTAGTTATAGGTAATACATATTTTAAGAAAAAGAGGATAAATAAGTATACACGATATGATGTAGGGCGAAATGACAGTAGTTTGTTGGATTATGTATTGGTAGATAAAAGACTGTTGAGTAGACTTCAGGATGTACATGTTTATAGAGGGGCCACAGATATATCAGATCACTTTCTAGTTGTAGCTACACTGAGAGTAAAAGGTAGATGGGATACAAGGAGAATAGAAGCATCAGGGAAGAGAGAGGTGAAGGTTTATAAACTAAAAGAGGAGGCAGTTAGGGTAAGATATAAACAGCTATTGGAGGATAGATGGGCTAATGAGAGCATAGGCAATGGGGTCGAAGAGGTATGGGGTAGGTTTAAAAATGTAGTGTTAGAGTGTTCAGCAGAAGTTTGTGGTTACAGGAAAGTGGGTGCAGGAGGGAAGAGGAGCGATTGGTGGAATGATGATGTAAAGAGAGTAGTAAGGGAGAAAAAGTTAGCATATGAGAAGTTTTTACAAAGTAGAAGTGATGCAAGGAGGGAAGAGTATATGGAGAAAAAGAGAGAAGTTAAGAGAGTGGTGAAGCAATGTAAAAAGAGAGCAAATGAGAGAGTGGGTGAGATGTTATCAACAAATTTTGTTGAAAATAAGAAAAAGTTTTGGAGTGAGATTAACAAGTTAAGAAAGCCTAGAGAACAAATGGATTTGTCAGTTAAAAATAGGAGAGGAGAGTTATTAAATGGAGAGTTAGAGGTATTGGGAAGATGGAAGGAATATTTTGAGGAATTGTTAAATGTTGATGAAGATAGGGAAGCTGTGATTTCGTGTATAGGGCAAGGAGGAATAACATCTTGTAGGAGTGAGGAAGAGCCAGTTGTGAGTGTGGGGGAAGTTCGTGAGGCAGTAGGTAAAATGAAAGGGGGTAAGGCAGCCGGGATTGATGGGATAAAGATAGAAATGTTAAAAGCAGGTGGGGATATAGTTTTGGAGTGGTTGGTGCAATTATTTAATAAATGTATGGAAGAGGGTAAGGTACCTAGGGATTGGCAGAGAGCATGCATAGTTCCTTTGTATAAAGGCAAAGGGGATAAAAGAGAGTGCAAAAATTATAGGGGGATAAGTCTGTTGAGTGTACCTGGTAAAGTGTATGGTAGAGTTATAATTGAAAGAATTAAGAGTAAGACGGAGAATAGGATAGCAGATGAACAAGGAGGCTTTAGGAAAGGTAGGGGGTGTGTGGACCAGGTGTTTACAGTGAAACATATAAGTGAACAGTATTTAGATAAGGCTAAAGAGGTCTTTGTGGCATTTATGGATTTGGAAAAGGCATATGACAGGGTGGATAGGGGGGCAATATGGCAGATGTTGCAAGTGTATGGTGTAGGAGGTAGGTTACTGAAAGCAGTGAAGAGTTTTTACGAGGATAGTGAGGCTCAAGTTAGAGTATGTAGGAAAGAGGGAAATTTTTTCCCAGTAAAAGTAGGCCTTAGACAAGGATGTGTGATGTCACCGTGGTTGTTTAATATATTTATAGATGGGGTTGTAAGAGAAGTAAATGCGAGGGTCTTGGCAAGAGGCGTGGAGTTAAAAGATAAAGAATCACACACAAAGTGAGAGTTGTCACAGCTGCTCTTTGCTGATGACACTGTGCTCTTGGGAGATTCTGAAGAGAAGTTGCAGAGATTGGTGGATGAATTTGGTAGGGTGTGCAAAAGAAGAAAATTAAAGGTGAATACAGGAAAGAGTAAGGTTATGAGGATAACAAAAAGATTAGGTGATGAAAGATTGAATATCAGATTGGAGGGAGAGAGTATGGAGGAGGTGAACGTATTCAGATATTTGGGAGTGGACGTGTCAGCGGATGGGTCTATGAAAGATGAGGTGAATCATAGAATTGATGAGGGAAAAAGAGTGAGTGGTGCACTTAGGAGTCTGTGGAGACAAAGAACTTTGTCCTTGGAGGCAAAGAGGGGAATGTATGAGAGTATAGTTTTACCAACGCTCTTATATGGGTGTGAAGCGTGGGTGATGAATGTTGCAGCGAGGAGAAGGCTGGAGGCAGTGGAGATGTCATGTCTGAGGGCAATGTGTGGTGTGAATATAATGCAGAGAATTCGTAGTTTGGAAGTTAGGAGGAGGTGCGGGATTACCAAAACTGTTGTCCAGAGTTGAGGTGGTTCGGACATGTAGAGAGAATGGAGCGAAACAGAATGACTTCAAGAGTGTATCAGTCTGTAGTGGAAGGAAGGCGGGGTAGGGGTCGGCCTAGGAAGGGTTGGAGGGAGGGGGTAAAGGAGGTTTTGTGTGCGAGGGGCTTGGACTTCCAGCAGGCATGCGTGAGCGTGTTTGATAGGAGTGAATGGAGACAAATGGTTTTTAATACTTGACATGCTGTTGGAGTGTGAGCAAAGTAACATTTATGAAGGGATTCAGGGAAACCGGCAGGCCGGACTTGAGTCCTGGAGATGGGAAGTACAGTGCCTGCACTCTGAAGGAGGGGTGTTAATGTTGCAGTTTAAAAACTGTAGTGTAAAGCACCCTTCTGGCAAGACAGTGATGGAGTGAATGATGGTGAAAGTTTTTCTTTTTCGGGCCACCCTGCCTTGGTGGGAATCGGCCAGTGTGATAATAAAAAAAATAAATAAGTACATGAGTGGGAGGGGTTGGATTTGAGTGGGACTTTCACATCAGAGCTTATTTCTTGGGTGGCATTGAAAATTGGGTTGGGCAAATGTTTTGTTAGTGGGATGAATTGTAAAGGACCTGCCTAGTATGGGCCAGCAGGCCTCCTGCAGTGTTCCTCCTTTCTTATGTTCTTATGTTATGTTCTTATGAGTATATATACGACAGAAACATTGGCTCGTAAGACGTATTTATACGTCGAAAACAGTCAAAGGGTTAAACTGTCCAAACATAGATACACATTTGCTCGCGTAGCGCTCTGAACGTAAATCAACGCTTTATTTTTCATTCCTTCAAAATTGGGGCGATAGGCCCGAGTTGCCTAGGCATGAGAGAATGGGTCTTAACACTTGGTGTGTGCAGTATTAAAAAATCTGGGACCACTTAGTACTTTGTGGGAGCACCAGTTCAGTCGAATGCCAGCTAGAGCAAATAGCTTGGCAAACACCAGGGATTCAATGATGTCATGTTGCATTAACACTCCCCTTTTAAGAGGAAAGTAAAAATAGGTTAGATAAATGCATGAGTGAGTTTGTGTGGGTGTGAGTTGGACCTGACTAGCGTGTGCTACTAAGTCTGCTGCCATGCTCCTTCCTTCAGTGGATGTGACCCGACTAGGTGGGTCATTGGTCTAGGTTGGGGGGTAGCAGCAGCAAGCCTGCTGCAGTGTTCCTCCTTTCTTATGTTCTTATGTATTTGGCTGGCTGGCTGGCTGGCTTTGGCTATCTCTGGTTCTCTCTCTCTCTGTCTATATCTGTGTCTGTCTCTATAATTAACTTAAGATTAACTAAGCAATGATGAAATCAGTGATAAAACATTAATGTAAACAGGTTACTATAAAGCACAAGTGAGTATTACAAAGACAGGTCATATGGTTGTATGCATTGTTGTACATTCAGTAGAATGGAGTATTCTGTTAGGTAGTGTATTTAAAAAATAATAAAGTTAGATTGGGTTTTAGGTTTAACATTTATGTGATATAATTGTGAGAAACATTTAAGATATACAATTTATAAGGTTCAGTTATTCAGTATTTATTTGGTTTTGGGTGAGTAAGTGATCTTTGAGAAGAGACTTGAATTTATAAACAGGTAGTGTTTCTTTTATATTTACAGGTAATGAATTCCAGATTTTAGGGCCTTTTATGTGCATTGAGTTTTTACATAGTGTCCATAATGACACCAAAAGTATGAAATTTGATGGAAAACTTACGGAATTATGGTTCACGAAGTTAGCGGTCTCGGCGATGTTTACGCATCGGTGATTTTGCCCACTTTGAGCCCTATTTTCAGCCAATTCCAGTGTACTAGTCGACAAAAATCATGCCTATTTCGCTAGAACTCCATTTTTTCTATCGAATGAGTACAAGAAACCACCCATTTACCAATTTCAACTACAGTGGACCCCCGACATTCGATATTAATCCGTTCCTGAGAGCTCATCGAATGTCGAAAATATCGAAAGTCGAATTAATTTTCCCCATAAGAAATAATGGAAATCAAATTAATCTGTGCAAGACACCCAAAAGTATGAAAAAAAATTTTTTACCACATGAAATATTAAGTTTAATGCAATAGAATAATTACAATAACAACAATAACAATAGATTAACCCGTAAACGGTCCAAACACACGTATACGTTCACTACAGTACTACCCCAACTTTTTTGAGAAAAAAACATTGCTGTTTTTTAATAGGAAAAAAGAGCATATGGTACCCAGGCATCCCCAATTATTTTAATATGGCGCACAGTGAGTGCTCACACCCATTCTCTCATGTCTAGGCGACTCAGGCTTATCATGGCAATGGAAAATGTATATATACATTTGGGGCACTAGCGGTAAAAATGTATATATATATGTTTGGACCGTTTACGGGTTAATAACAATAGAATAATTGACACTTACCTTTAATGAAGATCTGGTGATGATTGATGAGATGGGAGGAGGGGAGAGTGTGGATGGTGTTAGTGTTTAGAAGGGGAATCCCCTTCCATTAGGACTTGAGGTAACAAGTCCTTTTCTGGGGTTACTTCCCTTCTTCTTTTAATGCCACTAGGACCAGCTTGAGAGTCACTAGACCTCTGTCGCACAACAAATATGTCCATAGAGCTCTGTACCTCCCGTTCCTTTACGATTTGTCTAAAATGGGCCACAACATTGTCATTGTAATAGTCACCAGCATGGCTTGCAGTAGCTGTGTTAGGGTGATTTTCATCCATAAAGGTTTGCAGTTCAACCCACTGTGCATACATTTCCTTAATTTTTGAAGTAGGCACAATGGATTCCACAACTGGCATAGGCTTCTCAGGGTTAGCCCCAAACCCTTCAAAATTTTTCTTAATTTCCATACTAATTCTCGCCCTTTTTACCACAGGATTGGTATTAGAAGCTTTCTTGGGGATTATGGTGACTTATTTTGCAGAAACAAGCACCAAAAACAGTGATAGTATGGATAATATGGAATGTACCGAATGTATCCTTAGATGCGCGCACACTGGCTGGCTTGTAAACACTGGCACACACGGGGCAGTTCAGGCCACACGTGGACAAGTCTCGTACGAATCGTATTGAATAGCGGGTTTTCGATAGAATGTCGAGGCAAAATTTTTGCGTTAAAATGCATCGAATGTCGGATTTATCGAATGTCGATGCCATTGAATGTCAGGGGTTCACTGTATCCAATACAGTGGTCAGAATTTAGCAATTTTGCCAATTTCACACAAATTTCAAAAGATGCCAATTTCCATAGGGTCCAGAATAAACAAGAAAGACATTCCTGGTACTAAAATTACATTTCCTCTGTTCATTAGTCACATCCCCATGCCCCTCTTACATTCTTTTGCTTTCCATTTTGAATTTTTATTCTCACAAAAAATAGAAGATTTACTGTTATGCAGACTACTGCATTAGTGTAGAAATGGTATAAATAATATCGGCGCACTTGTGAAAGAATATTAGACTCACCAGTTGACGTGTATTGGACGCTTAGCATGATTTGTTTACTTTTGAACTTTGGTAAAAATCGAATGTTTCTGCTACTTTGAGCTCAATTTCAAGGTACAGGTCCGCCATCAGAAATCCGGCAATCAGTTATTCGGCACTAATTTTGGCTAGCATAATTTCAAATTTCCAGGGTCGCCACACCAACCTGCTGGTACTGTTTGGTGGCGCTACTTGCTGCATAAGTAATTCCAGTTTCTTTTTCTCCATTTATTGTTTTAACCTGCTTACTTATACAGCGAGGAAATTTGAGTCGGTGAAGCGAGGAAATTTGAGTCGGTGAAGCGAGGAAATTTGAGTCGGTGAAGCGAGGAAATTTGAGTCGGTGAAGCGAGGAAATTTGAGTCGGTGAAGCGAGGAAATTTGAGTCGGTGAAGCGAGGAAATTTGAGTCGGTGAAGCGAGGAAATTTGAGTCGGTGAAGCGAGGAAATTTGAGTCGGTGAAGCGAGGAAATTTGAGTCGGTGAAGCGAGGAAATTTGAGTCGGTGAAGCGAGGAAATTTGAGTCGGTGAAGCGAGGAAATTTGAGTCGGTGAAGCGAGGAAATTTGAGTCGGTGAAGCGAGGAAATTTGAGTCGGTGAAGCGAGGAAATTGGAGTCGGTGAAGCGAGGAAATTGGAGCCGGTGAAGCGAGGAAATTGGAGCCGGTGAAGCGAGGAAATTTGAAATTATGCTAGCCGAAATTAGTGCCAGATTACTGATGGAACCGGATGACTGATTGCCTAATTAGTGATGGGCGACCTCTAATGCTAGTTGGGATTGCAAAGTTAAGTTCGAATATTGAGGTACTACTGTATTGAGATTTGAAGTTTGTTGCCACAGGTTACATGTTGGTCATATTGGATGTCAGGTCATATTGATGCCAAGTACAAATACCACACTTATACAGTATGTGAGATTTCTCTCATCTTTCTAAGCCTGTACATTGGCTGTTGTTCTGTCAGATGTAGTAATTGGCAAGGTAAGTTAAATCTTAAGTTCTCAAGGCTCTCTAGGAGGTTTGAGAGACAAAACAGGTTTACTGCTATGAGGTGGAAATCTAGGGACCAACCAAGGAACTCCCTTCAGGAGAGCTACTTTGATGTTGAAGGGGTTTAAATTCAAAGATTTGTAGTTACTCTCTTTCCTCAAATGAAACCTGATTACCTTCCTTTCCCCAGGAATTTAATAACTCCTGGGGAATTTAATAAAGCAGCAGTAGATCTCTAGTGAATATTTACAAGGGTTTACAATTATACTTTGTCAGAAAATTAGGTTATAGCTCAGAGTAAACAGCAAACCCTTGATTTACACAGGTTTGTTCTTGAAAAGCTGTATTGTGTAAAGCTTCAACGCAGTCCATAGAATGTTATGACCTGAGCTGCCCAGACCATCATGTAAAAGGAACGCGGCGCTACAGAGTTAGCAGAGAAAGGGAAATTGAATAGCATTCTTTTTTAGACAAAAAGAGAAAAGATCAAAACAAAGCAAGAGACAAACAGGGGGAATGGTACAGAGAGAACAGGTGGGCAGTAAAATGGGGCGTACCAAACCAGGCATCAGCCCGTCAAGGCCGAATAAGCAAACAAACACGAAGCCAGTATACTGGAGAAACTAGGGGCGTGTACGCCAGGGGACATACCAGGTAGTATACCAGTGGTACTATTGAAACACAAAGGGAGACAAAACATCCCACTTGGTAATTCCTGCTTCATATTTGCAAATGTACAGGGTTTGAAATCAAATAAAAATGACAAAGTTAGTTATGTCAGTGGGCTCCTAACAGAAGCGAATGCCATATTCGGAGCATTTACAGAAACACATACAAGGGATGTTTTGGACGGAGAGATAAAGATAGAAAACTACAACATGTATAGATGTGATAGAATCAATAGGTCACAGGGAGGAGTAGGAATCTATGTAAAGAATACTTTCTGTTGCACAGAAGTGCTGAATTCTACAAATGATATAGTAGAAATTCTAGGCATTAAAGTTGAAAATAGGGATTTGGTAATTATCCTAGTATACAAACCACCATCGGCAACTGCTGCGGAATTCACAGATCAGTTAAGTAAGATAGATAGCTATCTACATAGGCTAGAAAATCCTACACCAAATATTTTACTCCTTGGAGATTTTAATCTCCCTCATGTAAAATGGAAGATGACGCAGCATAATGTTATACCAGAAATATCTCCGGGAAGCACCCTGGCTCAACAGGTACATACCAGGGAAATAATGAGGTTTTGTGAAAAGTACTCTTTAAACCAACAGGTAATTGATCCCACTAGAAATGAAAATACCCTGGTTCTGATATTCACAAACAACGAGGAACTGATCAGAGACTTGAGTTTCCAAAACTATTTACCCTGATCATAACATCATAGAGGTTCAAACTAGTACTAACTCAGGGGTAGGAAACTGCATCACTAAAGTTAGAGACAGGATGTTCAGTAAGTTTAATTTTAACAACCATAGAATTAACTGGGAAAAAATAAACCAAGAGCTATCAGACGTACCCTGGGAATCAGACATGAGCACCCTAAATCCCCAGCAGTGTCTAGAGAAGCTGAATACAGAAGCATACAAAGTATGTATGAAACACGTACCATTGAGGAAACCCAGAGGAAGATCAGATAGAGAGCGAGCGTAGGAGATGGTACAGAAGAAGAAAACAGGTTACTGAACTGCTTAAAAACACAAATATACTACAACAGAGGAAAGATAGACTTAGCAGAGAGATCACTGAATTAGAGCAAAAACTTAGGATGTCATACCTCACAGAAGAAGTACAAAGGGAACAAAAGGCCATGCAGGATATTGCAAGGAACCCAAAATATTTCTATTCCTATGCAAAATCCAAGCTAAGAACTACCTGTAGAATTGGACCACTACTGAGATGAGACTCGTATACTGACGACGAACAGGAAATGAGTGAAATCCTAAAAGAACAGTATGAGTCGGTGTTCAGCAACCAACTAAATGACAGCAAGGTAGAAAATGCAGAAATATTTTTCACTTCAGAAGAAGGCCACACAGACCACCTAACTGACATTAGTACAAATCCCATAGATTTCGAAAAAGAAATGGAAAACATGCCCATTCACTCAGCACCTGGACCAGATTCATGAAATGCTCTGTTTATAAAGAAGTGCAAAGTACTACTAGCACGAGCCCTCAGTATTCTTTGGAGAAAGAGCTTAGATCTAGGTGAAATACCCGAGGCCTTAAAGAGTGCAGACATAGCTCCTTTGCACAAGGGAGGTAGTAGAGCACTAGCTAAAAATTACAGACCAGTAGCCCTAGCCACTCACATCATAAAAATCTTCGAAAGAGTGATGAGACGGCAGGTTACAAATTTCATGGACCAGCACAACCAACATAACCCGTACCAGCATGGTTTTAGAGCAAGACGATCATGTCTGTCACAGCTGCTGAACCATTATGACAGAATTACGGAGGCACTGGAAGAGGACCAAAACGCAGATGTGATTTACACAGATTTTGCAAAGGCGTTTGACAAATGCGATCATGGAGTGATAGCGCACAAAATGAAGGCCATGGACATTACAGGGAAGTTAGGCAGATGGATTTTCGGTTTCCTAACACACAGAACACAAAACGTAGTAGTGAACAGGGCAAGATCCAGCATCAGCGAGGTCAAAAGCTCAGTGCCCCAAGCCACTGTCCTGGCACCTCTGCTGTTCCTCATCCTTATAGCAGACATAGACAAAAACACCCGGCACACTTTTGTATCATCATTTGCAGATGACACTAAAATAAGCATGAAAGTCAGTACAGTAGAGGACACTGAAAAAGTATAGGAAGACATAAACAGTCTTTTCCAGTGGGCAGTGGAAAACAACATGACGTTCAATGGTGATAAGTTCCAGCTGCTTAGGTATGGAAAGAATGAAGAGCTCAAAAGGAGCACTATATACAAAACTCAAGAGGGTCACCAAATAGAACGTAAGGAACACATAAAAGACCTAGGAATAATTATGTCAACGGACCTTTCTTTTAGAGACCATAACAAGACAAAGATCATGACAGTCAGGAAGATGACTGGGTGGGTATTGAGAACTTTCAAAACAAGGGAAATGATGTCAATGGTGACACTCTTCAAATCGCTAGTGCTCCCTCAGTGCTAACGGCCCCGTTCAAGGCAGGAGAAATATCGGAGCTGGAACAAATAGAGATCGTTTATGGCTCACAGTGAGCCAGTAAAGCACCTAAACTACTGGGAATGCCTGCAAGTCTTGAACATGTACTCATTGGAGTGGAGAAGAGAGAGGTACATGATAATATATCCCTGGAAGGTACTCGAGGGCTTGGTCCCAAATCTGCACACTGCCATAACATGCTGGAGTGAGAGATATGGGAGGAAGTTTAAAATAAACCCAGTGAGGAGCAGGGGTGCAGTGGGGACAAGAAGGGAACACTGTATCAACATCCGGGGTCCCAGACTTTTCAACATCTTACCAGAAGATATCAGAAACACTGCTGGAACAAGTGTAGAAGCCTTCAAGAGGAAACTGGACAAGTATCTTCACCAGGTGCCAGATCAACCAGGGTGTGATGGATATGTGGGGCAGCGGGCCTCCAGCAGCAACAGCCTGGTTGACCAGGCAAGCACCAGACGAGCCTGACCCATGGCCGGGCTCAGAGAGTAGATATACTCTGGAAATTCTTCAAAGGTATATCAAAGGTAAGGTACTTGAAGTGAAGAACAAGCAGGGAAAATTCATTTACATTCCTGACACTTCCA
Source organism: Cherax quadricarinatus (assembly GCF_038502225.1). NCBI lineage: Eukaryota > Metazoa > Arthropoda > Malacostraca > Decapoda > Parastacidae > Cherax > Cherax quadricarinatus. Next base: position 13,205,964 of record NC_091299.1, on the reverse strand, counting down.
AATTTACTGAGAACTTTTAGAAAAAGTTTTTTTTGAAAATAGTCACTTACCTTACATTCGTTACTTGTTGACATAGAAATGTGTACAGAAGGTTAATGTGGCACTTCTGGACTGCTTCGGATGGCTGTGGTTCTTGTTGATTTGGATGCAGAGGAGTTAGTAATTGTACTTGAGTGCTCAAGTACTATACATTGTGTAATGCATTTCGGGTGTATTTTCCTTGTATTGTTGACCTTTTTGACATTTCTTTTCACCTGGTCAGTCTCCGCTACTCATTGCAGCTCGTATTCTTATTTCTTAATTGTATGGATGGCAGATTCTTAGAGACTGAAAGTATGGGCAGTCTCATCACATGTGCAGCACCTCATCATATTTACAATTAATACTTTTGTCATGGTATTCATACTTATTCTTCTTGGCACCTCTAGTATCACTAATATTCCTCTTGGATGCCATGGGTAGTTTTCAGAGATGAGATGAAGTATCAGAAATATCCAAAATAATTTGAAGCAGCCGCTGTAGGCATTGTGCAGTGGTAGTGCCTTTAATACTTGACACTTACATGCACTTAGACTACGAAGATAATTATATCATTTATTCAAATTAAATATCTTGAAAGGAAATACAACATCTTAATAAAGCTTAGCACATAGTCAAAATTACTTTGAATATGCTGTAAGAAAAGCAAAAACTAAAATGATACACATTTGCACATTGATTTTAATTACCAGTTTGTTAAAACATTGTTGTTACTGTACTGTTAGGCAGGATTTAAATCACATCAAAGATTTCCATTTGTGGAATAACTGGAAGAATGGATATACAGGTAACCTAGATTTTAAAACTCATTATTTTCTGACCAAGGTAGGGTGGCCTTCAAAAAAGTAGCCACAAGTTGTGATATAGAGTTAACACATTGTACTTTTTTGCAGTTTTATTTTTAAAAATACATATTTATGAGCTCAAGTCAGATAATTGAGTTGTTTTAGGCTCTTATTAAGTGGGTACAAGTGCATCATTCAAAACCTAAAAGGAGCATAAATAACTTGATTACAGGAGGACCTAAGTGATGATGAGTTGGAGAATGGAGGCAAAGCCATGGGGGATCACAGTCAACCAGTCACTTCCCAGCCTCCCTCATCTACTAATCCCTTCAGGTAAAATGGTTAACATGTTGTTACTCAAGAAGTGTTGACAGACAAATGGAAATTCACAAAGTACTTCTTGATGAATTAGAATTTATATTGAGGTCCATTATCATGTTAAGGTAAACTAGATGAATATTTAAATAAATTATTAATGTCCCTTAGGGTGGTGAATATTTTTTTAACCAAATTTTTATTTTTAAGAATTGTTTTGATCTTTTAATATATTAAGATGCATGACAATAATATAATGTAGTACAATAAATGTTCAGAGTGTTTTAATCATCAATGTTTTATTATTCTTCACTAAAAAAAATCACTGATTTTTCAAGCACTTAATATTTTTAAAATATTAACAGCATGAGCACTATCATTATTATTATTTTGTAGTACGTGTTAAACTTAGTTTTAGGAACATAGGTGTATCTGTACAGTATGTGCATATACACGTATATATGTATGTATATATATATGTATATGTATGTATGTATATTTACATGTATATATGCATAAGTATGTTTTATATATGTACATTCACACGCATGTACAGTAACCCCTCGATATCAAGGCCATTTAAAATAATGGGTCAAATCTGCTGTGTAAATTGCACTTTTTACTCCTTTAATTTCAGTATATATTGTAATATAACTAATTTGTGTATTCATATAACTAATTTGTGTATTCATCAATATTTTAGGTATACAGTAGTGTACCTGACTTGTTTTTTGCTAGTTTTTTAACATTTAATGGATGCTCAAGCAATCCCCTTTATTAGTCCATTATATGGATGGTTTACTGTATGTATATAATGTATTGTGCATTATATATATACATACAATGATACAGTATATTTAATATTTTATATATATATATATATATATATATATGTCGTGCTTTATAGCCAGATCTTGCAGATTGGCTTATTCAGTGAGCATTGTTTTCTTAAATAAGTGTTTATGTGAATTAGCTTTTATATGATTATTTCCATTTCTTCCAGTAATTCCCTTCATGTGATATAAATTTACTCTTATGCAGTCATTGTTATTAGCAAAAGTGAAGTCCTATACCTTGAATGGTGCCTTGATGTGTCTCTAGATTTCTGTGTGCCATAGCTCTGTTATACATTTATCACATAACTCCACAGAAATCAGTCTGAACCTGTAAATTTTGTTTATTTGGCAAACTACTTCTATTGTATTAACACTGGAACTCGTGTATTTTATACTGTTAGCCCATTAACTGTCCAGACCCCCAGTATTGATGTTGCTGTGTCCACTTAAAAAAAAATGGAATGTTAAAGATTTTTTTTTTTTTTTTTTTTAAAGGTAATGGCACCAAACATACGAAATTTGATGGAAAACTTGAATTATGCTGGTGCAAAATTAGCAGTCTAGGTAGAATTTATGCATCGGCGATTTTGCCGGTTTTGAGGCATATTTTAAGTAAATTCCATTGCTATATTTGACCATATTCTTAGCTATTTTGCTAATGTGCTTTCTATCATTTGAGTACAAAAAAAAAAAAACCACCCATTCAGCTATTAAAATTACTATATAAATTTAGTGCACAGAAGTTGGTGATTTGGCCAATTTTATACAAAATTAAAAAAAAAAAAAGTTTAAAAAGAGTGCAAAATAAACATTGTAGACATTCCTGGCACTAAAACATTATTTCCTCTGTTCATTAAAGACACCCCCAGGCTTCTCTATTACATTTGCCTTCCATTTTAAATTCATAATTACACAAAAATAGAAGATTTACTCTATTTACCATTAATAAAATATAACTGGGAATGATTGGTCATAGTTTACGGTGTTCCAATAATTAAATCAGACCTATTATAAACCCATGAAATAGACTGGGGAGTGTAGGGAGGAGGCCTTACCCATCCTTAGGAAAAATCAGCAAACATTGAATATTTCTGCTACTTGGAGTCCAGTTTCAAGTTACTTTCAGTCCTGCAACCAACCAAATTCCTCTTTCAGTGGTATATCTTCCATTCTATTAAATACCAAAAAAAAAAAAAAAAAAAAAAAAATATATATAAAAGACATCCTAGGAAACTCAGTTGCTATTTTAAATCAAACCCTTAGTCAAGTTTTGTTTTTACCATCATGCACCAAGTGGGGCAGGATTTTTATAGTGTGCATGCTCACTGCACAGAAGCATTCATATCTAGGCCAAAATTTACTGCTTACATCTTATCTGAGTGGGCTGAGCTCATAACATAGCACTATGTGATAGGACCTTGGCCTCTATGTAATTGTATGGAATGGCCACTGAGAGGGTTAAATAGTTTAAAGTAAGTTTAGGCACCTTAGGTTGTATACAATTAAGTTTTAGGTTTATTTTAGCAAGATTAAAATTTGTAAGTTTTGGTGCAAAAATCAAATTTTCATTTATTATTAATTTATAAAGTTTTCAGTGCATGACAGAAAAATGTTAGAAAGCTTAATTTTTAAGACGCTTCAATTTGGTCCACGACTTGGTCTATTAGGCACGACGTATATATGATTGTTACAATTCCCACTTGCATAATCAGTTTTTCTCTCTGTATATTTCAAGATATATTGGTATTTATTTAATCATCAAGGTTGAAAAGGATTTCTTTGACTTTATGAATTTACAGGAAACCAGAGATTTCTGAGGAAAAGAAAGATTCCCCATCTACTACTAACCCCTTCAGGTGACTTTGTGCTTTAAACAACAGCCTAGTTTTTTAAATTCTTTGCATTTTATTTTGTTAGCTGTATTGTACACTGCAGAAGTTGTGTACCTGAAAACATCACAACTGTGTATGTGTGTGTGTGTGTGTGTGTGTTTTTTTTTTTTTTTTTTTTTTGCATTGCACAAGAGCTACTTGTTCAGTCTGAATATAGTGTTTATTGCAGGCAGTGATTTTAAGTTCATAATTTTGGTATTATTAATAAAGATAATTGTGCTAAATAGATATCGAACATTTAAGGTAAAAATAATATCCAGAAGATACCAGGTTGTGTGGCCTTCTTTCACTTTCATCCCTTCCCCCCCCCCCTTTTTTTTTCCTGTTCCTTTTTATTATCTTGTCATCTTGTGTTCTGCTTCCACGTTATTTTAACCAAATACTTTTTTCTGGCATTAAGGGACTGTTTTATTGTGCATCTTATTTGTCCTGGACCACCTCCTGATTCTTAAGAATGAGATTGTAATTACTGTACTACATTTTAGCAAAGTGTTTAACATATTTCTCCTTCCTTATTACCTAGCTATGGATAACATGATTTTCAATGAGACTTCTGTCAATGGAGAGATGTATGCTTACTTATCCTAACCCTCTACCTTAATCCTATAATTACTTTGTACACCTTTATTTCCTCATTTGAATGTAACACTGCTGGAGAAGTTTGCCTGTGCTAAGAACCATTACATCAAGACAGTATGGATTTTAAATGTTCATTCTGACTTTAACTTCAAAATGAGGTTGCCTTGTCATGCTTAAAATAGTTCTATCTGCCTCTTCTATAAAACAAAATCCTTACATCTTGGCAAATCTTGTATGCAGTACTTCATGTAACAGTGATGTTCCACATCTGGGAGACACCTTGAGTGGGGGTAGATTTTTCATCTTAAGAGCAACTTCCTTCAAAACTTCAATTTCAGGGAGAATGTTATATTTCTTGCAAAAACTTTTGTGTGCTTTTTTGAGCATTGTTTAACCTAGATTGAGTTTAATATGGATCCTGGGGTTAAAAAAGTATTTGTATAATTTCTGATAAACTTGTTCATTGATGAAGACATTGGGATGTTTTGCATGGAAGCCAGTCTTGTTCAAGTCTGCAGAGAGAACATGGTAAGAAAGGTATATAGCAGGAGAGGAATGTAGTATGCTGAGAAGCACATAAACTAGAGGTCCCTCCAACTAGAAACTTCTTGGCTCTTGGTGGTGGTGGTGTCTGTGGTTTGAATTAGAGCTGATTCAAGGCATTTTCTTGCCTCACGGATAGCCACGCTTGACTTCAGCTAGCCCATGTGGTGTGAAGCTGGGTTATGATGTAAAGTACAGGTACACGAATAATCTGTATATAGGAGAAAGAAGCTTAGGATCATATTTCGGTCCTGCTTGGACCATTGACAAATCACAATAACATGAAGTATTTTAGATGTCGTTATCATATCCCGTGTGTGTGTGTGTGTGTGTGTGTGTGTGTGCACGTGCATATCCTGCTCAGTGCCCCAAGGCACTGTCCTGGCACCTCTGCTGTTTCTCATCCTCATAGCAGACAAAGATAAAAACACCTGGTACACTTTTGTATCATCATTTGCAGATGACACTTAAATAAGCTTGAAAGTCACTACGGTAGAGCACACTGAAAAATTATAGGAAGACATAAGCAGGGTTTTCCAGTGGGCAGTGGAGGACAACATGACATTCAATGGTGATAAGTTCCAACTGCTAAGGTATGGAAAGAATAGAGAACTCAAAAGGAACACTATATACAAAACTCAAGAGGGTCACCAGATAGAACGAAAGGAACATGTAAAAGACCTGGGAATAATTATGTCGGCTGACTTTTCTTTTAAAGACAATAACAAGACAAAGATCACGACAGCCTGGAAGATGATGGGGTGGGTATTGAGAACTTTCGAAACAAGGGAAATAATGCTGATGGTGACACTTTTCAAATCACTAGTGCTCCCTCACTTACAATGTTGTTCAGTGCTGATGGCCCCATTCAAAGCAGAAGAAATATCAAAGCTGGAACAAATACAGAGATTCTTTACGGCTCACATTGAGCCACTAAAGCACCTACATTACTGGGAACGCCTTCAAGTCTTGAACGTGTACTCATTGGAGCGGAGGAGAGAGAGAGATACATGATAATATATACCTGGAAAGTACTCGAGGGCCTGGTCTCAAATCTGCACACTGCCATAACATACTGGAGTGAGAGATATGAAAGGAAGTGTAAAATAAACTCAGTGAGGAGCAGAGGTGTGGTGGGGACAATAAGGGAACACTTTATCAACATCCAGGGTCCCAGACTATTCAGCATCTTACCAGAAGATATCAGAAACACAGCTGGAACAAGTGTAGAAGCCTTGAAGAGGAAACTGGACAAGTATCTTCACCAGGTGTCATATCAACCAGGCTGTGATGGATACGTGGGGCAGTAGGCCTCCAGCAGCAACAGCCTGGTTGACCAGGTAAGCACCAGACAAGCCTGACCTATGGCAGTGGTCAGAGAGTAGAGAAACTCTTTAAACTCTTCAAAGCTATATCAAAGGTATCCTCTCCTCACTCACCGACAGAGTTCCATTCCTAAGACCATGTCGGTAAATGAAGTCATTGCTAATCAAGGACCTACCCCTTACTGATACCTCAAAAATGTCACCACATGAAATTAAAACATTCAGTTTTGTTTTCTGGGAAAATCCTTCCAATCCGTTTATTATTAACAGTAATACAACATGAAATAGGTCAATAACCTACTTCTGAGGTATTCCAGGAAACGCACACGTCATTTTTTTTTTAAATCGCACTTTTTTTGACTCGTTGCATAGGATAAGAGTGATGTTCTGTAGTTACCCTACAGGCGCATAACGTGAAACATTTTTCTGTAATGATCTCAGTCACTTTTTTTTTTTTTTTATCTTTCCCTGTCGCTCGCCCTTTATCATGCTTCTACATTATTTATGTTATACCTAACATTATTCTGGAATCATTGTGAGAGGTAGGTAACTTTTATTGATAGTAATAGTATAATTATACAATATTTTATAGTGCTGAGAGGTACACCCCTCCACGTGTCATGGGCAATCAGGAGTTACCGAGACACTGGTCGCTTCTCTCTCTGGTATAGCTAGCTCCGCCCACTTTGTAATGATGCCAGATACTGAATGAAATTCATATATTAGAAAGAAAAAATAAAAAGTTAACTCCAGCTTGATAACTTCGTTTAAATTTGCATTGCATTACTCTTACATATTACAGAAAACAATAAAAAAAGTAAAATACTGTACACACACAGTGCACTCATTACTTTATTAAAATATTTGTAGTCCTAATGTAGGGTGAGAGGTGAGTATTTATTGTACAAAGAGGAAGAAGAAATACAAAAGGAGTTCACAGTAAAGGGGTTAGTTGGTATGTTCATCTGTGTGTTTACATTCTGTGTGTGTCTCGTGGCATCTTCAGAAAAGATTAAACTCGGTGAACAATGTATGTCGATGGTAATAATACAGTGGACCCTCAGTTAACGACATTAATCCATTCCAGAGAGCTTGTCTTTAACCGATTCTGTTGTTATCCAAATTAATTTTCCCCCTAAGAAATAATGGAAATCCAATTAATCCGTTCCAGACACCTAAAAGTATTAAACAAAATAATTTTTTACATGAAATATACATTTCCCTACACACAAAACAATGAGACATGCAGAATAAATTCAGTAATAATTAATAAAATGACACCTTTATTGAAGACGTATTTGACGAGTGATGAAATGGGAGGACGGCAGAGGATGGAGTTTACAATTGTTTGGAAGGGGAATCCCCTTCCGTAAGGACTTTAGGTACCAAGTCCTTTTCTGGAATTACCTCCCTTCTTTGTTTTTTAATGCCACTAGGACCAGCTTGAGTCACTGGACCCCTGTCATACCAAAAATCTGTCCAGAGACCTCTGTTTCTGGAGTGTCTTTAAGATTTCACTAAAATGGGACACAACATTGTCATTGTAGATGTTGCCAGCATGGCCTGCAACAACTGTGTCAGGGTGATGTTCATCCACAAAGGTTTGCACTTCAGCCCACTTTGCACAAATGTCCTTAATCTTTGAAGAAGGCAACTTCCTCCATCTCTCTTCCACCTCCTCTGAAGGAAATTCCTGAGCTGTGCTGTTGCACCTCAAGCTCTTGCAGCTCTGTAGTGGTTAGCTCTTCAGCGTCATCCTCCACCAACTCTTCCATATCCCCGCCACTAACCTCCAACCCTATGGACTTCCCCAGTGCCACAATAGATTCCACAACTGGCAGTCTTCTGAGGGGTTAGCCCTAAACCCTTCAAAATCCCTCACTTGTACACATATTGGCCACAATTTTCTCCAAGCAGAGTTTAAAGTCCTGCAAGTCACTCCCTCCCAAGCCTTACCTATTAGGTTTATGCAACTGAGGATACTGAATTGATCTTTCCAGAGCTCTCTTAAGGTCAGTTCAGTGTCTGAGGTCACTTTAAAGTACTTTGAAACACTTCTTTGGTGTACAGTTTTTTGAAATTTGAAATGATCTGCTGGTCCATGGGCTGGAGGAGAGGAGTGGTGTTAGGAGGCAAAAATTTGACTTTGATGAAGCTAAACTCCCCCACAATTCGCTCTTCCAAGTCTGGAGGATGAGCAGAAGCACTGGAGTGGCAATTTTCTTTCCAGGAGGTATTTTTTCACACTGGGGCCAAACACGTGATAGAACCAATTGAGGAAAATGTCCCTAGTGACCCATGCCTTACTATTTGCCCTCCACATCGCACACAATTTAGACTTGACAACACTGTTTTTCTTGAAAACTCTGGGAGTTTAAGTGATACACGAGTAAAGGCTTCACTTTGCAATCCCCACTAGCATTACTACAAAACATGAAAGTTAGCCTGTCTTTCATAGGCTTGTGTCCTAGGGGTGCCTTTTCATCCTGAGTAATGTAGGTCCTGTTTGACATTTTCTTCCAAAACAGGCCTGTTTCGTCACAGTGGAACACATGTTCAGACTCTTATGTACCCCTTAAAGCTCTGCACATTTTTTAGCCGCTTTTTTTGTCAGAACTGGCAGTCTCGCCATGCCTTATCACACTGTGTATGCCACTACGAGTCTTAAATTTCTCAAACCAACCTTTGCTGGCCTTTCAGGGTTTCGGACATACTAGTACGGCTTATGCACCAGGGTTTTTGATGTACTAGTATGCCTAAATTCTAGCGCCCTCAAATCTAGTGAGGGAAAGCTGGTAGGCCTACATATGAAAAAATGGGTCTATGTGGTCAGTGTGCGCAGTATAAAAAAATCCTGCAGCACAGTGCGTAATGAGAAAAAAAAAACCTCTGACCGTGGTTTTGGATTAAAACAGCGACTTGGCACTGTATTTTTGTATGGTATTTATTGTTGTATTCTAGTTTTCTTGGTCTCATTTTATAGAATGGAAGACATATTACAGAAATTGAGATGATTTTGACTTGTTTTACAATGAAAAGTACCCTGAAATTGAGCTCCAAGTAGCAGAAATGTTCTATTTTTACCAAAGTTCAAAAGTAAAAAAATAATTCTAAGCATCCAATACACGTCAACTGGTGAGTCTGATATTCTTTGACAAGTGCGCTGATATTATTTATGCCATTTCTACACTAATGTAGTAGTCTGCATAACAGTAAATCTTCTATTTTTTTTTGTGAGAATAAAAATTCAAAGTGGAAAGCAAAAGAATGTAAGAGGGGCATGGGGACGTGACTAATGAACAGAGGAAATGTTATTTTAGTGCCAGGAATGTCTTTCTTGTTTATTCTGGACCCTATTTGGAAATTGGCAACTTTTCAAATCTGTGTGAAATTGGCAAAATTGCTAAATTCTGACCACTGTATTAGATAGTTGAAATCGGTAAATGGGTGGTTTCTTGTACTTATTCGATAGAAAAAATGGAGTTGTAGCGAAATAGTTATGATTTTTGTCGACTAGTACACTGTAATTGGCCGAAAATAAGGCTCAAAGTGGGCAAAATTGCCGATGCGTAAACATCGTCGAGACTCCTAACTTCGCGAGAGCATAATTCCATAAGTTTTCCATCAAATTTCATACTGTTGGTGTCATTATGATCAGGAAAAGATTCTATATCTTTTCATAAGGATTTTTTTTTTTTTAATTTGGTCAACCCTGAGAACAAGTCTCAGAGCGGGCATGGGGACCCTGAAAGGGTTAAGTAAACCAATATGAGCACTAGTTTCAGGCATTTTATTAACGAGATCATCATGCAACTGCCTTGCCTTTTCACGTGTAATTGACTGTGAAACACTATCTCCTGGTAATTGTTTCTCGTTGATCCACACCAACAACAGTCTCTCCACATTTTCGAGTATTTGCGATCTCTGTTTTGTAAGCACATTTGCACCTTTCACAACAACAGCTTCCTTGATTGTCTTTTTGTTGGCCAGAATAGTAACGATGGTTGTATGGGGTTTGTTATACTACAACAGCATGGCCAGCTCGGAGACACGCACTCCACTTTTGTATTTTGCGATGATCTCTTTTTTGAATTTGGTAGTATTTCTCACCCTCTTTACCACAGGGCTGGCACTAGAAGCTTTCTTTGGGCCCAAGGTGGCTTATTTAGCAGTTATAAGCACTAAAAACAATGGAATAATACCAAACGTATTGCACGTACGTGTGGAATCGTCCTCACTGGCTTGTAAACAATGGCACACTGGCTGTACATAGAGTAGCTGGGCTGCTCAGGCCACACAAACACGTTTGGGATGAATGACCTTAACCCCTTGACTGTCTCTACCCCCAATACTGAGGTGTCTCCTGGTGTCGCAAAATTAAAATTTTTTTTTTCTTATGAAATGATAGGGAATCTTTTCACGATTGTAATGACACCAAAAGAATGAAATTTGATGGAAAACTGACAGAATTACGCTCTCGTGAAGTTAGCAACCTGGGCGATATTTACAAATCGGCAATTTCGCCCAATTTGAGCCCTATTTATGACTTATTCCATTGTTGAAGTTGACCAAACTCATAGCTATTTCTTTAGAACTCCATTTTTTCTATTGATTGAGTACAAGAAACTGCCCATTTACCGATTTCAACTACCCAATAATGTGGTCAGAAATTTGCAATTTGGTCAATTTCACGAAATTTAAAAAAATATGACAATTTCAAAATAAGGTCCAGAATGAACAATGCAGACATTTCTGGCTCGAAAATAAAATTTTCTTTGTTCATCAGTCACATCTCCAGGCCCCTCTGATATTACTCTTGCTTTCTATTTTGAATTTTTATTCAAACAAAAAATAGAAGATTTACTGTTATGCAGACTACTGCAATACTGTAATAATTGTACAAATAATGTCAACCCATTCATGACTGCATATTAGAATTTCTAGTTGGACATTTATTGGACAATGACATCTGTTGTTTACTTTTGAACATCGGTAAAAATCAAACATTTACCCTACTTTGAGTTCCATTTCCAGGTTCTTTTCATAGTAAAACCAGTCAAAATCACCTCTATTTCTATAATATGTTTTCCATTTTATCAAATGAGACCAAGAAAATGAGAATACAACCATAAATACTATACGAATATAGACCACAAAGTCGGCATTTTAATTTAAAAAAAAATTGGATTTTTTTTTTCTCATGCACTGCGTGCTCCAGGATTTTTTTATATGGTGCACACTGACCACACAGACCCATTCTCTCACACGTGGGCCTACCAGCTTTCTCCTGCTTGATTTGAAGCCGCTAGAATTTGAGTGTATATACATCAAACACGGTGGCTCGTAAGACGTATATATACGACCGAAACAGTGAAAGGGTTAACTGAGTTCTTTGTCATTAACTGAGCCAATATTTTGAGACAAAAATGTGTCATTATCCGATTTTACATTATCCGATGACGTTAACTGAGGGTCCACTGTAATACTAATTAATAATAATTGCTCTGGAGTGCTTTAACCCTTTGAGGGTCAAGAGGCCCTCTCCTAAATTCGTTCTCAGGGTCTAAAAGTAATAGAAAAAAAAATATATTTTTTCTTATGAATTGATAGAGCATAATTTTGTGAGTGTTATAGACGAAAAAAAAAAATTATGATCAATACTTGCCGAGATGTGGAGGTGTGAAGTTGACAGAAAATGAACTGCTTATAGCAACATCACTGACTGCTGGTCATGCGGTAATGATTTTTTTTTTTTTACTTTTTTCTTTTCTTCAAGTAACTTTTATGGCCTGTAAAACCAATATGTCATATTTTGTTTATATTCACTCGTTTATATTCACAGTAACCGCACAAACATTGTCATATATTGTTTACAAAACATGTTTACACAAGCCAACAATGAAAAAATGTTTATTACTATTTTTCTATCGTATATACAGTGGACCCCCGCATAGCGATATCAATCCGTGCAAGAGAGCTCATTTTTATGCGAAATTATCGTTTTGCGAATGAATTTTCCCCATAAGAAATAATGGAAATCAAATTAATCCGTGCAAGACACCCAAAAGTATGAAAAAAAAAATTTTACCACATGAAATATACATTTTCCTACACACAAAGAGAAGGATACATGCACAATAGTAGAGTAGTACATGCACAATATATATTGTGCATGTACTACTCTACTAAATGAAGAATAAATGACACCTTTATTGAAGATGCAGCAATGACTGATGAGACACTGTCCTGGGAGTGCCTTTTCCTCCTGAGTACTGTAGGTCCTGTTTGGCATTTTCTTCCAGAACAGGCCTTATCACACTATGTATGCCACTACGATTCTTAAATCTCTCAAACCAACCTTTGCTGGCTTTAAATTCACCAATATGAGCACTAGTTCCAGGCATTTTTCCCTGTTCACCTGGGTGTTAGTCGACTGGTGTGGGTTGCATCCTGGGAGACAAGATAAAGGACCCCAATGGAAATAAGTTAGACAGTCTTCGATGACACTGACTTTTTTGGGTTATCCTGGGTGGCAAATCCTCTGGGGTTAATTTTTTCTTGGTATTCTCAATAAGCCACACCAACAACTGTGCTACAGCAGCAGCAGCTGACAGTGCTACAGCAGCAGCAGCAGACGGTACTACGGCAGCAGCTGACGGTGGTACAGCAGAAGCAGCAGCTGACAGTGCTACAGCAGCAGCAGACGATGCTACAGCAGCAGCAGCAGATGGTACTACAGCAGCAGCTGACGGTGGTACAGCAGCAACAGCAGCAGCTGACAGTGCTACAGCAGCAGCAGACGGTGCTACAGCAGCAGCAGCAGACGGTACTACAGCAGCAGCAGCAGCAGCAGCAGCTGACGGTGGTACAACAGCAGCAGCAGCTGACGGTGCTACAGCAGCAGCAGCAGCTGACAGTGCAGCAGCTGACGGTGGTACAGCAGCAGCAGCAGCAGCTGTACCACCAATAGTAGCGATGGTTGATTGGGGTTTATTATACAACCTGGCCAGCTCGGAGACATGCACTCCACTTTCATACTTATCAATGATCTTTTTCTTCATCTCTATAGTAATTCTCACCCTTATTGCTGTAGGGTTGGCACTAGAAGCTTTCTTGGGGCCCATGGTTACTTATTTTGCAGATAAAATCACCAAAAACACTGTAATAATACGAAATGTTCCGAATGTATGCTTGGATGTTACCGCGGAGACTGGCTTGTAAACAATGCCACCGGCGGAACATGTGAGCGTGGCTCAGGCCGCACATAGACGCGTCTCGGACGAACAGCTTTGAGCGGGTTTTTTAGCGGTATGCGAGGCAAAATATTAGCGATAAAATGTAGCGGTATGCGGATTTAACGTTATGTAAGGCCAACGGTATGCGGAGGTCCACTGTAATTGAAGATGCAGCAATGACTGATGAGACACTGTGTCCTGGGAGTGCCTTTTCCTCCTGAGTACTGTAGGTCCTGTTTGGCATTTTCTTCCAGAACAGGCCTTATCACACTGTGTATGCCACTACGATTCTTAAATCTCTCAAACCAACCTTTGCTGGCTTTAAATTCACCAATATGAGCACTAGTTCCAGGCATTTTTCCCTGTTCACCTGGGTGTTAGTCGACTTGTGTGGGTTGCATCCTGGGAGACAAGATTAAGGACCCCAATGGAAATAAGTTAGACAGTCTTCGATGACACTGACTTTTTTGGGTTATCCTGGGTGGCAAATCCTCTGGGGTTAATTGTTTCTTGGTATTCTCAATAAGCCACACCAACAACGGTGCTACAGCAGCAGCAGCAGCTGACAGTGCTGCAGCAGCAGCAGCAGCTGACAGTGCAGCAGCAGCAGCAGCAGCTGTACCACCAATAGTAGCGATGGTTGATTGGGGTTTATTATACATATATATACAGTGGACCCCCGCTTAACGATCACCTCCAAATGCGACCAATTATGTAAGTGTATTTATGTAAGTGCGTTTGTACGTGTATGTTTGGGGGTCTGAAATGGAATAATCTACTTCACAATATTCCTTATGGGAAAAAATTTGGTCAGTACTGGCACCTGAACATACTACTGGAATGAAAAAAGTTCGTTAACCAGGGGTCCACTGAATGTGCGTTGATGTTGTGCAGATGATAAGAAAGAGATGATTGTGGATGTTATGAATGAGAAGAAGCTGGATGTCCTGGCTTTAAGTGAAACAAAGCTGAAGGGGGTGGGAGAGTTTCAGTGGAGAGGAATAAATGGGATTAGGTCAGGGGTTTCAAATAGAGTTAGAGCTAAAGAAGGAGTAGCAATAATGTTGAAGGATAAGCTATGGCAGGAAAAGAGGGACTATAAATGTATTAATTCAAGAATTATGTGGAGTAAAATAAAGATTGGATGTGAAAAGTGGGTTATAATAAGCGTGTATGCACCTGGAGAAGAGAGAAGTGTAGAGGAGAGAGAGAGATTTTGGGAAATGTTGAGTGAATGCGTGGGGAGTTTTGAATCAAGTGTGAGAGTAATGGTGGTTGGGGATTTCAATGCTAAAGTGGGTAAAAATGTTATGGAAGGAGTAGTAGGTAAATTTGGGGTGCCAGGGGTAAATGTAAATGGGGAGCCTTTAATTGAGCTATGTGTAGAAAGAAATTTGGTAATAAGTAATACATATTTTATGAAAAAGAGGATAAATAAATATACAAGGTATGATGTAGCACGTAATGAAAGTAGTTTATTAGATTATGTATTGGTGGATAAAAGGTTGATGGGTAGGCTCCAGGATGTACATGTTTATAGAGGGGCAACTGATATATCGGATCATTATTTAGTTGTAGCTACAGTTAGAGTAAGAGGTAGATGGGAAAAGAGGAAGGTGGCAACAACAAGTAAGAGGGAGGTGAAAGTGTATAAACTTAGGGAGGAGGAAGTTCGGGTGAGATATAAGCGACTATTGGCAGAAAGGTGGGCTAGTGCAAAGATGAGTAGTGGGGGGGTTGAAGAGGGTTGGAATAGTTTTAAAAATGCA